>NW_017728994.1:37074541-37075677 GCF_001723915.1 Gavialis gangeticus | reverse complement strand
CCTCTGCACTGACAAGAAGGGAGTTCCCCAACCTGTATGTATGCTGCTGGTTCTTCCTCCCCAGGTGCACCACCTTGCACTTGTCAGTGTTGAATCCCATCCTATTCTCATCCGCCCACCCCTGTAACCTGTCTAGGTTATATTTTCCTGGCATCCGCTATCCAATTTGTTTCACTCTTTCCTTCTTACCTCCATGTTCTTACATTCCTCTCTACCCTCAGGCACATTAAAATTGCCTGAGCCATGGGTGCCAAAGATCAAGCTTGGAGCAACTTCCATCATCATGGCATTTGTGGACAAATGAACAACCTGGGTTGACTGGCTACAAATGAGATCAAGCATATGCAGCAGGATTTACCACCAGCTGCCCAAGTTTGGCATGCTCTGACAGGGTGACAGCAACAGTTTCAGACTGTAAGGGAGGCTGCGTGTATCCTATGTCAGCCTCTTTCATCTGCTGTAGTCTAACAAGTCACATATCCTAATGCTATATCTTGTTGCCTGCTACCAAGTATGTACGTCATTCCAAGTCCTCATCTGCACTACAGAGTTATTGTTAATATTGCTATGTCAGGAGAAGCAGTTCCAATACACTGCTATTATGCAACAGTTAACAGACCCGCGTGACTTGCTTTTGAATGAAAACAGTGAGCTACGCAAAAACAAAGATGTCCAGGTGACAGACAAGGATCACTGTTCTGGGATAGTGTCCAGTTCATGAACTGCTGATATAAATTCCAGAGAACAAGTGTATACTGATGTGAGAGGACATCCTGTAGATGTGATGAAACCTGCAGTAGAACTTGAGAATAGAAATTTGTGCAGAGTTTACCTCCGAGCTACAGAGTTATCCCCATAGGTGACATGTAGGGGGAGCACTGGTGTCTCCCTGAGAGCAAGTGCTTTGGCTAGTAGAGGGGCACGGAGAGTGCTTGTGCCCCCCTGAAATTGGCTCTGCTGTGGCAGGACGTCAGTGGCTGAAGTGCCAGCAGTGGAAGTCCCGACACTTCCACCACCGCTGTGCAGCATACAGAAGTGCCGGCACACTTGACAACCGGCCACTGGTGCCCCCCAATTGCTGCAGAAAATCAGCCACTGGGGACTGTGAGAGGGGAAGTAGAACCCCCCCCCCCCCC
>NW_017728994.1:37071691-37074395 GCF_001723915.1 Gavialis gangeticus | reverse complement strand
GGGGGCGTGTGAGGGGGGAAGAGAACCCCCCCCCCCCCCCAACATGTCCTGGGACTCCGCCTGATGAGCACCGATACTTATGGCATGGACCGGGACAAGCGGCAGCTGCGGGGAAATGCCAACACAGGCTCAGCAGTTCCACAGCTGCCTGAGCCTGTGGATTGGTGAACCCCAGGGGCGGGGCCTTGTGGAAGCGCAGGCTGCTCAAAAGGCAGCTGGGGAGAGAACCAGCGGCCCTGGGCAAGAGGAGCGGTACACCAGCCGGGAGATGCGTGTGGCAACAGCAGAATGGAGCGTGGGGTGGGAAGCACCAGCGTGAGCCAGGGAAGCCCAGCTGAGAGAACAAAGATTCCAGGCTCTGGAAGCTGGAGATTGCCAGATGGCCACAGCGGGGAGAAGCAGTTCTGCCCCTCAACTGCGGACAAAAGACACAGCTGCGCTGGAGAGTTCAGGTACTGCAGAGGGGAAGGGTGACGAACGAAGGCAAAACCCTGCGGGCAGCTGGGCGAAGAGGGAGGAGCAGGCAGCAGCTGGCTCACAGCCCTACAGGGAAGTGGCAAGTACCACCAGGTAGTGGGATCAGAAGTAATCAACTCCTGGTCAGTGGGTCCCTGGGAAGAATACTTGAAGAGATGGATAAATTCCTTCTCCTGTCCCAGGGGGACAGAAGGGTCCAAGGTGCCTGGGATTCTGGCTCCCATCAGCAGATGCCAAACATCTTCTTTTTTAGTTAAGAATTTCCTAAGTTATCATTACCCCAGTCTGGGGCAGGTTTAGTTACCCAAAAGTTGGTCTGAAGACCAGGGATCAACTCAGGAGAGACTGATGGCTAGAAAGACCTGACCAATTGAGGCGGGTCATGCGGGTAAGAAGAGATCATCCCAGGGAAGATTACGAGGAGCAACATCTTCCCGGACCATGGATGTGGTAAGGGTGGGGTAAAAGGGAGGTTTGGAGCCCCACAAAAGAAGACCATGGTCACAACCCCTTTGGGACCACCAACAGGGACCTACCTCCCCATCAAATCAACATCGAAGTCGTGGCAGGTGATTAGGGGCAGCGCTTGAAACCGTCTAGGTGGCCCCAGATTACGGTCTCACCCTGATGTCGCTAGGGAAAAAAGACACTGACTAGAAAGGGGCCAAAGCCTTACAACATTTACCAGTGACAAATTGGTGCATTGGCCGGAAAGGACGAACCTATCCCGGGGCTCAGTCAGACAATGGAAGCATAGGCAGGACCCACAGCAGGAATGGATGCTATGCAGCAGACCCTAAACCTCATGGTGCAGATCCTGCAACAACACCAGCAAGTGAACCGACGAATGGCCTTGGACAAACAAATGCTGGAGCAGCAAGAGCTGATAAGTTGGAAGATGGTGGATTTAAGAATCCCAAAAAAGTGTCAGCAGAAGATGACCCCGAAGTGTCCTAGAGAGCTTCGAACAAGCTGCAACGGCCGCAGGCCTGGACAAATCCAGATGGGCAGCAAAGGTCAGAGTGCTGTTGGTGGGCCCTGCCCAGGCCACCTACAGGGCACTGTCTCAACTCACAGCTCAAGACTAGGACCGTGTAAAGGAACAGATCCTGTATCGCCTAGATATCACCCTAGAACGTTATCAGATGTTCCATGCACGGAAGAAGAAAGAGGATAAGGCTCCCCAGGTCCTTCTCCAGAAGTTAAGAAATCTTCAGGAACGGTGGATCAAACTGGCCTGGGCATCCCAAGAGGAGTTCATGGATGCCTTCCTGGTGGAACAGTTCCTTGTGGATCTGGAAGAGAATACTCAGAGGTGGGTGCGGCGGCATCATCCCAAGACATTACGGGAGGTATTATAATTGGCGGAGGATTTTGACTGTGCCCAAAGCGAGATATCCTGAGAGAAGGGGGACAAGATCGGGCCATTAGTGAACACTAGGCCTAGCGAGAAGGGGGGTGGGGACCAGGACAGCAGAATACCCGCTCAAGCTCCGCTGGTGGGACCTATTTGTTTCCGACGCAGAAAGAGGGGACACTTCGCCTGGGAATGCCCGGCGAACCCACGACTCTTTGCCGCCGAAGCAGATGGATGAAGGGACAGCCAGGGCAACCGCCCCACACCACCAGATTCTTTCCCAGTAGAGATGATGGACTGCAGCCTGGGGACTACTGCAGAAACAGTCCGCCAAGACAAGTCCACAGTGATGGCCGTGGTGGCAGGGTGAGCAGTCAGCACCATTTTGGATACAGGGTGTGGCCAGATGCTAGTCAGAGCTGGCCTGGTGCCGTGTGAGGAAGGGGTGAGGGCCAACCGCATCAAAATGCTATGCTTACATGGGCAAGCTTCTCTATACCCCAGGCAGAAAATCTAAGTGAGTGTAAAACGGGTCACCAGGGTGATACCAGTGGGGATAGCAGCGGACCTACCCTACCCAATGATCCTCAGCTGGGACTGGCTGGAAAACTACATGATTCTGGAAAACCAACGGATCTAGGGAGAATGGAGCTCATGGGGGAAGAGACTCCGAGAGATCAGAACAAGGAGGAAGAGACCCTCTTGGAGCCCAGTTCCGGGAGGCCCAACGGGCCAAGCCAGACTTTCAGGCCATCTGGGAGATGGAGAATCGCCAGGGACAACCAGCAAGTGGTCCAGCTGGAACTTTATGATCAGATACCCCATTGCAAGGTGAGAAAAGGACTGCTATACTGCATCATGGGGGGGGGG
>NW_017728994.1:37070161-37071619 GCF_001723915.1 Gavialis gangeticus | reverse complement strand
GAGAAAAGGACTGTTATACTGCATCAGGGGGGGGGGGGGCAGGGAGGGGTGGAGCAGGTACCCAACTCCTGGTGCCCCAAACATAGTACTGGGCAAATTTGTTACAACTGGCCCATCCTCACCCCCTTGGGGGGCACCTAGGCCAACAGAAAATGGTGGCCAGGTTGACAGGAAGATTCTTTTTGGCCACATCTCTACCGAGATATAGAACAGTTCTGCATTACCTGTCCGGAGTGCCAGCAGGTGAGCCTAAGGAAACCCCACAAGCTGCCATTGCAGTCCATGCCTGCTATTGGGGAACCATTTTTACGGGTGGCATTGGACATCATAGGTCCACTACCCAAGTCATCGGGAGGACACCAGTTTATATCGGTGCTGATCGATTACACCACCCGTTACCTAGAGGCCATTCCGCTTAGGTCAGTAATGGGTCCCCGAGTGGCGGAAGAACTACTGAAGCGGGTCTCTTGGGTGGGCTTACCCCGGCAGATCACCACAGATCAGGGTACAAACTTTATGTCCTACGTGATGAAAGGACTCTGTCAGGTCTTGCACATAAAGCACCTCTAGATACCACCCCCAGTCAAATGGGTTGGTGGAGCAGTTCAATGGAGCCCTTAAAGCCATGCTCCAGATTGTCCAGAGGGTTGGACCTGTGGACTATAAGGTACTGCGGCCCAGACAAACAGGAGAAACAGATCCATCACATTAACCTTCTTAAACAGTGGCAGGAACCGGAGGGGGTCTTAGCTATGCTGATCCCCGAGGGCGAAGAGCTGGGAAGGCCCTTAGACGAATCAGCAGGGGAGGGAGTCTCTATGGGCCAAAACCTGAGAGCTGAACAGAGGCAACAGATAAGTACGTGACTTTGTGGACATGTTCGGCTAAATCCCTGGCAAGGCCCAGGATGCAGTCCACAAGATAGTGACACCGGGGGCCATAGTGAGGGAAAAATGGAGGCAAATACCATACCACAGGTATCCCATGGTCAAAAAAGAAATAAGGAAAATGGTGGAACAAGGGGTCATTAGAGAGTCCCGGAGCCCCTGGCATAGCCCCATAGTTACGGTTTCAAAGGCTGATGGCACGTTGCAGTTGTGTATCGATTTCCACAAGCTCAACGCTGTCACTCAGTTTGACGCTTTTCCTATGCCCCAGGTGGGGGAACTGTTGGAAAGGATAGGACAAGCGCAGTTCATATCCACGTTTGACCTGGCCAAAGGGTATTGGCAAATACCCTTACAGCTGGAAGATCGAGCCAAGACAGCATTTGGGACTCTGGGGCTTGTGGCAGGCCAGTAGGGGGTGCTCCTGCGTTGAGCCACCCACCTCACTGTGCCCAACCACCTTCCAGGCTCCAAGTGCCTCCCTGAGGGTGCCTCACGTCTGGCCAACCCCCTTCCTGGAGCACACCCGCGAGCCTGGGGGTACCGTAACCACCACCCAGGGGATCTGGTC
>NW_017728994.1:37061374-37064949 GCF_001723915.1 Gavialis gangeticus | reverse complement strand
GCCTAGTAGCCCTTG
Source organism: Gavialis gangeticus (assembly GCF_001723915.1). Classification (NCBI taxonomy): domain Eukaryota; kingdom Metazoa; phylum Chordata; order Crocodylia; family Gavialidae; genus Gavialis; species Gavialis gangeticus. The sequence goes on along the minus strand of NW_017728994.1, from coordinate 37,064,934 downwards.
AGGGTACTTGATTCACTTCAAGAACTTGGGATGCTTCCCTCAGTCAGAAGTACAAGTAGCGGTTTCCCTTAGTCAGCCGAACCAAGGGGACCCCAAGGCATAATCTAGACCCACTCCCAATAAGTCTCCCACACTAGGTAGAAGCGAGAACTTTATTGGTTACAAGGTATAGGGTTGGAATAGGGTACAGGGTAGAGCAATATCAGAGAAATCCGATAAAGCAAACTGGCATGGTGGGGTAGCCTTTGATCACATATCTGAGTTACTGCAAGCTGTATATCTAGTTAGATGTCAGGTAGCTTACTCACAAGTATCATCCAGAGGCAGGTGGAGATTCCCTCCGGAGGCAGGTAGTTCCTTGATCATGAGTTGAGAGAGAGAGAGCGCAAGTTTTAGATGGTCCAGCTCTTCTCTCTCTCTCTCTCTCTCTCTCTCCTCCCCCCGCCCCCCCGAGTCTTCCTTATGGCTGCCGCACCTCCTCCTGGCCAGGCCTTAACTTACATAGCCCTTATGATCTCATTTACCTGGTCCAATGGAAGCCAGCACCTGTTGGCTGTCAGCCAACAATCTGAAATGCATCACTAGTTGCTGGGCAGACTGGTAGTCTCTAGGTCACCAGGAAGCCCAAGCCCCTCACCCAGGTATGTGATACCAGTCACATAGGCAAAGGGAGCAGGTTTTACCACCTCACTCAGGAATGTATCCAGTTCAGTTTACCTAAAGAGATAGGGTAAGGTGTGTACCCTCTGCAGGGCCCATCCTAACCAAACTGTCACAGAGCAGAGTTTTTGCAGAGAAACAGAGGTGGCCCTCTGCCACAGGGCCTGTATGAGTTTTGTAGGATGCCCTTTGGCCTCAGCGAGGCGGCAGCAACCTTTCAGAGGTTGATTGGATACTGGCACCCCATCACCAACATGCAGTGGCATACACTGATGACATTGGGGTGTACATCAAAATGTGGGACCAGCACCTAAGGGCAGTCCAGGCGGTACTACAAGAGTTGAGGCAGGCAGGCCTAACAGCTCACCCTAAGAAGTGTATGCTGGGGCAAGCGGAGATGAAATAACTCAGATTCTTAGTAAGGCAAGGCCAAATCAAACCTTTGGCTGACAAGGTGACTTCTATACAGGAGGTACATGGTCCCACAAACAAAGAAGCAAATGCGGGCCTTTCTAGGCCTAGCCAGCTACTACAGGCAGTTCATTCCCCATTTTACAGAGCTCACAGCCCCTCTCACAAATGCGATCAGGGGGAACAGAAACAGTCATCAAACTGGAAGAGGAACAAAGAAGGGCCTTCAAGGGAGTTAAAACAGGCACTTTGTAAAGAAGTGGTGCTACACACGCCAGATTTCTCAATACCTTTTGTCCTGCAGGTTGACGTGTCAGGTCAGGCATTGGGAGCAGTCTTGTCCCGGAAAGTGGAGGAGGCAGAAAAACCAGTAGCCTATGCTCAACAACCAGGAAAGGAGGTATGCCACCATTGAAAGGGAATGTTTGACAGGGACCTCCCCAGTCGTGCCCTGCTGGTGCCCCCCTCAGACTTGGGAGGCACCAGTCACCCACGGTTAGTTCATTATCATGAGTCTTGCCTTGTCTATGACAGTAGCTATCTGAAAGCTGACAACCCCTGACTTATCAGATGTTGCATACTTGTTAATCAGTTTGTCTGTGCCTGCCTAACTGTTGAAATGCATAAAAAGTGACCACCACCACAGAAAATATACTGCCTCTATATGGCATAAGGTTGCTAACTTTCAGGAGGTTATCAGTAGGTTTACAGATGTGGGATTTTGCAAGTCCATTAGAACACCAGTTCTCAACAGGGGGGAACCGTGGCCCCCTGGGGGGCTGTAAACAGGTTTCATGGGGGCCACCTGCCTAGCCCAGTATAAGGAAGAGCTGCCTCAGCCCTCTGGAGCTAAAGTGAGACATGAGGAAGGGGTGGGGGCAGGGGCTGGCCCCACAGCTTTCATCTTGTGGGCAATTCTGCAGGCAGGCAAGGCTCTGCGCTGCTGGTGCTCAGGTGAGCGAGGTGCTGGGGCTCCCCACCACTGAGCCCTGCCTGCTGCACCTGGGGCTGTGCAGGTAGGGCTGGAGAGCCAGGTACTTGTTGTGGCACAGGTGGGCCGTGGAGCATGCTGCAGAGAACCTCAAAAAATGGTTGAGAACCCCTGCATTAGAACAATATATGGAATGCAAATTCCAATTCTTTGCTCTCTCCCTGCTACCAGGTTTTAGAGTTTATACTGGGGGGGTTTTCCCCCACCAAGTGTGCTACAGAGCCTGGTTTCCTGTTATCTTAATTTCCCCACATATTGCAAATCGGGGGGAAAGAATTACCATTCTCTCCAGGGATACATTTACCTTTGTTGTACAGAATTACCTCACTCCAGGGGACTGCATCATGTTTTCAGAATTTTATAAAAATCAGTTTAAACTGTTAAGTTTGATTTGGCTCCATCCTGGGATGCAATGGACTTCACCTCTCAGTGAAAGGTAAAACTCTTTTCTCCAGCTGGTTGGCTGATCTCCTACATCAGGCTTTAAAACTAGCTCAGACGGGGACGGGGAGGCAGAAGAAGGAGATCATCAGGGACCTGCATTTCATGGGACGTCAAGCAGTACAGCACAGGTAAGCAATAAGGGCATCAGAGCTGGGGGGGCGACAAAGGCACCAGTCACAGGGCTCAAGTGCCTATACACGAATGCTAGGAGCATGGGGAGCAAGCAGGATGAACTAGCACTCCTGCTTGCAGAAAACACTTACAACTTAGTGGGGTTAATAGAAACCTGGTGGGACTCTACCCATGACTGGGCAGTACACATTGAGGGCTATAAGCTGTACAGGAAGGATAGAGTGGGGAAGAGAGGGGGAGGCGTTGCGCTGTATGTCAAGGAGCATTATACATCGACCCTTATCAAAACAGAATCAGAGGAGAAGAAAGTAGATGGATTGTGGGTTAGGATACATGGAGGTCAAGGAGAAAGGGACTTGGTGGTAGGGGTCTGCTACAGACCCCCACACCAAGGGAAAGAACTAGATTTGGAACACCTGAGGCAGCTCTCAGAAGCCATAAAGACTAGGGAGGCGGTAGTCATGGGGGACCTAAGCTACCCTGACATCTGCTGGGAGATGCAGACAGCAAATTCCCACCATTCACACAGGTTCCTATCCTGTGTGCAGGACCTCCACCTGACACAGGAAGTACAAGGTCCCACTAGGGGGAATGCCTTACTGGACCTGGTATTAGCAACAGGGGATGACATGGTAGGGGACCTACAGATCAGTGGTCACCTGGGGGACAGTGACCACCAAATAACAGCATTCATCATAAGGCGTAGAGTGGGTAGGGTGAAAGTGCTAGACTTTAGCAAGGCCGACTTCAGCGAAGTTAGGTGTTTAGTCAACAATGCACTGCAGAGTAAGAGATTTGGCGAGATGGGAGCCCAAGAAGGGTGGCTTGCCTTAAGGAAACGATCCTTCGGGCACAGAGGGAGATGATCCTGATGTGGGGGGAAAGGGGCCAAGAGGCTTCCTTGGCTGACCAGAGAAATCCA
>NW_017728994.1:37037671-37060970 GCF_001723915.1 Gavialis gangeticus | reverse complement strand
GAGTTCTTTGCCTCAGTATTCCTAAACGAGGGGCAAGACAAGTCTCACAATGGGATTCTAGAGAGGAAACAGCTGGGTGCCAGACTACCAAGCCTTGACCCCGAGATGGTGCAGAGTCTCTTGGAAGGACTGGATGTGTTTAAGTTGGCAGGCCCGGATGAGCTCCATCCAAGGGTACTGAAGGCACTGGCTGATGTCATTGCACAGCCACTGGCAAGAATATCTGAGCACTCATGGCACATGGGCCAGGTCCCGGAGGACTGATAAAGGGCCATTGTGGTCCCTATTTTCAAGAAGGGGAGGAAGGAGGATCCAGGCAACTATAGGCCAGTCAGTCTCACCTCCATCCTTGGCAACGTCTTTGAAAAGATTATTAAGGCTCATATATGTGACAACTTAGCAGGAAAAATTATGCTGAAGGGAAACCAGCACGGGTTTGTAGCAGGTAGATCACGCCAGACTAATATGGTCTCTTTTTATGACCAGGTTACAAAAACCTGGGCGCAGGAGTAGGGGTTGACATCGTTTATTTAAATTTCAGGAAGGTCTTTGATACAGTATCCCACCCCATTCTGGTGAACAAGTTAAGAGGCTGTGACTTGGATGATTACACAGTCCAGTGGGTGGCAAATTGGCTAGAGGGTCATACCCAGAGAGTGGTAGTGGATGGGTCGGCATCAGCCTGGAAGGGAGTGGGCAGTGGGGTCCTGCAGGGATTGGTCCTTGAACCGATACTCTTCAATGTCTTCATCAGCAACTTGGAAGAGGGAGTGAAGTGTGCTCTGTCCAAGTTTGCAGATGATACAAAACTATGGGGAGAAGTGGACACACCGGAGGGCAGGGAACAACTACAGGCAGACCTGGACAGATTGGACAAATGGGCAGAAAACAATAGAATGCAATTTAACAAGGAGAAATGCAAAGTGCTGCACCTAGGGAGGAAAAGTGTCCAGCACCTACTGCCTAGGAAATGACCTGCTCAGTAGTATGGAAGCAGAAAGGCATGTAGCAGTCCTAGTGGACTCTAAGATGAACATGAGTCATCAGTGTGACGAAGTCATCAGAAAAGCTAACGCCACTTTATTGTGCATCAGCAGATGCATGACAAACAGAACCAAGGAGGTGATACTTCCCCTCTATCGGACTCTGGTCAGACTGCAGTTGGAATACTGCATGCAGTTTTGGGCACCACACTTCAAGAGTGATGTGGATAACCTGGAGAGGGTCCAGAGAAGGGCCGCTTGTATGGTTAAGGGCTTGCAGGCCAAACCCTATGAGGAGAGACTAAGGCACCTGGACCTCTTCAGCCTCCGCAAGAGAAGGTTAAGAGGTGACCCTGTGGCAGCCTATAAATTCATCATGGGGGCACAGAAGGGAATTGGTGAGGCCCTACTCACCAAGGTGCCCCTGGGGGTCACAAGAAATAATGGCCATAAGCTAGCAGAGAGCAGATTTAGACTGGATGTTAGGAAGAACTTCTTCATAGTTACAGTGGCCAAAATCTGGAATGGGCTCCCAAGGGAGGTGGTGCTCTCCCCTACTGTGGGGGTCTTCAAGAGAAGATTGGATGGGCATCTGGCTGGGGTCATCTGAACCCAGCGCTATGTCCTGCCTATGTGGGGGGTCAGACTCAATGATCTATAGAGGTCTCTTCCGACCCTAACATCTATGAATCTATTTGTGTTTCCATAGCCTCCCTTTTCCTTCACCCAGCATGACTATTGCAGACTGCAAAGGTTAAAAATCTGGAGGCATTCTGCCTGAGACGGTTTTAAAATCATTAATTTTAAAAAAGTTAATTAGTTTAAATATCCCCTATATGCTCCCAGGTTGGAGCTGCCACAAAATAGGGTGTTCTGAAATCATGTACATCTCATCCAAGCTAAGAGCTGTTTCCAGCCTGTAGCAGCTTCCATACCGAGCTTCCAAACAAAGATGCAGGATCACTGGGGCTTTTCTGCAGGGGAAGACTCTTCCAGGTCAGGCACCACAATAGTGAATGCTACATACCACTAGCATTTATAACTGTAGCCCAGGTGTACAGGGGGTTTGTACTCCCCTCTCCAATTGAGGGAATTATTGGCAGGGCAGTATGCTACAGAGGGACACAACAGCCTGTGGCTGCCTGCATCCCCTATAGTCAGGCCTAGTCAATCAATTACTTAACTATATACAAATGTATTATTACAACAAAAACATTAAAAGGGTAAGGATATATATATACACACACACAATTATTATTCAAAAATACGGATGAACAATAGAACAACCCAGAACAAAGGATATTGATCAGGTAACCATATAACTCTATAAATATACAAACTGTTACTTCAATTTATTTGCATGAACTGTAAGGCACAGTCTACAAATATAACAACCAATCCTTAGATTACCTAGGTGCCCTCGAGGGCAGGGGCCCCACTCCCAAGGTTCCACTACAGGAAAGGAGGTGGGGGGAAAGAAGAGGGAGACCCCAAAGACTCCTAAGTGCGCCCCCCAGCTATCACCCAAGAGCAGCCCATGTGGGCCCCTGCGCAACCCTGGGGGTCCATCCTCTGTGGGGACACTCTCTCTAGGGCAACTTACTACTCCACAGTCCCAGAGGGTTACCTCCCATCCTCCAGGTCGAGGTCTGTTCCCCGCCAGGCTTTTTTGCCACCTGACTCTGCTGCTGCAGTCTGGCTTAGGGCCACAGGCACAGCTGAGTGTAGTGGGTGCTTTGCCTTGTGCTAGGGGTTGGAGACCCAGACAGCCTTGTGCAGCACCGGGACTTGACACTGCCCAGGGTGTCCAGGAGCAGGCCATCTGCACTGAGCCCCTGCCCCGTGCCAGCAGCTGTAGACCCCAGCCACCTCAAGTGGCTCCCAGGAGTCCAAAAAGGAGGAGTCCAAAGGAGGAACAGGAAGTGAGGGGAGGAGACTGGAAAAACAAGAGAGTTAGAGAGGCAGGGGAAGAACAGTAGGCCCTGTAACAGCTCTGTAGGACACTGTTTATATTAAGTAGGGAGCTGTTCCTTGATTACCTATACAGGGTCACATGAAACAGCTACCTCTTGGAGTCTCAAGAGAACCAGCTCCTTACAAACACTGCTCAGGCAGCATCCCTGGAACCTCGCTGTGCTGCAGATGGATGTTACTTGCAAGGTAGAGATATGAAAGGCAATGGCAACAGCCATTTGGATGTGCTCATCAGCTCTGGGATGATGTTACTTCTAATGGTAGGGAAGAGATGAGTCTGCAGGAAACCTCAGCAGAGGGTCAAAGATCCACCTGCAGAAACATCAGCAGGGGCACTGTGACAGGGAGTTGGTGCAGCCTGTGTCCTGCATCTCACCCCTGTGGGATTAGCCTCAGGTTAGGAAACTTTGCTCCTGAAAGAAGCTGATTTTCAGGGCATTCTTGCAGAAGTCAGTAATGGTTCTTTCTAGCTTCTCTGTCCTGCATATTTAAATGTTCAGTTTGTATGCCCAACTCTGCACTGTCAGTGGGTTGGCTTTACATCCTATGGAGAAAAAGGAGAAATAGTTAATGAAAGGAAGTCCAGGGAGGAAAAATTTGTTACTGGCAGAAGCTTGATGATTATAAGGCCATTTTTGAGGGCCCCCCCCGGTTGTGTCCAGTGGATTTTAATAAATGTGCCAAGAGACACCCACAAAATGCAGGATGGACAATGAAGCAAGCTGGCCAGGGAAGCTTGCCTCATAGGAGGTTTCCAAGAAAAGTCTCAACAGGCACCTGTCTGGGAGGACCTGGGAACAATGAATTCTGGATTGGTGCAAGGAGGAAACTAAATGATCTCTGAGGTCCTTTCCAACTCTGTGATGCTGTGGACTTAAGACAGAGGCAGGCAATAACTTTGGCTGGAGGGCCACTTAGGGAGTTCTGATGACCTGTTGTGGGTTGGGTCAGCACCTCTTCCCCCACAGCCCACAACAGCTCACCAAAACTCCCAGGATAGGCTGGTGGGGGTTACTGCCCTGTGATCCTAGCTCTGGCCCCAGCCCTGCCCACCTGCTACATTCCCGGAAGCCCACCATTTCCCTTGTTGCATTTTCCTACATCAGTGATTCTCAATCAGGGTGCCATGGAATGTGGTGCTCTGAGATCCTTTCAAGGGTCCCATGGGGAGCCATGCTATGTTAGCACTGTTAGATGTACAAAGATGATTCACAACATAAACCCAAAGAGATTTCAAATAGGAATCCATAGTGTCAAAAACATGCTGACCTATTGTAAGCTTTCTGAGTTCTCTGCAACAAAAGAATTTCTTCATTATTTTTCTATAGTCAAAAAGCTAGCAATTTCTAAGGGGTGCTGTAACAGAAAGCCTGGGGCTCCTGTTAGTTTACAGGAAAGACTGCAGCAGAAAGAGCCCCAAACAGTTGAAGTGCAGTTAGCTGCAGTAGAGAAGGCAGCAAGGGAACAACTGCAGCCTAGGTAGTAAGCTGCCCATTAAGGTGAGGGGACATACCTGCCACTGGTCAAGAGAACACCTGACTGGAACAGGGAGGAGCCCAGGGGAATTAATCTGGGTTTCTGAGACACAGGGGCAGTGCTGCCTAGAGCCCTGCTGAGAGTGGAGCTCTTGCTATTTTAGACTGGGGGAAAAGGAGCTACAGAAAATGGAAGGTACTCCTAAGGCAGAGGGAGCCAGAGAATGGGAAGTGGTATGATGCCCCAGTGGTGGAGATTTTGAGTTTGAAGCAGCTGCTTGTGGGTTTTATTTTGTTCTAGTTCTAGAATAGGCAACTGGATATGGCTGTAAGTGGTAGATTGGAGGCCATAGGGGTGCTTCAGGGACGGCCAACATAGAGCCCTTCCAGGGTTCAGGACCTGGTGGCTACATGGGTTAGAAGACCAAACAGTCTAGAAGGAGGGAGAACTGTGAGCAGCCTTGACCTGGGTCAGAGATGCCATGGAGGGCTGGGCTGAACCAAGAACAGCTTTGTCCTAGTCAGAGATGCTGGGGAAGGGGCTGGGCTGAGAGCAGCCTTGTTTTTGGTCAGAGATTGCAGGGTGGCTGAGACAAGGCATAAGGTAGGGCTAAGAGGCCTAGAGAGCAGATACCCAGAGAAGGCTGGACTGAAATCAGTGGGTCAGGGCTGGAAGCCTACAGCTAGACAGGTAAAAGCAGGGCTAAAGCAAGAAGATTAACTGAGGCCTCTACAAAAGAACTAAATTGTGGACAGAGTAACATCTGCAAGACATGGGCATGACTGTAGGGATACAGGAGGCCGTGATCAAAAGTCCCAAGGCTTAAATAAGGACCATTTGGGCCATAGGTGGTGACCACTGGCACACAGTGCCAGCTAGGCACCAGTAGGTCCACCAGGGTGAAAATGGACATCTATGGAGAACAGAGCAGCATGGAGCCAGTGAACCAAGGATCCAGAGATTCTGAGGGATCTGTTAGATTGGTAAAGGACAGTGAGAGCACTCAAGGACTCAGGGGCAGCTCCCCAATTAATAACAAAGGTCATCAAGGCATAGCAGAAGAGATAAAAAGTGGGGTTTATATAGAGGACCAGGGATATGGACAGGATTAGAATGACTCTAGGGGGTGCCATGGCTGTCCCAGGGCCTGTTCTGCTACAGGTCCCTTGAATCTGGAAAGGTTGAGAACCCTTGCCCTACATGTATAGTGCACTGTAGGTGGCAAAGATCCAGGAGGCATGAAGTGGGAAGAGCATCTTGTAGAACTAGGCATATTAAAAATAACAACTACTGAAACTAGAAGGGGAAATATGGCTGTTGAGGAGCCAAGATACAAGTGCATATCTGGACACCTATATCTTGGCATATATACTTCCAGATAGGTATAATGCCTCCAAAATGAGGCATGTACATTTCAGTAAGGAAAATGTATCGCGTGTATCAAATGTATCCTTTTAAGACATACTTCATTTTATTTCAAAACCTGTACATAGCATTGAGGAGTAAATACTCCTCAGATTGAAAAAATTATTCAATGAAATGTATTTTGCGTAGTTTGTATGACACAACTTAACTTGATCTCTGAGGCTGAAGGCAAAATGGAAAGTGATCATACACTTGTTCAGAGACTTTTGCAATAACACGCACACAAAGCAAACCAAGGCACAGACTTGAACGTAATGCACTTACTTTATGTTCCAAAACTATGACCATCATGGTAAAATTATTTCACTGTTTTCATACTAGACCAATTAGCTAGACATTCTAATTAAGGGTGAGATTTTTAATGAGGCTTGTGCTCCTGAGTCACTTAAATCCTTTTGAAATTACCATTCCATGTATTGCCTCAGCCTGAAGCTTAAGAAAAATTAATGTAATAGTTTATCTTTATTTTTAGTCTCATTCTAAGGAACTCTACTATGTATCTATTTTCTCATCTTCCTGTAATTGTAGCATTCTCTTTGGCTGTTTGGTCCTATCATTCAGAAGTAATATTTAAAAAACATTTTATTATTGTTAAAATTAATCAAGGTAGGTTGACTTAATCTATTTAAGTGCCAGGTAAATACATAATCTGTTTCACTGCAAAACACAATTAAACTCCCAATGTTTAGAGACAGACAGCCATGTTATCTGAAATCAGGCAGAAGACGGGACTGATTTTTTTGCATCATATAATTATAGACTAATTAAAACAGAGATGTGTAAACTGTCAGAAACATCAGTTTACTTCATAAGATGCAAAGAAGGGACAGGATCTTCATATCTGGTGAAGTAAGCTTCTGCTTAGGAAAGCTTATGCATCTCTGTTTTTATTAGTCTATAAGATGCAAATCTATCCTGGCTTCTGCAGTCCCAATGTTTGCCTATTATTTACATGATAATCCATATTTGTTATTTGCATAGAATCGTTCAGTCTCACTCCCTACTTTGTAATGTAATTTGTATTCCAGTTAACAGTACAGAAATTGATAAATGGAAACAGCTGTTAAAGGGCTGCTACTAGACTAGTTGTCATTTTAAAGGTTTCTTTCTCATAGCTGGTATTGTGATGGCTGTGCTTCTAATAGCATGGCTTGCAGTGCTCACTCTCTCCTCAGTTTCAAAACTTCCAGTAGCAACTCCAGAACTGACTAGCTCCTGTCATTTTTAGCAGCCCAGAGACTGACTATTAAAATCCTTGAAAATAATGGGAGCGCATCTATTTCAGGGTGCTAACACCACAGTACTGGTATCCCATGCACTTGCTGAACATTGCTTATGGCTCTCTTTCTGTTCTAAGGGTATATTCTTAAACGGCATAATCAATATAATTTATATTAATGAAACAAAAAACCTTAAATGTTTTTGGATGTATAAATTTCTATATAAACTTGAGAATGTAGTCAAATCGGGACTCAGGCCGGATCCAAACGTGCAGGCAAATGTGGTTTGTAGCGCCACAAATTAATCGCACATCTTGCACATTAAACTGTGTACAGCACTGCTAATTTGCAGCACTGGGGCAAAATCTCCTACTGAGATTTCCCAGTAGCAAAAAGAACCTGGAAGAAAAAAGCAGCACAAAGCATGCCAAAGTGGAGGCCCCAGCCACAGGGCTTTTTGCTCCCCTGTCTTGGGGCACAGGGTGCCTCAGCACAGGGGTTCTGCAGTGCCTCTCCCACATTCTGCTCCCTGGCTAACTGGGGTGCAGGGTGGCTGCCTGCCAGCCAGCCAGCCCTTCTCCTTCTCTTCCTGCCCTAGTATCCCACTGCAAAGCATGCATTGTCATGGGCAACCAGTGCTATCTGAGACGGGGGCACCAGCGACCAAATCTCACTGACTGGAAGGGGGTCTCCCCATGCCCAGTCTCGCTAACTGGGGACCCCCTGCAGCTGATCGCAGTCACCTGAAAGCGGCCGCAGAGTTCCCAGAAGTGGCTGCAGCCACTTCATCCACTGGTTCGTTCCAGCTGGCGCTCGCAGGGGGGGCACGCCTAAGTGGGGAGTGTGGCCTGACAGGGGGTGCACATGCACCCCTGTGCACCCCCTACACATCGCCACTGTGCACTGTGGTACTAAGTAGCAACACAAATTTGTGCTGCTACTACTTGTGCTGCTGCAAATGCACACCCCTGCTCATGTGGACACAGACAGGGAGGGAGAAACTATAAAATAGAACTTCTGGGTCCACAGTGAGTTGATAATCCTCATGAGATGTTATTGTGTTGTCTCAGGTCAGAAACCAGGTGCCAACTCCTGATGACTCCGCCAGTCTCTTGAGCCCTGTAGCACAGCCCATAGGTCCCTCTCAGAATTAAGCTCTTAATACAGTAATGGCTTGATCTCAAAAGTTAGATACCTTTTACCTCTCTTTTTTCCCCCTCTTCTTTTCTTTTTTCCTTATAGAAAAGCACATGGGCTGTAATTTTGGTAGACATTTCTGGATTCACCATATTTACACCATTGTAATAAATATAAAATTATAATTTAATAATTGTTATTTCATTACTTAAAATTACAAGTTTATTCCCTAATATACTTTGTATTGACTTCGTATTTCATTAAAAATAAAAACCCTTTTTATAATGTATTTAATACACTTATTTAAATAACAAAATTAAAATCCAATTTAAAACTTAAACTCTCACCTTTTTAGATAAATAATCATTCATTTCTATCAACCTGGTAACTCATCCTGTTGGTTTCTTGAGTTTTCTTGAGTTGCAGTGTTAAATCTTGTAGATTTCCCTATGTTTATTAATTGTTCTTTCAAGTGCCATAAACATTTATTGTGCTGTTTAAACACTAACAGAATAAATTGCATTTCAGTGACAAATCTCAAAATTGACCTTTCTAAAAAGTAACGTGGCATAAAGCTTTTAGTAAAGCTCCAAGTTCCTACTGACACATTTTCAAATAACTTGATGCTAGTGTGAAATTGTGATGAAGAACTTTTAATAGTCATAAATGCCTAGTAAAGTAATTCTTCTGAGTGAGAGATCCAATAAACAGAGGGATGTGGCATTTCCCCAAGAAGTCTTTGATATCCTTTGGTTAGCCAATGGGAAGCACAAATATCTTTTATACTTGGGCCTGATCCTGCTTTCTTTATGCTGTCAATACTTGCAAGTACTACAGGCTGTGGTCCACTGGGGTGACTGTGTATGTACTTTTTTTGTATTTTAACTGATTAAAATAACTTAACAGCAAATTGTTTTTAAATGTAAAAAGGGGAGCACGAACTCTCACTGAATCCAAAGTCAGTGAGATAAAAAGATGTTAATTTTAAAACACTATTACAGTCTCAGTTTAATCCCATTCTTTAATCTTGTCCCATCAATAGAAACTCAGTTGGAACAAATCTCAAAATAAATTGGGGCATGACATAGACTATGTCCCCAGAACTAACAGAAATGGCCACCATATTTTAGTGGTTTCTTTATCTCTGGTCTGTGAAAGAAAAACCATAATGCTGTACGCTTGGATTTAAAGGTAAGGTTAGGGTTGAGAAGCCTTATTATGATCATATAGTATTCATGAATAGGAAGGCTGAATCAAAGAAACAAGATTAACTCTATGCTAGTTTATTACAATACGTTGTGGTCACCAGTCTATTGTGAGAAGATTGTCATGTTTTTTCAAGCTAGCTTGGTCTGAGTTTAGTCAAGTTACTGTTTCTAGCTCTGAATTCCAAGGCGCATGCAGATTTAAGATCTAACCTATCATTCTTTGGGATGTGAGTACTTCAATTCAGCAATCCTGAAAACCAAAATCAGTTCCCCCATCCACTCTTTTATCCTCACATGCTACATCCAGATGGGTCTGGGACACCACACACTGCATATTTAGGTGTTCTCCGTGCTGCAAGGTAGCAGAGTTGGGGAGGGAAGGGGAGTTTTGACCCTGGGAGATCCCAGGGTCAAAAAAATCCATGCAAAAAAAAGAACAGTGTGGTGCACACAGGTATATGTGCCACCCAAAACTGGAGCCTGGCTGGCTGGAGCCACACTCCAGCTGCCAACCAGCTGCCTCCAGTCACAGGATCACCACAGCTGCAACTCCTCAAGGTCCCCAGGACCCCAAGTAAGGCTGCTAGGGCCAGCACAGTTTCTGGCCCCAGCCTCCCCTACCCCACCTGGGGTAACCTGCTGTGTGTGGTATGGGTGTTTCCTGAGGACAAATACCAGCAGCACAATATGAGCCACTGCTTCTTGCCCCTAGGAAAACAAACATCCATGGTAGTGTGGACACAGCCACAGCTATCAGCTTTTTGGGGGAGTTTAACTTAATTGTGGAGATAATTTAATATATCAGGGGAAGAAGCTTGGCGAAGGAATGCCTTTGTTATGCTCAGTCTTACTCCTAAAGCACTCAGGAGTTCCAGATCTTGATAAAACTCCAGGAAATACATTCCAAGCTCCAGTCCAAGTTCTCCCTTTTTATTAATCTATGGCTCACCAGTGTCAGGCACTGTCCTTGAAACTTTCTTACATTTAGCAATGGCTGACCCATGCTCCATTTCATGTGCTTGGATTGTGAATCTCCTGTTCTTTCAGTCATACTTCTCCCTACCTTTTGTAGGCCTTATGTAGGTCAGAGATGATGTCTCCAAACTGAAGTTTTTATGGCTTCTCAGGTTCTTTCTGTAAAGTGTCACACCTATTCTGGGCAGGGCAGTTCTCGGGCATGTGGCATAATAGGCTTGCCTCTTGGACAAATCCAGGCTTGTATAGTCACACAGATAATATTCCCACACAGTACAATGTGGAATTTATAATTGATACCATCCTGTCCTGACATCCTCCAATCATCCTTTTTCCCCAGCAAAATGCCAGATTGAAACACTTGACTTTCTTGTGAGAATTTGCTTATGTCTATAATACATGAATATTAATGAAAGACATAATAGAAAGTATATAAAACACTGAGACCTGGCCACCTGTGGTTATTAAAGAGCCCCATGTCCTTTTTGATAAGGCAAAAAAAAAAAAAAGGCATTCACTCTGTCCAAGCCAAATTCCATTTGGAGTAATTGCATTTTGTTCATCTAAACTTTCCCTTGTTTCAAGGGGATGGTAATCTTTATTTCCAGTGGGGGGGTTTTCAGACTTTGTGACAGGAAAAACAATATGCAGAAATAAATAAGCGAAGGGAAAAACTCTTACTTTATGTATAATGTTAGAGTAAAATTAGAATGACTCATTTTTGGCACTCTGACTCAAGCTCTCAGGCAAAGAATTATCTAAGATAAGCAACTCTAAAATAGACACCACAGTATTTTTTTAGTCATATGGCTATTGCTGGCAGTCTGGATATAAATAAACACAAACCGTGTTTTCACCGTTAACCAGTTGATTGTATATAGTTCATAAGAATAGATGTCCTAGGAATTTATCTCAGTTCCCTCACTGACTTGCTGTCTATCCCAGCACAAATAAACATGGGCCAGTAAAGTTAAAACGTATCAGAATTTAGAAGGAATCTAAATGGCAAACGGTAGGATTAGTATGTCCTTTTCCTAAAATCATTTATTATATCATGATTTTGACGGTTTTAAAGTGAGAAAACTCTTATGGTCAATGTCTAGAAAATATGTTTGCACTTTTGCATAATAGAGAGCTAAGAATTTAAATCCGTGTTTTTTGTGTAGCTCAGGTAACTTGGGTATATACTCCCCTTCTCCAGCTGAAGGGAATTGTTAGCTGGCAGGTGTGCTGTGGGGGAACTGCAGACCGCTCAGTTTCCCTCTGTCTCTAGAACCAGGCCAGAACAAAAAAACATGAATATAAACATATGTACACTATAGAGATCTCTTAACATAAAAAATACCTTCTGGGTAAATGCTATAAAACCTTACACCAGTGCTCCAGATACAGGTAAGTATACGATCTGAAACAGATAAACTCCAAAATAAACATAGATAGCTAACAGATTAACTATAAGGATTTTGTGTTTAACGAAAGATTAATAATATACAATTGTGCTATAGTTCACCACCAAACAAGATTTAAACACCGCTTTAAAGAGCTGTTGATTTTAACTTTTTGTTTTTATGCTATTCATTTGAAAGGTGATACTACAGTATAAGAGTGGTCTGCCAGTGATGAAGGGAGAACTCAGTCTGCAAAACCAGGAACACTGGCTCTGTTTTGGGAACGCTTCCTGTAGAATTTCCACTTGAAGTCCATTCCCTCTTTTTCCTGTTATCAACTTACGCCAGAGTTCAGGAACCTCCTCCCACAAATGCAGACACACATGCTTTCCCAAAGTACATAAGTGCTAATGGCATTTTAGGTATTTACCATACAAAGTAAACATCTTTTTTCATAGTGGTTTTGATTTATTTTTTCACTTGATATCAAAAAGAGGAAGGCTTGGAAAGTTTCAGTGAGATGTGCATTTTTCAAATATAACACTTAACACCTATGCTGGGAGTGGAAGCGACATTACAGCTTATTTATCTTCATTACAGACATATCCACAAAAAATCAAGCTGATATTACTGTAATGAAAAGGGAATGACAAAAAATTATCTACTTTCTAATGCAACAGTTTTGATCCCTGAACTCTGTCCAGCAGCTGGACACATACTAGAAAAAATATTAAACAGTTAGTGACGCAGAGGAAAATCACACAAACTAAACCAAACAAGGACACCAAGGGGCACACCAAACTGTGTATTTTGAGGTCAACAACTGAACTACTCAGAACTTTGATCATGCTGCTAAGAGCCAAATTGCATCACGTTTAAGCATATAAAGATAAAACACAGGATGGTAAAACTTTGTTGAGAAATGTTGTGCTTTTCAAAATAGTAGGTGGAGAGAACCGGTAATAATTGTATTAGCATAAACTCCTCAACCAGTAGAAACAAAAAGGCCTTCTAGTTTGGTTTCACTGAGCAAGAAGATTTTTCTGAAAACTGTGCTACAGATTACCTAGAAATCTAATCTCTGGTAAATTCTCCTGAAACCTTGTTCTCAGGGGCTATTGATTGTCTTGAACTCTGCTGCTGCCTTCCCATGGCACATTAAGGGGGGGGGGGGTTGTGCCCCCCCCCACCGTTTTTTGAAAACTGCAGTGTGAGAGAGGTTGGACTGGATGGAGTAGATGTTCTTGTGGACCCTTATGGACAGATGTTCATTCAAGATTGCAGAGGACTGAACTCAATGACCCTTCTAGTTCTATGTCTCTGTATAGGTTACTTGCAGATGGTTTTTTGTTTTTAAACACTCTGGTGCTTTACTTTAAATTTGGTGTCCGCCCACACTGAGCCCAGCGCATGCCCAAAATACACAGCACCTTAGTTGGACGCAGTTCAGTCTGTATAGATCAGGTGCTTTAATAGGGCTATTTGGTGCTTTTCTCTAGTAACTGATTGATATAGTTTTAGCTAAATTTGATTGTTCTCAGGAAGGTAAAGGATAAGCCAAGTAAAAAGGTATCATTAAACACACCATGTTCAAAAAAACTCTTTGTTCACAAGAGATCTGGTGATACCTATTGTGCATATAGGACAACTTACACTATGATTCCTGGAATAAAATGTATGACTGAAACACTCTTATTTTCTGAGAATAAAGTGTTAGTTGCCCTAAATGCAGGAAAGGTCCTGGAAGTTATTTTTAACAGAGTGCTTTTAGCACAGTGGGCCTAATTATAAGAGAAAAGTCTGCGCTTGTATTTCTTTTTTCCACATTCTTTTGTGTTCCCAACACACATTAACTTTGTAAACAACTGAGGATTATAAATGAGCTTTTTAATTTTTTTGCTCATTGTAGACACGGTGCTGTCTGTGCTATTCTAACAGGTCAGCAACCTTAGAAATATCACGGAACAGAACTGTGGCAAACCAACATGACACTGCCATAACGAGATATATTTGATTTGTTTCTAAAATCATGTTTCTCTTTCTGCCTCCTGGTAACCAGGTAGCTAGAGCCTTTACAGAACAAAAAATTGTCCTTACAGTTCAACCCTTTCCTTTACAAAACTCTTAAATACTGTTAATATTTTTAAAATTTTGTTTATTAATTTATCAAGAATGTATTCAATTTTGTAATCTCTGGTTTTAGCTTGGCATCATAAGTACAGCTTTTCAACATCAAAAGTCTAAACAAACCTTGGCTTATTTGTCTGAGAGTAAACTCTTGGGCAACATCCACACACGCAGGCACATATAGTTTGTGGTGCTACAAACCTGTTTGTGGTGCCACAAACTGCATGCCTTGCATGTTAAACCATGGTCCCTGCTGCTAATTTGCAGTTTAGCAAGCAGCAGAATTTGCTACCAGGACTTACTGGTAGCAAAAGAAAATAAAATAAAGCCACGGTTTTTAAAAAGCAGGGCAAAGCACACAAAAATAGCATGCGCCCAGGCAAATAGAGAGACAGGGGAGCAGGCAGCCCAGCTGAGGGGGTTTCTCAGCACACAGAGATGGGGGAGCAAGTAAGGTTACCATTACCATAAAGCTAGCCCTAGTGGCGTGCATGTTAGGGATCCGGGTTTTTTGTCTGCTGAGGAAAAACAGGTTTTCCTCTTCAAAGGAGGAAACTGCGGGTTTCCCTTCACAGGCTGTCAGTTTTCCAGTCTGCAAAGAGTGGCTTGGGGCAATTGGAGGCAGGGGGCATAATGTACACCTGTGTGCGCACACTCACATGGCCTGCACAGTCAGACAGGGTGGTGGGAGCAGCCCCAGCAGCTGGATGTAGGTAAGAGTATGGGGAGCAGGGGTTAGAGGGCCAGGGCTTGGCGACTGTCTAGGAGGGTATGGGTGTTTGTGGCAGGGGTGTGTGGAGGGATGGGTATGTGAGGGTGTGGGGTGCCTGCCAGCACTGGGGGAATGTGGCTGGGCACTGGGGCTGAAGGAGGGGCAAGGGGGAGGCACCTGGAGGAATGGCATTGGTGGGGGGCAGGAAGCCACATGGCTGGGCTGCCATCACCAGGGCTGGTGCCCTTACTCACAGGGGTGGGGCCCAGGGTGGCAGCCATGGCCAAACTGTCTGGTGAGGCACAGGAGCCCCAGCTCAGGGAGGGGGGGTACTACAGACCTCCCCTCCCCATTCTAGCCTACCCCAGGGCTGGACTCACTCCACCACCACCACCTGCATGAGCTGGAGCTGCTGTGCTCTGGCCTGTCAGGACAGGGGCAGCTGCTGGGAGCCACCTCCAACAAGGCTGGGGGGAGCAAAGGGCTATGGGTTGGGAGTGAGGGGCACAGGGCTGGGGGGCTGTGACTTGAGAGTGAGGGGCACCAGCAGAGATGTGGGGCTCAGGGTGGCAGTGAGGAGAACCAGCATGGCCCAGGGGGGAAGGGGTGCTGCAGGTTCAGTATGTGGGACACTGTCCCCCCCCCCCATCATACACACTTCTTCCTCAGCCCGCGCCCCCTGATAGGTGTCCATTTTTTTGGAACTGGAAATATAGTAACCCTAGGAGCAGGCAGCCCTGGGCAGCAAGCCAGACACCCTATGCCCTGATCAGGGCCAGTGACTTTAACACCCCTGCTCTAGGCCAGGATGTGGCTGAACCAGAGAAGGAGAGGTCCCTATACCTTCCAAAGTATAATTGATCCTGGCTGTTAAGCAGACCATCAAAGTGGAGGGAGCCTCTCTTTTTCTTTCACCCCACACTTGCTCACTGTACAAACTGTTTGTAGTCAATTCTTAATCGGGAAAATCCTTTAAAGACAGATTATTTTATTAAGCGCTGAGTAAGGACTATAGTTGCTGGCCTCTTTGGAAGCAGTGCACATTGAAGTCTCAATACAGCTGTACTACTGAGAAGCAAAAAAAATAAAAAAGAAAGAAAAAATTCTCCCTCCTGAAATCTGCCACATATATATGAGTGGATGGGAAATGTTTTTTTCGCTTGGCCAATTCAGCTTGCCAGTTCTTTTAAAAATGTTTGCTTTGAAATTTCCACTTCCTCACTGCTGTTTTTGATGAACCAAAGCATGCTGAGTTTAAAAATGGCTAAAGTTATCCATATAACCACACTTAGAAGTTTACCTTTTCACAGTGATGAGTGTAAGCTTGCTTAAAAGAGCTACAAGCAAGGAGCACAGACAATTAGTTAATTTGCTAAATCAAAATATGAAAGTGCCTAGTACTTCACCAAATGTTCTGCCAGCAGTCACCCTGATCTTTCTGATGACGATGTAGAATTTCTCAACTAGTGGGTTGTGACATATATACTGCCTGTTGCTTTTCACGTGTTTCATTTGATTGAGGATGGCAGCAGTGCACTGCCACTTGTGCTTAAGTACCAGAACTAAAACAGTGGTAAAAACTGGATTTGTACAAAGATTCCAGGCTTTGTGCAAACAGCTATTTTGAACATGTTGCCCAAGGCTCTAACCGTTGCAAACTGTTATTTTACACAGCTACTACAATGTGGAGAAAGATGGTTTATGTGTTCTACTATTTTTGCATCTCCACCGATTTGTATTCAAGGCCTTACCACTTGAAAGTCTTCATTGATTTGGGGGGCCTTATTGTTCAGGTATCCTGCTTGAGACTTAGCCTTGGCTGATGTTAGCTGAGTCTACAGATCAGGCCTTTAAGGGCATGATCCAAATCAATCCTGTAGGAACCTTCACTTAAGCACTGCAAGACCTAAAATGTAGGTTCACTGTCCCAGGAAGATGATTGAGATCAATATGGTTACGTACCTAGGATCTATCTACAACAAACAGGAAGACCTAGTCTTTTCTCAAAGACAATGCAGAATGGCTAGGTGCTGACTATGGGGGCACCTAAAGTTCACCAAAAGGGAATATTGAGCAGTGTGCCTGAACTACTGCTTTCTCCAGGGCTTAGGTAACTGAGGATGCCTGTGCATGCAGCTGCTCCAACTCTTTGTAATTACACCAGTGTGAGCAGACTCTGTTAATCAAGTCTGCTGAAGCATAGTAATTACTGCGCTCCAGCAGTCTCCCACATCATGTGCATCAGTGTCCCTGCACTTCAAAATGGTGGCAGGGGTGTTTGAACTAAAGCTTGTTCAAAGAGCTTTAGTTCAAGTGTTCCTGTTGCCATTTTGAAGCATGGGGACACTGTTACACGAGACACTGCAGCACTTTAAAGTGGAGCAGCTCTAATTAAAGTGCCACTCCCCCTGCAAGCATGTGCAACAGTGCCTGTTGCATGGTGGGGAGGGAGGATATGTCAGGCCTGCAGCCTTGAACCCAGGGCTCTTGATGTCAGAATGTCTCTGGTAATTCTGCCTGCTTTCTGACCTCCTACTTCCCTGATGTAGCCAGTTCCTGGACTTTGCTCATCTGTCAATCTCCTAGTTTCCTGATCCAGTTTGTCCCTGAACTCTGCTTGTCTTCTCTGACTCTGGTTTGTAACTCCATCCAGTACCCTTGATTCCTGATTGGCCTCCAGGCCTAGCCACCCATCCCATGCACTCCCACTCAGTGGGACTTCATACTTGCATAAGTACAATTTTTGGCATTTATGCACAATTTGAATACTATTAGCAATGATGCTCACCCTGTGCTGCTACTCTTCTTCCTTAGCTGATATTATCCAGTATGTCATAAGTAAAAGCAAGATACCAATTGATTTGTTTCTCCCTATATGTCCCACTGCATCTCTGCAATTATCAAGGTTTTGTAAGCTAATGTTTAGGCTACAGTTGGTTTCAGCTATTTGCTGTTTAAAAGTTACTGGGAATTTGCCCAAGAACAAGATGCCTAAAAACTGAATAACATCCCATGAACTCACCCCTCTATATTTTAAAGGGATAAAATTGAGTTAGCTGGATTTGAACTGTATTCTATATGTTAAGGGAAAGAAATAGCAGGATCATTTCTTGGTGGCAATTCTCTCTTTCCATGTAAGAATTACTACAAAATTCCATGATTGGACATGCACGTAGAGCAGGATAGGCCTTTGGTATTAAGTTTGGCACATTTTATTTAAAAGGCAGAGGAGAAGCAGCTAAAAATTAAGAGCTGACCTTAATGTCACAGTGCTGATGACAGTGCCTTTGCCACATATTTCATGACTTTTCAAGTGCAGAACTGGCAATTGATGGAGACATGAGACTGATGTTAAAGTACTGCCTAAAATGGCACCTCAAACCAAATATCTCAAAGACTTGTCTCCAAGTGTTTTTCAGCTGCATAATGCCAGTACTAATCATGAACTCACTATCACTTTAAACAGTCGGCCTCTTAAATTCAAAACCCACCCAGTTTATCTTGGAATCACCCTAGACCAGATTTTAACTTATAAATCGCATCTCTAGAAAACTGCTTTTAAAATCCAAACAAGGAATACTTGCCAAACTTGCAGGGTCCATTTGTGGTGTCATTGCCTCCGTGTTACATTAATCTGCTCTTGCTCTGTGTTATTCAGTTGCAGAATACGGGGCCCCTGTATGGTCTTGTTCATCACACAGCAAAATAGTGGAAACCCAACTGCATGCTATAATGTGCCTTGTGTCAGGCACATTGCACCCCACTCCACTCCCACGGTTACCAGTTTAACAGGCAGTTTAAAGGGCACTTACCTTCAGAGTGTCCTGCATCGGGCTCTGCCTAAACGCTTGAAGATCACTGTACGAGGAACTACCATCAATTTTCATACTGTATTATCCTCAGCAGGAGAATTAAAAATTCAAAACTCAGTTTGGGATCCTGGGGAAAATTCCAGGCCAGGGATTGGCTGGGCAGCTCCCCTTAAACCCAGGGTGGTAGGAAGAGGCATGCACTGAGTGAAGATTCATAGGTTGTTAGGGGCACTATGCAGGAAAAGACAACTGGGGTCAAGTGACCCCAGCAAGGTGACTTTCCAGTCTCCTTTTGAAGATTTCCAGGGTAGGTGACTGCACCACCACTGAAGGGAGTTTATTCCATAGTCTGGACACCCTGACTGTGAAGGATTGTTCCTGGAATTGAGCCTGAAGCAGCCTTCCAGGAGTTTGTATCCATTGCTCCTGCTCTTCCCCAGGGGTGCTCTCTGTGAACAGCTGTTCAGTAGTTCTTGATGGTGGGGAAGAGCCTGCAGCATGGTCCCACCCTGCAGCTGCTTGCTGAATTGTGAGCAGGCAGGGGGCCAGTAGAGCACCTAAGGGTCGAGTAGGAGAGAACAGCCCCTAGAACAAACCCTCAGAGTTTGTGAGCCGGCTTAACAAATTCCTTTGGGTGAGGACATAGACCTGGGCAGCCTATAACCCTGGGATGCCAATTCCCTACTGGGTTTGGAAATTTAGGGGTCGGTAAAAGAGTGAGTAAACCCCGTATGAGCGGCCAGGGAAAGGACTGGGGCAGAACTGTGTCAGTTTGGTGGAAAGCGATGCCAGCAAGGGAAAGTTCCCAGGACACCTGTAAGAGCTAAGACCCAGGGAGGCACTACCTGAGGAGAAGCCTCGGTGTGCCTAAGGGCATTTTTACAGGTGCAAGAGCCGCAAAGCCGGGCACTTTGAAAAGTGCACAGTGCTGTTATGCTTGCAGTTGTGTAAGTGACGAAATGTGCATCAGCGCTTAAAAAATGGCAGTGGTGCACTTGTGAACTAAAACACCTCGGAGGTGCTTTAGCTCAAAAGTGCACTGCTGCTGTTTTCTGCCTGCTGATGTGTATTTTGCCACTTATACAACTGCATACAGCACAGTGCTTTGCACCTCAGCTCATGTGCAGAGCAGGCCTGATTAACTGAATCTGCTCAGAAGCAGCGGATCCCTGGCACATTGCCAAACAAAAAATATGTATATAAATGCCCTAAGTGTCTAAAGGGGAAGCGAGACCAGAGGTGCTGCCTGGCCTGCCTGTGGGTGAGTGCTTTGAAATGGGGGAAGAAAACTAAGGGAAAGAGAAATTCTGGCCCAGGTGTGAGGTTACAAGACAGGAAAAGGGACTGAAGCTGTGCAGTCAGAGTGCACAGTGAAAGTTTCAAGGCATATAACTACTAGGGGTTTCCAGACCGTGTGGTTGCTAGTGTCCATGGCATACAGCTTGAGTGTTCAAGGGCCACGGCGTCCCAGGGTGTGCAGGCACAGCATGCTCTTTCTGTCTGTACTTAATTGCGTAAATAGCTCTGTGGGCTTGGAGAGGCAGCACACAGGCAGAGAAGCATGTACGGAAGTGTGTGGGGAAGTATCTGTATTTTGCAGGGGTCTGGAGAGAGAACAGCCTCTGCAGCCTGCGAGACTCTTAGGCCTACATGGTATAGCTCAAGACAGCTGGAGCCCTCAAAGCAAGTAATGAGAGGAGTGAGGGCATAAGTTGGGGAAAAGGTTTATTAGTTGTGAATAATTAATTAGGGGATTATATATGGAGTATTTAGCATAGTGTATAAGTTATTAGCTTTGCATTCATCAGCTTGATCATCTCTTAAGTGTAAATAGTTATTAACTGCTATTTTTGTATAAACTCACCCTTGTAAATAAAGTATTTCAAACTTTTTATATCATTTAATATTCATTTGCATATTATAATTATTCCTTGTATATAATTAAATTCTATAAATAGCTACTTCTAAGCCTTCAATGGTCTCTCCTTTGTTAAAGGGAACCCTACTCTCAGAAAGCCTCTGGCCACTCCTAAGTGAGCTGAGCAGGGGTAAAGCTTCGTGTTCCAAACATCTGGACACGGATGCAGGTAGCACTGCGTGCTAAGGGTTACACCAGTATTCAGGAACATTGCCCCTCCCATCTCCACCACACAAATGCTGTAGTAAACTTATTAGCCAGACTCCAGCATAATCCTACACTGGCGGAGCACTGGGACATATTCCACCCATCAATAGTTTGGCTCCCCTCAAAACTCCCAATACGGTCCACCCTTTCAAAAACACTTTGACTTTTTCTTACTCAATGGCATGAAGAACGGTCAGCGCAAGCACCAATCAGTCAGCACATCATCTCTTACCCTGCAGTCTGTCAACCAGGATTTAACTAGCCACACTGTTATTGGGCACTTCTCAACATTTTTCAAACTGGACAGGGTCACTGTGCCTCAAGCCTATACCAATGGGACATTCTCAATGACAACAACTGCCCTTGTGGACAAGTTCAAACCATGTCTCACATTGAAGACCACCGGGTAATATTGTAAATGGACACAATTCAACAATCTCTTCACAGTAGTGAGAAAATCACCTTAAAATGGCTGAAACAATATGCCAAAACTGCATATACCAAATAAGTAAAATGTCACAAGGGGGTAGAATTTGGGGACAATTGTAGATTCAGATATGTTCCTGAAGGAGAGAGAATTGATTAAATGCCTACAATTATTTGCTATAGCAGCCTTTGAAAGTATGCTTTATTTTTATGCACTTAGCTATTATCATTAGCTTCCACAGGACTATAGGCTTTGCACGACCTGGACAGTAGATATCTGTTGTAATAATTAGGCCTAGTGTTCCTGTGGATGAGATTTGATTTTTTTTTTCCATGGAGTTCTTTGGACTTCTTAAAAGAAGGCACTATAAATATGTTTTCATATTTTATATCATTGCTTTCTTCAGTATATATTCATGTAGTTCCAAAATTGGTGTACATACCAGTTTACCAGTTTCCAATGATAAGATTGCTTATGACTCCTGGTCTTCTGGCCTTGCTATTTTTAGGGATAAAAAAAGCATTGCATATATTTTGATGCAGGGGTGATGCGTAGGGGGTGCATGTGCACCCCCTGAGCATGGCGGTGCACCCCCTGCAAGAAGGTGCTGCAGACACTGTTGACAGTGCCTGTGGGTGGTCACCAGTCGCCACCCCACTGCCAACACTGCTGGCAGTGTCTGCGGCCAGTCCACAATCACCACTGGCCGCCACCAACATTGCCAGTGGTGCCTGTGGGCGGTCACCAACCCCTGGTCGATACTTGCCACCCCCTCCCCCGCTGCCAGTGTCGGGAGCTCCCCCGCTTGCCGCCGTGCTCCTGCTGCCGCCAGCGCAGCCATGCCCCCCAGCCACCAGAGACACATGTCGTTCATGTTTAATACGTGCAGTCACAGAACTATACACTCATGCAAGAGTTACTAAATATTTTTTATCCAGCATAAAAGTGGTTTGTAAGAACTGACCAAAAGTTCAGTCTCCTAACTTTGTACTACACCAATTCGGAGTACGTATGTACATTTAACTAAAACACATGCTACTACGAAGTTGCAATTAATTTTGTTTGGCATATTTGGAAATTCGTTCATTAAATTGTTGTATACTTGCTACTGTTTTATAAAGGGAAAAATAATTTATATGAAAACTACAATGAGTTCTCTGTAATATAGAAACAGGATAAAAACAGAAGTCATCCAAAAGGAATTATAAACAGAAATGGAGGAAATTCTGCAATCCTTGGAACATAAATCAACAAGCAACTATAACAAAAGTTCATCTCATTACACTTTTTGCACTGCATAATGCAGACTGTACTCTTAGAAGGTGAATACATATGTCCCATTAAAATTCCTCTCTGAAATATGGCTGTCATTCTGTAGCTGACTGACACTGCATTAAAATAGGCAACATGAATGTAGTGTAGAATATTTTTGGTTCTTGTGTAATGGCTTTATATGCTGCACCTGTTTGGTGTTTATTTTAGCTTAGCCTTAAACCAGGGAAATACAAGTCCCCCACAAAATAGAAGGAAAAGTGTATTTTTCTGAACTTGGGGCTAGATTCTGATATCCTTAACTAGATTTTCTTTCTTTCTGTCTCAATCTTTATACGTTCCAAGGGCAAGGTTGTGACACCATTAATTTGACTGGATGATACCTTCAACAAAATCCAGTCTCAGTTACTTCACTGAGACAGTTCATGGTGTAGGGTTATCACAATCTGGCTCTTAAAATAAAAAAAAATGGTAGTGACAACCAAAACCAAACAGGTGCTTAAGAAGCAGAACCATATACAATGCCACATGAAAAGTATACTATCTGAATGCAGAATAACTGATGACTCACTGTTGGTAGTTCTTCAATCTAAGTCCATTCACATACTTGCATTGTGTAACATTTTGCATGATTACAGCCACATTTCCACCAGACTTCTGAGTTGCAATGAAAGGAACACGGGAGGAGGAGATTTAAAAATAAACAACTGGTTTCCACCTACACCAATTTAGAAAGGAAGATAGGAAGAGTGCAAAAATGGCAATCCTCTATAATAATTTGCTTTGTTTGTATCTTTGTCATTTTGTCTGTCACGCTCAAAAAAAACATATTTGTGCTCACTTTTCTTGACTTTTAGTGATTGATTTCAATTGGCTATGGGGCACTCTTGGTATCTGAGCAAAAACTGTCCCTTAACACCCTTACTTTAACTTAAACCCATAACACCCTTACCAAGGTGAAGCAGAGAATAGGCAGCAACTGAATGCAGAAAGAATTGTAGAATCAATGAGTCGGAAGGGACCTAGGCAGATCATCTA
>NW_017728994.1:37028423-37034746 GCF_001723915.1 Gavialis gangeticus | reverse complement strand
GCTCTGAAGTGCGGGTTGTGGTCCAGGAAGCCAAATCCGGCGTGACGGCACCAACTCCCGAGGCGCCAGTTCACCTCACGGATGCAGGCGCTCTGCCACTGATGGCCTCCACTAACCGGGAGGAGGGACAAAAAGACCTCCTGGGCCCCCAGCTCTCTAAGCTTGGCCCCCAGAACCATGTAGTCATCCATGATCTGGTCTGGACTACTCCGGGCCGCATCATTGATTCCCACGTGGATGAGGACCATAGCATAGTAGTCGGAAGGCCGGATGAGGTCAGTGATCTTCCTTGTGACATCCCCAATCTTGGCTCCTGGGAGACAGTACACTTCTCTCACATTGGGGTCTGCGCGGCGGATGGGTCCCTTCGTTCCTCTGAGGAGGGAGTCCCCTATGACGATGACCCGCTGTCTCTTCCTCTGGGTCACTGGATGATGCTCAGGAGGTACGGATGCTGGCTTGTTGGTTGAGAGCGTGGCTTCCTCCCTTCCTCCTTCCTCACGCCCAGTCTCCTCCAGCGCTGCCAGGGCCACATACCTGTTCCCCAGTTGTACTGGAGTGTCAGTTGATGCAGCTGCACACCGCCTGCAACGCCGCCTGGCTCTGGAGGTGACCATCCTCCATTCGCCTCCTGCAGACTCCTGGGTGGTGACAGCCTGAGGGGATGGGCCCTGCAGAGAGAGAAAGTACCCGTCAATCTCATCCTTCAAGGCCCTGATCCCCCGCAGCCTGCTTACCTCCACCTGGAGCTCTCTCACCTGCCCCTCCAGCGCTGCAATCCTGGCACAGGTGGGACAGGTGAGAGAAGCCCCCGCTCCCATGTTCCCCCCTCCGGCCCCAGGGACCATGCTAGGCAGCCCCAACAGGCAAGTGGCCCCACCTGCGTGGAAGCCTTACCAGTCCCCAGGCCAGGAGGTAGCCGTGGGGCAGGAGCCCTGGCTGCACTCCGCATGACAACTCCCATGCTGTCATCCCCACTCACTTACCTGGAGATGACTGCTGCTGCCGCCGCCACCGCCATTGGCTCTTCTGCTGCCTGCGGCCTCCTTTCACACCTCCCTGCGCAAACTCTGGCACGCCCCTAAAGAGCACGCCTGTTTGCACTCCCTGTTCACGCGACTCCCACCCAGAGCGGCTAAATGGGGTCAGGCGGGGAAAGAATCCCCTGCCCGATTGCCCGCACCTGGCCCCACTGGCTCCCTTCCTCTTCCCTGCCTTACCTCCTCATTGCCACAGCTGTCCCTCAGCTGCGGATCATTGCTGCTGCTGCTGCTGCTGCTGCTGTTGGTGCTGCTGCTGCTGCCGCCGCCACCTCAAGGGTCGGGGGACACCAGGGGCACGTGCGCTCCCTCCAGTGTCCTCAGCACAACTGAATGGCTAGAGTAAGACAAAACGAAACAAATGAGCAAAGAGGACGTCATAGAAGAGATGCAATGGAAAAGCAAAGGGTTCACAGAGACAATAGAAGACAGGCTGAAAGAGTAGGCAACAACGGATTCACTGAAGATGAGACTGAGGAACATAGTTGTGGATGTGGTAATGAATGTGGTGTGCCAATTTTGTAACTCTTTAAAAAATTTCCAAGCTGCAAGACTGTCAGATGACTAGTTCTGGGGTTGTTGTCATACATGTAAACTGATTCTGCCTCCAATAAGACCATTTCCAGAGTATTTGCAGGATTTGATGATGAATTGGAACAACAAGCATTACCAGAACTTTAAAACAAACATTAAATTGTACAACAGTGCATTGTCTGTTGAGCAAAGATCACTGTGATGAGATGTATGCTTCACAGACTGTGTGGAAGATTGAATCCAAATGCATCATGTGTGGAAAATCATCAATATCTGAAGAAATATCCAAAGGAGTTTACAGAGGAGACACTTGGAAATGTTGATGGATACCTGTTGTACAGAAGAAGACTAGGCAGAACAGCTCAAGTTAGTAATGACACAGTGGATAACAGAAACATGGTACCCTATAAAAAGTAGCCTATTTTTGCCCATCATTTTTTATGGGCTTTTACATTAGTATGGTAAGAAATTAGGAGGCTTCTATCTGTTGCCAATGAAGACTGTACCAATGCCTGTACCAATGCCTGAATTTGTTGATATTTAGGCTACATTGAAAGCTTACCTGACCCCTGGAGGAGGGCACACAGAATGGAAAACTTAGTTTCTCCAGTTCTACGTAACTTATTTCACATGTGCATGCATAGTTATGGAATGGAACATTTTAAAAAAATCAGATGCACAGAAAATCAAAAATAAAGGCACATGAAGTGAAAGGTGATATTAGCAAAGTGGATGCTTCATGGGAAATGTAAGGCAGAAAGTACTGTACCTTTTCACAAGTTCACAGCTATTTTTAGTGACAGCATTGCTTCATAAGTGGCCAGGCTGAAAGCACTGCAGGGCTTTTCTCAGCCACAATGAGAAAGCCAAGACAACTTGCCTTGGGAGGTCATGTTTATGTTCGAACACTTTGTTCTTCATTAAGGCGACATCGCAATCCTTCTCTCTTTTTTTGAAGGGAGATTTCATATTTTCAAAATACTGCTCATGTAATTCAATATATAGTAAATCTATAGATCGCTAGTAAATTTCCTTACGTGGTATTATGGAAGTGCACAACTTCACTTCTAACAGCTATATGTCCTGAAAACACTGTTCTAGCTTTAAAAAACTGAAACTAAAAATATTTATGTAATTATAAATTACATAAATTTATTATTTATAGGCTACCTATAAATTCATCAGGGGAGGGCAGCAAGGAATAGCAGACTGTCTATTTACTAGGGCATCCCCTGGAGTAACTAGGAACAATGGCCACAAATTGATGGAGAGCAGATTTAGGTTGGACATTAGAAAGAACTTCTTCAGAGTAAGGGTTGCCAGAATTTGGAATGGGCTTCCAAGGGAGGTGGTGCTCTCCCCTACCATGGGGGTGATCAAGAGGAGACTGGACAAGCACCTAGCTGGGGTCATCTTTCCTGCCCAGGGCAGGGAATCAGACTCGGTAACCTACTGGGGTCCCTTCCAACCCTAACATCTATGAATCTATAATTTGAAAAAAATGCACAGTATTTACTCAAATCCAAGATGAAGTCGCCCCTTCCCCCCACCATTCAACATGGAGGAAAACCAGCCTTTGATTCGAATATCAGTGCTGGGGGCCTCTGGAGGTGCTGTCACGTGGCTGTCTGGAGTTGGCAGTCATGGAGTCAGTGGGAGCTACTGTGAGCCTGGGTCAGGGGCCAGCAGCTATGGTTAGGCATTGGGCAGCAGACTGGAGATGGCACAGCAGCACCCAGGGATTGGCCAGGGAATGAGGCATCAGTGCATTGGAGGTCAGGTGGGAATGGGGCAGCAGAGTGTGCCAGATTGGGCGGGGCATGGGCAGGAGCCCAGGTGAAGATTAGGTGAGGGGTGAGGCAGCAACATGCATCAGGGATTGAGTGGAGAAAGAGGCAGCAGGATGTGTCAGGGAGTGGACAGGGGATTAGGAGGCAGAGTTGGGTCTGTGGGCAGTTGTGGACAAATTTAAAATAAGCCTCCAATAGTGAGGTTCTATAAATGAAAAATGTTAACAAATTTATAATATTCCATTTATAGAATCAAATTATTGAGAGGGCCTTAAATTCAAAGTTGTCTTGCATTTGGGTAAATACAGTATTTTGAAAAGCAAGTTTTGATAAAGTAACATTCTCATTTGAAACAATTTCTTTTTTATATAGAGATATGATAGTTGGAGACAGCTATAAGCTTGAATTAGGAAATTGGTTCATTTATGGTGAAGTGGACTTGTCCTTCCTCCCCTCTAGTGTCAAATACTGTCATAAAAGTGGGTCTTTGAGAGAACTGCACTGCATCTCCCACTGCGTATTCAAAACCCCCTAATTAAAGTTTTGGACATATATTCTGTATATTGGTGCATTCATTCTTGCTATGTTTGACGTATTTCACAAAGGCCAAGTAGATCTTCTTTGACTAGTTTTTTTATGTACATAGAATAGTGTCTTTGTTTGTAACATTGCTAGTCTAGACCTGTCTAAATCTCTTAATCTCTTTGGGCCATGTTCTAAAAGAATTTTTCCATGTCCCATCTCTCCTGTTCAAGATAATCCAGAACACTTATTTTCGTTGAGCAATTATATGCACCTGTGGTAACCGCAGTAATTGTTTGCTTGGGAAAATATTAGGAAAAGATTAGTAACTTAGTAGCTGTAACTTAGTTCTCTTTAATATGGTTTAACAGCTGGAACTGAGGAGGAAAGTTAGTACACTATGGGTGCATCTGTACGTGCCTAAGGCTACTGCGCAGTAGCGTGTCACATCAAAAACACTGCTAATATGCTACTGTATAATAGTTTTAGGCTACTGTGCAGTAGTGTCACTAAAAAATTTTGTGTGTGCCAGCACTTTTGCACAGTAGCACTTGTTACTGCTCATTGATTTAGTATTTGATTATACAAGTACTAAACTTAATGTGCAGTAACTATGGTGCATTAATGAACATGTAGACATGTCTTATGAGTAGCCAGCTCTTCATGGACTGCAAGAAAATGGTCTGATAGTCCTCAAACCTCTAGTCTAGTTTATAAAAATTGAAATGTGATACAGCAAATCAGGGATGCTCAGCTATTTTAACAGTGTTTACTATATCTTAATTTGTTAGTTGCTTTACAGCCCACTTCTTTCAGCTTCTTACTAGTAACATTGTTTGTGACTCCAGTCAAAGCAACTGCTAATGCAATAAAGTTGGACTTGATTTAGGTATTTTCTGTGTCTTTGAAACAGTTAGTACTTAGTACTTACGAGGAAAAAAAATGCTTTCTCCTTTTGATCTTATTCACAAAATCCCAAATATGTTTCTAGCATAGTTTTTATGAAGCCTGGTTTCTTTTCCACCTGAATATAATTCCCTAGATGTTCCTTTAGGAAAAGAAAGGACAGAGCTGTCTGGCATTTTGGATCCTCTTCCCATAGCACAGTAACCTTTTCTGGGGGCAGCTAGTCTTATTCCATGTTGTTACCAGCTATTGTTATTCAGTTGGTCTAATAAAAGATATCACATTTACCCAAATAACCTTATTTGCCTTTGTTACCAGTGGTTTTTCAAAGGGCCCAGGTAGCACCAGTACAAGGTGCTGGTATAAGGAAGTGCCTGAACTCTGCGGACAATCAAAAAGGTGTTGGTAGTTTGAGACTAGGGTGACCACCATTTCAAAATGGAAAGGCGGGTCACTCGCTTGCCTCTTCTCCCCACTGCCTCCACCAGGGGCACAGCCAGAGTGGAGCTGAGTGGAGGCAAATGTGGGCTACCTGCTCAGGGCTCCCCACCGTACTGCCTTTCCCCTAGGAGCCCCTTGCCAGCTGCATGCCCCATCCACCCAGCAGCAGTGGGGGTCACAACTCCATGCTGCCACCACCCATGCTGCTGCTGGGCGGGCAAGGGGCACCTCACCATGGCGGTGCAGCCAGTGCAGGGCTCCTAGGGGTGGGCAGCAGGGCAGGGAGCCCCAAAGGCTGCAGCAGGCAGCCTGCATCTGTCCCTGCCCTGCATACAAATCTGGTGGGCATGTGCTCCCAACCATTCCCTGCTGGTAGTGCATGTGGCAGTGGGGAGGCCCCACTACCCCGCAAGTTGCCTCTGGCTTTGGACCGCTCCCCACCTTAGGCCCCAAGCACCTTCAGCCCTTGCCACACTCCCTCCCTCACTGTGGGGGCCTCAATCTGCTCCCTCCCCCACAGATTTACCCACAGGGAGCTGCCCTCCATGCTGACTGGCTATTTCTGGCCACGTGCCTGTGTGCAGGCATGCACATACACATGGCACATGTCCTGCTGCCCCCAGCAGCCTGCAAGCAAAAACCTGCCCCTTCCCAAACCTACATCTCTGCAGGATACTGCAAATCCCAGACAAATGCTGTCCTGGAGTCACGCAGCCAGGGATGGGGACTTGATGTTCCCATTCCAGGACTGTCCTGCTGCCCAATGACGGACCGTGGCCACCTGACTTGAAAAGTGCTGTAGGATGGGACACAGCGAAGTACAGAACACGCTTGCCGAGTTCCTTCTCGTTTTCTTTTCCTTCCTTCCATACAGCACCCTGTGGGTACCAGGCGGTTCACTCCACTGCATTTCATATGCTTTAATGTTGTTAATAATGCACTTGGCTAAATAACACTTTTGCTGGGTTTCCCCCCACTAACTCCAGGCCTCCTCAGCGCCACATGACAAATCCCAGGAGCAAGTGGATCGTTAAGGGCTCGTCGGGACACGCGAGGTGCGGAAAAGGCATGAGGGCACGCAAGGTCACCC
>NW_017728994.1:37028154-37028359 GCF_001723915.1 Gavialis gangeticus | reverse complement strand
CTCGCGCGGCCCGAGCGGGGGGCTCCAGCGGCCTGAGCCAGAGACACGCCCGCCCGCCCATACGGGCAGCGTGGGAAGCGCCCCCTCGCCGCCCTGACAGGTGCGCGCATGCGCGGAAGGCGCGGCCGGGGCATGCCAAGGACGCGGCGCGGCGCCAGCTTGCGCACGCAGGGGCTGGGCCGGCCCATGATGCGGGGGAGGGGGC
>NW_017728994.1:37011917-37027356 GCF_001723915.1 Gavialis gangeticus | reverse complement strand
CCCGGGCGGCGGGCGCACCCCTAAGCCCATGTGGGTCGGGCCGCGCCGCGCCAATGGGCGGCCGGGGGCGGGGCGGCGCCGGGGCTCGCGGGATAAATGAGGAGTGCCGCAGCCATGGGGCGCGGGACCTGGCGGGGGAGCGCGGGCAGGGGCTCGGGGTGCTCCAGGGGTTGCGGCTGTGGTCGGCTCGGGCGGGTGGGTCTTTGCACGTTCCTCTCTAGTTGGGTCCTACCATGAAGCTCATCATAGCCAAGGAGCGGTGTAAGTAAAGAGCTGCGCTTCCTCCGGTGGCCCCTCCTCACCTGCTGGTCTCTCCTTCTCTCCTGGTTTTGTCCCATTGAGTGGCTGCCTGTTTGTGGGGGATGCAGAACACTTGTACACACGCCTGCACATGCGGGTTATGAAGCGCAGGGAGGAATTCACACTTGTGCATGCACACACAAGTCTGGATGCAGATACACTCTGAAATGCAGGGAGGAACACAGCAGAACACTTTTCTGAATGTGGCTTGTGAAGTGCAGGGAGGAACTGAGGTGCAAGCAAAGCACAAATTCTTCTGACAGGAAGTATTATTTACATGGCAAATTTCAGACCCTATTTAAAATGTATTCCTTGGGATTAGGCCTCTGCATTGTGGAGGGCTGGTAAACTAACTGCTAAATTTACTCTTCAGGGGTTGTTTTTTTGGGGGGAGGGGGGTTTAAACTTTTATGTTTCAAGTGCACGTTCTGAATGTAACCCTTATCGCACTTCTTAATAGCCTTTAATTGTTTTATGAGTGTTTATTTTAATATCTATGCTCCAATATGAAAGGGAGCTATTGGATAATTCCAGTGTTTTTCTTTTCGTGTGTAATAATCCAATTACGAAATGTCAATATGAAGCAAACAGCTTTTTTTTTTTTTTAACTCCATACTTTCTGTAGTGGTTGCAATGGAGATTTGTTAGCATCATTCAGCTTCTGCTTTACATAGCATATTTGAAATTCAGCATGTTCTTAGAGGTTACTTGGAAATACTCATAAAAGGCTAGTGCCAAATTATAATGACTAAAATAAGCACATAGTGGCTTTTGGATTTTGTATGTCTAGTCCAGAAAATCTTTTCCAGTATTGGAAATTTTACAGTTTTTTTTTTTCTTTTGGGGGGTGGGGGGACAGAGGGAGGGGAGAGAAAGGGAAGAACCCTCCCTTTACTCTGGAAGGAAAGGACTTTCAAGGATGACCTTGGAGACTATTGGCTTTGTAAGTAGAGACACCTTGTACCTAACAAGGTATAATACAGTAGTGTTTCTCAACATGTGGGTCATGACCCAAAAGTGAGTCACAAAAATATGTGAAAGGGTCGCAAAAATTTTTTAAAAATGGATCAACAAACTTTAAAAATGGTTTCTCCTTTAAACGTGGGAGGCAGTGCACTAGGGAAAACATGTTAAACCGTGATTATTATTTTATTTTTTTTTCCCTTGCAGGCTGGTAGAGTTCCAACTTGTGAGGGGCTGCTTGGGGGCCACATGCCCCTCACACCCTTCTCCACCCCACCCACACTGGGGGCAAGGTGCAGCAGGTCAGAAGTAAGGGGCACTGAGTTGGGACTGGCCATTGAAGTTAACAAATGGGTCCTGGCACATACAAGGTTGAGAACCAGCAATCTCTTGTTCTTTGGTGAGGTCATGGGGATGATCACCCTGATTAAATTCATAACCATTTCTTACCCAATGCACAATGAAGATCTTAACAAAAAACAAAGCAACCCCCTTAGCACCCCCCGACTAAACAACAAAAATGACCAAAAAATCTAGCTGTAAGAACAGAGCAATCTTGTAGCAGAAAAACCTTTAAACTACAGTTTAAAAGATTTACTAATCAGGAGCCCTATCCTCCCCCCTTCCGATTTCCCTGAATAGGTTATTTTAATGTTAGGCTCTAAATATTGCATCTGATCTTTAGTGTAAATAGTTATTTAATGCATACAATACCTGTAGGCATTTATTCAAAGTTGGTACAGTAAAGTGCAGTTGAGTAATGGCCAAATAATAGTCCCTGTTTTTGTCCAATTTAAAAATTATATTTAAGAATAACAAATCTAGTGTTATATTTGATGTACAGGAAAACAAAAACCCAGACACACACACTTTCCATGCTGTTTTGATTTATATGTGATTAAGCAGAGTCAGCAATGAAGTGTCAGAAATCTTAAAAATATCTTAGTTTTATGAAAAACAGATGGATAAGACTTTGAAGATGAGAGACTACACCCAAAAATAGAGTAAGGAAAAATAATTTCTTTACCCTTTTTTGCTAAAGTAGAGCACTAACTTGTAGAAAGACTCCTACAGTAAAGATTATATATAAAAGCATTATAAAAAAATACATAACAATGTTGAATCAATCCAGCATTGCTAGATCCTACTGCAAACATCAGTAAAAGTGGAAACAAGATTCATTCTACTCAGACCTTTGGGAACTCCTGTGCTGAATAGGTAAACAAATGAGTAGTTGAGTTTCTTTAATAATCGTGGAGATCTGGGGATTTTAGAATTATTTATACCTCAGTGTGAGAAAATTTTGTATTTAATTATATTCTCCTGCAAGTTTAATATATTATTGTTCATCTTAAAATGTTTGTAATATTTGCTAGATATCAAAGCTAGAGAAAATAATTAAGCATTGATAGGATTTGAGCAAGGTAGTGAAAAACCATCCTGTTTTTCTGGTTTTCTATGGTGTTAAACGCTGCCCCTTGGGAAATACTGTGTTATCTGTTAAGGCCTTATTGCAAAATGTAGGTGCCATGTGGCAACTGCATGAGATCTTTAACATTGCTTACTGGTTTTGCTTTGTATGATGTGACATTTAGTAATAACCCGGCAAGGAAAACCTGTTAAACTGCACATATAATTGTGTTAAATTAGAAGCATTCTTAGTTGGTATGCTGTTATAAGAGTGTGATAATGAAGATAGTCTGGGAATACAGAATTTTTAAAGGGGAGCTAAAAGACTACTGTTAAAGTTGTTTGCAGATACTTCTGCATAATTTTAGCTCTGGGTCCTATAGATTCTTTCTTTCTTTTAAATTTTACCCCTAAATTAAATGCCAATTACTACAGAACATATGTAACTTTAGGAGAACAACATTGATTAATAGGAGGGCAGTTGCAGTGTATACAGGTTATATATTTACTAAATATTCCAGGGTATAGCTTCGTAATTACAGCAGTATATGTTAGATTGGCACGGTCACTTATACCCATGGTGTTTATGTCCACATCATGCATCTTCTAATGTACTTCTAATCCCAAATGTTTTTTTCTGCCTGAAATATGAGATTTATGCTTCTGCAAAGAGGTGTCATCATCTTTTAGTGTGGAACATCAGCAGCGTTAATTCTGTTTGTTGGATGAAATCAATAATATATGGTCCCTGTAGCTTCAGATGAAGAAACTAAATGGAGCATGATTACATA
Source organism: Gavialis gangeticus (assembly GCF_001723915.1). Classification (NCBI taxonomy): domain Eukaryota; kingdom Metazoa; phylum Chordata; order Crocodylia; family Gavialidae; genus Gavialis; species Gavialis gangeticus. Next base: position 37,023,892 of record NW_017728994.1, on the reverse strand, counting down.
CGAAGGCTTAAGAATACTTGCCTAAAAATGCTGCTGAAACTTCTTGTGGTCTCAGACTGAAGAAAACGCCTCTGGTAGCAACTGTTCCCTACCACTACACTAGAAAAATGTTTTAAATAATTATGAAAGAGTGCTGTTCAATAAGTGAGGAGGGACACAAAAGCATTCCTAGCATCCTGTGAGCTGAGATTAAATAACTTTCTTTCTAGCAGTAGGATTTGGACATCAGCAATAATAACTGAATATTAGATGCCTCGTGACTTGAATTGTCCCTTGCTCCCAACAGTTTGGGTAGATCCAGAGAAAGAACTCGCTGTTAAATCATCCCTACTTCTTGCAGTACCTGGATGTTCATTGGAAGTACTTTACCCGAGTAAGCCACTATGGCTCTGCTTATCTTCAGAAATCACAGTTTGAGGAAATGTGTTTGCAGCATGTTTGATTATTGCACCCAAACAAACACCTGGTTTCATGTTAAAGTAAACAAAACAAACTTTTGTATGCGCTTTTCTAGATAGGAAGCAGATGCTTAATATAAGCCCTTACCAAGTTAGTGTTCTGCTATGTGTTTTAGGATTACTTGAGAGGATTGACATTATATGGTTTTGCAACAAGTTTTGCATACATTCAAACTAAACGTTTGAGGCTATCCAGTATCCGCCCCTGTTAGATGTTTTTTTAGAGAGAAGCTGCTAGGACGCACAGTGAAATACTTATATTTAAAACTTATATTTGGAGCGCTTTTATTATAGTTTCAGAAGTTGAAATAAGAGTGGCAGTGCAGGCATTGCTGCATCTAGATTCTACTCTTTTTATAGGAAGCATTTTCCAAAAACAAGGGAAATGTCACCCTACCATACTTATTTACTCTTCCTTTTCCCAGTTGATGAGAAGTAGCAGTGATAGCTTACAGTAAAACAGGAGGTTCTTTGCCTGTCAGAGGATCGGGACTAAGCATCTTCAACACAGAAAGCCAGTTATGTAACAGTTTGATTGGGAGTTGTGTTGCACACATCTGGTGGTGTTGTGGAAAAGGTAAATGCAGTTCTAAGATATACCAGGCAAGGTATTTCCAGTGGAGATAGGAAAGAGTGTGGGTTTTTTGGTTTTCTTCTTTTTAACATTGCATTTTACAAGGCATTGATATGAGCTCATCTGGAATGCTCTGTACAATTCTGGTTACTCATTCTCAAGAAAAATGAACTTAAGATGAAACAAGTGCAGCGAGGGACTACCAAGGTGACCAAGAGAATGGAGAGCCTATTCATTTAAAAGAGGATAAAAGTTTGGAGTGTTTAATATAGCAAAACAAAGACTGAAAGGATAGGATTGCTTTCTATAAATATACCAGAGTGGATAAATACTAGGAGAAGAGAAGAGTTACTAAAGTTCAGTGTTGACATGAGAACAAATGAGTCTAAAGTTGAAATTAGGAAATCAGTGAGGTTCGGGAACAGTGTTTCACAGAAGTAATGGGGGAAAAACTAAAATAGTTTCAAATTTGATCAGTTTATAAGAATAATTATATGATCTGGTTGCTAGTGATAACAGGGGACTTGGTTTGATGACCCATGAGTCATCAATTCCTTATGTTTCCATGAGTTATGGTTCTGGTGGGACAGGGTATGTGTCCACATTCCCTTCTGAGCTCTTGATAGGTTTCTTCATAATTCTGTTATAACACTGTGCAGTAATGTTTTCTTTGGTTGTTGCTGTGTAAAGCATATGTGGAAACTGGGTGAGATGTACTGTGAACTTTCCCCCAGATAGCACAGCTGTTAGCATGCATCGTATTACCTAATTATGTAATCTTTTAGATACCTTTTATTTGCTTAGTAACATGCTTCTACTTTGCAGTGTTGATTACCTGCAGGGATTTTTATCTTTTGTTAACAGAATCATATCAGTAATTGGCACAGTGTGTAGAGTAATGCTGGAGAGTTAAATTTTCACAAAGAAAAAAATATGGTTAGGTATGTACGTTTTGGGTTGCTATTCACTGACTCTTTCATACATTTTGTTCCACTCATTCTAAGTGTATCCAGTTCATTGTGGGGCTTTCTGTCTTGATGCTATGATTCTGAAGAGTATAAAATTGACAGTGATACCCTGGCATCTAAACTACTGCAATGCAGTGCCATAGTAGGGTTGCCTTCCTCCTCCTTTCTCTAAGCCAGCACATCTGGTGATGCTAATAGTTAAACTGCTTATTGGCTCTGCTGAGCAGAGAGAGAGTCACTCCCAAAAAAACTTACCATGTGGCTTTGCTTGCTGAAGGAGAGTTGCACTTTCTAAGGTCGTTTAAAGAGTATAATGTCTGTAGGGATTCAGTGACTTCTTTATTTCTCATTTAGTAAATCACACCTATTGAGAATAACAAGAAGTACCGAAATCAACAAAAAATCTGCTTTTTAACCGTCTTGTTAATCTTTGGTAGCTCAAGTAACTTGATTTGAATTCAGATCATTCTTGATTGATTGTCAGAAAAGATGCTAGGTCTAAATTGATCCAGCCATATTTCCTTTAAAGAGTAGCAGAACAGAAACCTACTGGCTGTTGTGTACATTAATTCTTTGTATACTGTCCACCAGTGGTTGCAACAGTGGTTGTATTAATATAGGATATTCAGAATCATGGCATTCATTAACCCTGCACATCAAGAAGACAATAGAAAGATTGCCAGCAACTGGTCTATGTGAATACTCATATCAAATATACAACTGGATGTAATGCTGATGTAGGAGTCTGAAAAGACATTGCAAACTTAATTTCAGATTTAACTTTTGTCAGTACACTCTTCTAAATTCCTAATGTCTTAAAGTTGGCACTTTTTATTGCTAAAATCCTTATTTGGAACTCCATACATTCCTTACAGATTTTTCTTCATGTTCTAATACAACTTTCATCCATTTCAGGAGACATCTTGAAATGTTAGATCATAGGAAAGTAGGGCTGGAAGGGATCTCAGGAGGTCATTTTGTCCAGCCCCTTGCTCAAGGCAGATCATCCCTGACTAAACCATCTCAGCTGTCTGTCCAGCTTCTCTTTAAAATTTCCAGGAATAGAGATTCCACCACTTCTCTGGGTAACCTATTACGGTGCTTGGCCACCCTCATAGTTGGAAAGCTCCTCCTAATTTCCAACCTAAATTTCCTCTGCTGCAGCTTGAGGCCATTGTTTCTAGTTAGGGATGCACCAATCCAGATTTTTGGGGTTGATACAGATAGCCAATTTTTAAGGAGGCATAATGGCTGCTACTGATCCAATTTCCGATGCAGCTGTGTGCAGCTGATAAGTCTGGTGTGGTGGAAGGAGGGAGAGGGGAGATCGAGGCCTCTGTGGTGAGGGAGGGAGTGGGGCAGGGCATGGGATGAGGCCGTGGCTCCTCATGGGGGCTCTTGTTGCTGTCTGCACCCCAGGGGGGTGGGACACACAGATGTGCCCCAAATCTACATGGGTGTGGCAGGCAGCTACTATGTGCTGATTACTCCTTGGTACTGGATTAAATGTGAAGATACCTGCTATTAACAGAAGTCACGCATGAAAATCTAGACAGGTGTTCTGTGATCCAACTCTTGCTGCATAATATGAACATGTACTGTGACATTGTAACAAATTTGAAAGAATTATTTAAATACAAAAAACTAAAGTATTTTACTGTGACTTCTTTTTAAAAGTAGAATATGTCTTCATACAATACTGTTCAGACTTGGCTTGTGATGGCATATTTAGAGTTTGTTTTTCTCCTAATATGCCCCCCCCTTGTCATGCTTACTGGGAGCTGGTATATGAGAGATTTTTCTTCTGAGACTTAGGACATAGATGGGTGAGTCATCAGTAGAGCAGTAACCTTCATTTGAATGCGTGTGCTTTTGCCTCTGCAGGGGGTCTCGTAACTTATATTCTTTTTACTGTGCGTGTATACTTCTATATGATGTGTTGCACTTGGTAGCACAGATGAAAATCTGTAACTAAAGAAGTTTCAGTATTGATTTTAGTAGTATTTAGAACTCATTAATTTAACTGAGTTTACCTGCATGGGTATCTGTGCTAGTTAGTACATAGTGTATGTTGTGCTAGTTAAGTGTATATTTACCTGTATTCTGTATTGCATAGGTTGATCATTGTGCTTTTTATGTTGTTCACCTAATTAGTTAACCAAATCACTTGGTGTGAATTTTTCTTGATGTGCCATGTCATTAAAGTTCTCTGTAATTTAAACAAAAAGCTCAGGACATTCACCTCATTAATTTATTGTGTTGTAGCACAGTGTAGCAAGGGCTATTGTATTTACACTGCCTTTCATAAAAATGTTAAATTTGTGCTCAGGACCCTGTGCTCAGGGATTTTTAATTTTATTTTTTAAATAAACCAAATTTCTAGACTTGTTGGTATACAACATCTTATAAGGGAAGCTTTCATATACATCCACAGGACCCAGCTTCCAGGAGAATCAGCTCCACTGAAGAGTTTCCAGAGCTTTGCATGTGGATTGAAGGGCAGTATCCAATTAGGCATATTTAATGGAACTACTATATCATATGCCATGAAGAAGGTGAATTATTACTATATAAAAATGCTTCCAGAAGTTTCTTTGTAGATTTCAAGCTGTTAAGATTGTTGAAATTGGCTAAGTACAGACATTTGGGGAGGTTAAGCTGAGTTGAAAATGGCCACCCAGTTTGACTTTACCTCATCCCAGTACTGACCTTACACTTACAGACCCGGTCTCAGTGATTGGCAGTCAGTCTAAACCTGTAACTGTACAGAAGTTCCATGCATACAAACCAGTCTAAAAATTGCAGACCCCAGTTTAAGATGAACCTGGATCTGTGTAATATCAAATTTATTTGACTTGAGTCAAATCAGTGCATGGAACTTCTGTACATGTTCCCTGTGCAGCCCCAGGGCTGTGAGAACCCAGCCACTGGCCCCAGCTCCAAGGCTACTCTTCTTGCACCTGGCTCCCTGTCCCAGTCAGGTTGAGAGGACTAGCTATCTGACAAGCTGCTCTGGGTACAGCTGCTTTTCCCAGCATTAGCTACTGCTGGAGCTGAACAAGTAAGTCCTGCCTGGTGGTGGGAGGGATGGAGTGTAGGTTTGCTAGGAGGGGATCTCCTCCACCCCACCCGTAGGTTTTGTCAACCCCTACATTGCCTGGCAGACACCTAATTCGCTCTAGCCTGCTAACCCCCTATCCTGACTTACCTGATATTGTGCAGCCATTTTGAACCAACTGAACCTCCCGCTAACGTATCCCGAATGTCTGTACTTGGCCATTAGGTCATCTAGTCGGACAAAATAAAGTTCAGGCTGAGGTAGGCCATGACCCCTTGATGAAAGTCTTGGGTTTTTGTGTTTTACTAAAATCTGGATGCATAACATTATTGTTTCTGTATTTGCCCAAATGTCAGCAGTTGGTCATCTCTCTCCAAGCTTATCCTTGGTGTCTTGTCTGTCTAACATGTGATTCTTGGTGAGACTTTAAGGTAGGGCTGATGTTGCTCATTGGATCATTTTGTTAGCTTAGGTCACTTCAGAGTTTGTCCTCGTAGGTGTAGGACATTCACCAAGAGGGAAAACCTGTTTTGACCGTTTCCGCCCTCAGAGCGTGGGTCACCAGTGTTCTGGTTTAAGTCTAGAGATAGCCACTATGACGACCATGGGATGTTCTGGTTGATGCAAGCAAAAATTTATAGAAATGCCTTGAGTAAGGAATGTCACAGTTATCTCATTTGGTAGAAATGGGACTTGAAGGATTTAAAAACAGGAAGGGCATTGACACATGAAAGGGAGCTGATAGGAGTTTATTTGAAAGTTGATTAGGTCTTATGGACCAAAATTTATGGAATAAATGCCTTGGTTTCTGCATCTGCCAGAGGTGTGGGGTGTTCTTGATAGGGATGTTACTTTGTAAGAAAAGGTATAGAGATGTCAGGTGATTTGGGCTTGGAAGTAGAAACTTAACAGGCAAAGTATGCCCTCACTTGTCACCACTATGTATAGAGAGAGATGGCAGTTCTCCCAAAGCACAAAAATAACCATATTAAATGCTTAATACTTACAAATGTGTTTTAGAGTAGTAACATGAAAATTCCTCTCCATAAATAAATAGGCATCTCTGCCAAATAACTTTTTTGCTGTTGAAAAAGCAAAGCTTTTATCATAATTGAGTATGTTGGAGGAGAAAGGGAAAATGAGCTACTATGGAAATAGTGTACCTGTTGGCCCTGGTGTACACAATCTGTGCCCAGGAAGTTGGTGTGGAATAGATTTTTTTAAAACACTGAAATAGTGTCTCCAATTGTTTCTTCCTTTAACGTCTTTAAATCTTCCATATTTAGTGAAGATATTGAAGGGGAGAGGTGTTGTTTTTTTTATTTTTTTGTGTTGAGGGTGAAAAAAAGTGCCATATCTGTATGTATACTGGGAGCAGTTTGCAAAACTAGGCATCTTAATTTCTGTTAAAGGTAAATAGGTGCGTAGACACTATTTTTGGGAAGTGATTTTTCTGAATAAAGAGCAGAATAAGACGAGTAGAGGAAAGGGTGACTTGGGAAACTTATTTTTTTTTCTTGTTCCTTTTCCATTTTGCCTTCAACCAATTTTGAAAAGGATAAGACTCAAATTCAGTGTAACTGAATAAACACTGTTTGTAAAGAGTTGATATCTGTAGTGCCAAGAAAGAGATGTTTTCTTGCAAAAACATTTAATGATATATTCCTTATGTTGGATTATATTCCTGTAAAACCAAAACAACTTGTTTTTCAGTTTGCATGAAGGATTGCTCAGTTTGCCTGAATTTTTGTTTGTAACCTGGAAACTTTATAAGGTCATATTCTTAGGTGCCAGTACCTGCAAATAGGTGGGCAGGTCACCAATTATCCTTGTGCTCAAAACCTCAGTCATGTAAACTTTGTTACTTTGAATTTCAGTTCTGCTCTTGATATATAGTAAACCCATATATATATTTATAGCAGCTTTCTCTCTCTCTCTCCCTCCCTTCTCCTCCTCCCCTCAGCATTTCCGTGGTTTGGAATGGATATTGGTGGAACGTTGGTTAAACTGGTCTACTTTGAACCAAAAGACATTACAGCAGAAGAAGAACAGGAAGAGGTGGAAAATCTGAAAAGCATTAGGAAGTACTTGACTTCCAATACAGCCTATGGTAAAACTGGCATTCGCGATGTCCATCTTGAACTGAAAAATTTGACTATGTGTGGACGCAAAGGAAATCTGCACTTCATCCGTTTTCCCAGTTGTGCAATGCACAGGTTCATACAGATGGGTAGTGAAAAGAACTTCTCCAGTTTGCACACCACACTTTGTGCCACGGGCGGTGGGGCCTACAAGTTTGAAGAGGACTTCAGAATGGTATGTGAAAGATTCAGTTTTTTTCAGTGAGGATAATGTATATGAAAGAAAATTTGCATTTATAAAAATTTACAATAAACCAGTTCAAAACTGAAGATACTGATTTCAGAATTGCTACCTGGGGAGACCACTTTTTAGGATAAGAAAAGAGGGAGGAGGTATTTCTATCCTATTTCTCCTGATAATAGCTTCACTATGTTGAATATATTTTAATTTTGATATTCAGAAAATTGTTATGGTCATTGCATGCAGCTCATAACCAGTTAATATGTTGTGTCAGACTCCTAAAATGGTGTTCAGAGTGCACAAGCTTCTGTAAGAACTTCTCAAACTAAGCTTGTAAAGAAGCAAAGGACTTATTCACAAATATGTCCATTTCAGCATAGCCCCTCTTTCTGAGACTTACCCAGGACAGGAGAAAAATGGGATGTGTTGGCCTTCCTGGAAGTGCAACAAACCCTGGCTCTGCTTGACTAACTTCTTCTCCCACTTAGTAAATAAATAACTGTTTCAAGGAGCCCTCTCTCTGAGGTTGAGAGAACTCAAACTCCAGTGCTCCTGCTCATCAGTCTGACACACAAAGCAAAGAAATTTCTTAGGAAACTAGGTCCCAAACCTTCACTTGGAATTCCACCCAGAAGCCAGTGAGATCCTGAGACACCAGTTTGAGGATATGCAGATCACTGCGTATTCTCATCCTCCTGATTTTATTATGTTTAAATTTTAGGGTCTTGTCTTTTAGGCTTAGTTGGATGATATTTGCTGATATTTTTCCACATGTCAAAGTTAAGCTGACCATTCTGTAATCTTTGTATCGTCAGTCTTTTTTTTTTTTAAACTAAATATCCATACCTGTGTTTTTCATTTGTCATTGGGCGAGATCCCATAGTTCTCAAAGATGATAACCAGTGGCTCTGTGATTACTGTACATCAGCCAGTTCCTTGAGTACTTTAATCTCTAACTGTTGTTTCCATACTGTAGGCTGCTTATCTCCTCCCCTGCCCCTGCTGCTAACTGCCTTTTATCTGAAAATTGAGCTTTTTGTGAGCAGTGAAGTAAAAAAGGTATTAAACAGACCTCTATACCATCCTTTCAATTTAATGTTCACATTTAGTAAGAGACCTTGCACTTTTTGGTTCCTGTTACTTCCAATATACAGGGGGTTTTTTTTCTTCTTTTATATTCCTTGGTATCCCTCTCCTAATTTGTACATTAATAATTTGTTTATACTTGTATTCAAATACTCATCCTTAAGCAGTATGTCTATATTTCCAATTTATGTAAGATTCCTAATGTATATTGTGATGGTAGCTACCTAGTCCTGCGATTTCAGTCATTCTGGATGATTGATATTCACTTCTTTTGAAGAGAGTTAGCACTTGATCATGTGGTTCACTTCATTGGTCTTTTACATGTGGGAGTTGCTTTGTAAGGGGTGGGGAATTGTACTGCTTTGTGATAAGCACTGGGCTTAAGTAGGCAAAGAGTGGGGAAATATACCTTTTAGTTTTGATGCAGTGAATGTTTTTGTAGTAGGAAACTACATATACAACAAACAGTGATTCTGTTTAGTAATTTAAAATTAAGTTAGGAAAAGTAGTATACCATTACAACTGTGTTGTTGCTTTTCTGGGACCAGAAAAGGAATGCTTCTGTGAAGCTATCTGTCGTATTTGTCAAACCTTAGATAGCTTCTTAAAGGAATATCAGACCAGTCTGCAATGAAGTTAAACACCACATTTTTGTAGTGTACTAGTGCCTAAGGTCATTGGCCTATTGTGCTATTACTGGACAGGAACTCAGTAGTTAGATGGCCCTTTGGTTTAAGCGGGTGAGACAGAGAAGTGGGAGGGAAACAAGCATGTAGAGAAAGGGAGAGCAATTTACCCCAAGATCACATAAGTTGTTGGCAACGTTGGGAATAATTTGAATTGCATCCACTACCCTACCCTGGATTGCAGAATGGTTAAGAACAACACTTGCCCTTTTTAAAATGTTTCTAATGTGCAATTAAAATTGGTAAAATACTTATTTCAGCAGAGCATGATTGTTTTAGGTTGACTTATTACTCCTTGCAGTGTAGTCGTCAAGTGGCATTGCTAGTAGTATCAGTCTAGTTGCAGTAGCACAGAGGTTTGGGGGTGCTAACAGCCTGAGTACTTATCCAGCTTTTCAAGTGAGTTTTACAGTTAGCACTGATCCTCAGGCTGTTTGCAGCTGTGGTGCTGGTTGTATGCGAGTTAACTAAAGCCTGGCATGGGTATGTCTGCATTACAGCTGTGTTCTACAGTGTAGGTGTTCCCAAAGTAGATCCTTTTAGATACCTAATCTACCACCTTTCTAGATCCATATTTTCTTCTCCAAGCAAAACATTACTGTTTCATAAGCAAGCAGTAGTCATTCAGTACTAAGAAGATAAGAAAATGTTTCATTAACCCAAGTTAACTTACTTCATGTCTGCCATTTACTATACTTCCTGGCTGCCAGTTTCATTTATCAGTATAAAGTCTTTCTTTGTTGCTTTCCAGTTCTTCTGTTCTGACTTCCCCAGACACTTTTGCTCTTTGGCTCTGTCACTGTTTGTTGCCTTTCCAGTTCTGGTGGACTCTACACTTTGGCTTAACTGTTGTGTTTTTAATGCTGTAAGCAACAGGAGAGAAGTATTCTGGAGCCTTCTCTTGGTTAAACATCTCTAGAAATTGAGTCTTAGACTGCTGTGTCTTATAGCAAACATTATTGTTTGAAGATTTGCATGTGTTGATAGTTGCTATAAAAGTCAGCAACTGCTGGATACCTAGATGTGTTTGGCTGACCACTAGTGATCCTTGGACTGTAATTTGTCTATCTTTATTTCTTGCACATACCTTACGATGTTTTAATGCGAATGTAGGCACATAGGATAGGAAGGTATCTCCTGGCTCATGAAGTCCAGTCCAGCTGTTTACAGGCTCCAGGTTCCTTTCCCTACACTTAACCAAACTCCAAATTACTTACAATTTATTACTTAAAAAAATTCTGTATATAATCATGCTGGGACAGGCATTAGCAACCCATAGCCCATGAACTGGATTTGGACCCATTGAGCTATGGGGCTTTGTCCATATGGTGGTCAGGCAGTGGAAAGAAGCAACAGGTGTGGCACTTGAGGCAGGGGAGAGGTGGGCTGGGTCTGGTAAGTGCAGCACACAGATAGACAGAAATTTAGGGCTGGAAGGGGCCTAGTGCAGCCCAGCTGGAAATAGCCCATGCTTGGAGCTAAGCTTTATTAAAGTGCCTCTGCCTGCTCCAAAATATTGCTGACCCATGTTACAGAAGCTCATACACAAGGTTGTATGAGGTCTTCAGCAAATTGTAGAAATATCTTTTTATTTTTCATAAAATCAGCAACAGGATGCTTAATATGACTGCATGTGTGCAGAATTTTGGAGTTGTGTATCATTGATTGCTGACTCTTTCTTTTCCCTGTAGCCTCTATTTTGTATTTTTTTTCCTGTAATGTTTTAAAATACTTCTCCTTTGCAATTGTGTTGCTGTAATGGAAAAATGGCTGCCTTATTTTTTTCGTTTTCCAAGGAGCAGTGGTATTTAAATATTATAGCTTCATTCTTTTATTACCTTTAAAAAAACCCACTTACTTGGTTACAAAATATGGCTTTGAGTCACTTCTTACTATTTTCTGTGGATGTGATCTTCCAGTTTTTATCTCTTTCAATTCTCTCTTCTCAGACATCAGTGTGTTAGTTTTCCAAGTCTCTTTGGTCCTTCTCTTATTCTGCGTTTTCTTTCAGCACTTAAAATGTTCTCGTCAGGTTGCTTTCTTGCCAGTAATGTGTTCAAGCACTTTTCTTTCCCTTTATTCAAAGGGACAAAGTATGAGATTCAGTGAAGGTAATGCAGAACCAAGGTCTTGCAAAAACTGCATGTTTGTACTTTTTTCTGCAACACTTAGTGCACTTGTCAACTGACTCTACACTGAAATGGATAGGAAAACAGTTCATCTGAAAGCAATCTAGTTACACCACTCTTCATACGTGGCAGAGATCTTTCCTGTTTCAGGGTTGCAGCAGTAAGCTTTCAGAATTGCTAAGAATCTTCAATTCCAAATAAAGTCAGTGGAAACTGCATGCTCATCTTCATCTCTCAAAATGTGGAACTCCCTTGGTGTGACTAACAGTTTGTGACAACTGACTGGATTTGGTTGTCTAGGTTGCCTCTCTCTTGTGGCCTGGGACACGGTGAAAGAAAGGGATACAAAATGGGGACCATTCTGTGATTGCAGGCAATAATGATTGGTAGTCCAAGTCTTCCAGACTTGGACATAGACCTCTTAGTAGTTCAACAATTTTCCCTCACTGTTCTAAGATGCGACTGCACTGACTTGTCTCTTAAACCTGTTTCTGTTGTCTAGCAGTTCTGATGTTCAATGATGACCATAAATAATAGTAATAATAAGACTGTTCCTAACCTGGCCTCTCTTCATAGATTTCATAGACATTAGGGCTGGAAGGGACCTCGGAAGATCATCGAGTCCAGCCCCCCCACCCAAAGGGCAGGAAGTCAGCTGGGGTCATAGGATCCCAGCAAGATAAGCATCCAATTT
>NW_017728994.1:37010362-37010937 GCF_001723915.1 Gavialis gangeticus | reverse complement strand
GCTTTTTTGAAGTCAGGATGTATGACATCAATCTCATCTCCCTTGTCCAGGTGATAGGTCACCTGGTCGTAGAAGGAAATGAGATTGGTCAAGCAAGACCTACCTGCAACAAACCCATGCTGGCTATCCCTTAGGATGTTGGCGTCGGCCAGTCCATTAAGGATGGCCTCTTAAATAAACTTTTCTAAGATCTTGCCCAGGATAGAAGTCGGGCTGATGGGCCTATAGTTAGCTGGATCCACTTTCCTCCCTTTCTTGAAGATAGGCAACACATTGGCCTTCTTCCAGTCTTCGGGCACTGCACCAGAGCACCAGGAGTTTTCAAAGATCCATGCCAGGGGCTGGGCTATGATGCTCGCCAGCTTCTTGAGTACCCTAGGGTGTATATTGTCAGGGTCGGCTGACTTGAAGGTATCCAGCCTCTGTGTTCTTTCACGAGGTCAGCATTAATGGAGGGCAGGGGATATCCCTCACCCAGACCTCCCTGTCATGTAGTGGGCATGGGCGTCCCATGGGACTGATGAAAGACGGACGCACAGTACCCATTTAATAGGTTGGCTTTTTCCTGGGCGTCA
>NW_017728994.1:37009151-37010351 GCF_001723915.1 Gavialis gangeticus | reverse complement strand
GCTGCCTGGGGCCACCAAGTGCAGCCTGAGCCCTGGCAGTGGCTGCAGTGGCAAGACAAGGCTGCCAGTGGTGGGTGGCCTTCCCTGCTCATACTATGAAGGTGCCCAAGCCCTGACCCCCTGCTGGGCCGTTCTGCTCCACCCTGGTCCATCGCTGTCCCAGGCAGAAGGAACAGACGTTGCTTTCAGCTGTTGCTCAGCAATAGCGGGGCCAGGCAGAGGCCGCCGGCAGTGCCTACAGAAGCTGAATTGAGGAGTTTTTGTTTCAATTTACACCAGCCAGCTAGGACAGCCCACAGAATCCAAGATTCTCCCCCAGACAGTTCGGGATGTGTGATCATGCTAGTTATACGGCCTTGCAGTGGGAATCAGTGGGATTCAGGCCATCTTACAGAATATTCTATCCTATCTTATCCCATCTATCTCAAAAGGTGAAATAAAAGCGTCAGTTGGAAATCAGTGCCTTCTATACTTTTTTCCTTAGTCAGGTATAACTGAAAAATATTAGACTTGTACTGAGCACTTCCAGTTTATTCTTCTCAGTCAATGGTCTTTTGCCGTCTGTGAACAAGGGCGCATATCCCAACATCATTAGTCCTTGTTCCTGTTATGCAGTGACCGTTGCATGGCCTCTGTCACTTGGTTGTAATCCCAAAAACATGCCTCTCATAGCCCATTCTTCATCTTCAGGGCTGTACAAAGGATGTGGCAGTACAGTACATCCAAACCATGAGATTGTCACTGGTGCACAAACTGGTATGTGGGCAAGTTGTCATGCAGAAACAGCAGTTCAGGCATGCCTTTGGGACAGGATATTTGCATGCAATGGTTCAGGTTCTTTGGTGCTTTAACATAGACCTCAGAATTTACTATGGCGCCCTTAAGCAGGTAGTGAACATCAAGAATACCCTCCAAATCCATGGCTTGCTTTTGGAGGTCAAAATTAGGAGGTGTTGCTTTCTGACAGACCCTCACATGCCCTTGTTAACCAGCTGAAAAAATAGTCTCCATTGATGACCTATGTTGAAAAATAGTTGTGTTCAGCAGCAATATGAAAACTTTCTGTGCGGGTTTAATATTTTTTTTTTTCCAGTAATTTTGATTTGAGTGGAAAAATAGGCATTTCTTCCAGACTATCCATTGGAATTTCATTCTCAAACAAGTATAATGAAAGCGTATTTATATGTTTTTGATTTAACT
>NW_017728994.1:36993739-37004151 GCF_001723915.1 Gavialis gangeticus | reverse complement strand
GCTCCCTTAAGTGCCTTGGCCTGCTGGCTTTGCAAGGGTTTCCTTTGAATGAACGTTGTTATTGTACAGTTAGTTGCCTTTACTCATGTTGCTCATCTACTGGGTATCAGAACAGCAACTATTCCACAGTTTGTTACAGATTTCTGACTCATCTAGTCTGTTAAGTTTCCCACTTCAGTAAATGGGGTAGTGAGTTCTGTAAAAGGCAAAGGAGGATGTGAGATTCTTTGCTTGCTCACCTGATATAAAAATGATCTTCAAATTTTTTTAACTTTTTCCTGCTGATCTAAGATTCTTGCTACTTCCATTATAAAAATACTCTGTAATATAATGAAAAATATCTCATAAGATGTCATTTAGCTTATGATACAGAGAATGCCCCAATGAAATGTATGAAACAATGAATATGTATTTTCAAATATTAGTCTGCTCTGTGTGTGTGTGTGTGTGTTTGAAACATGGGAAGCGTTGTGTGTGTAGAAAAACATGGGAGGTATTGCATATAATACCTCCCATGTTTTCCTACCACACTTATTTTTATGATCAAAAAGTAGTTTTTAATCGAGCCCTATTCTGTTATAGTCGATTGAAAAATTCCTGATGATTTTGAAGGGTGTCCAGCATGAGGTTCTTAAGAGCTGAATAGAGAAGCAGTCTAGTAATGGGTACCAAGATGCTCATTAGGCACTTTTCCAAATGTGTCAGGGAAGGTATGTGAACATTCCTTACCTTCAGTTATTCTTAGAAGATTCAGAGTGTGGTTCACTTGGGACTCTGCTATAAGTACAGTGAACATACAATTAAGGGAATTGGGGAGCATGTACACCACTGCATACCCTACCCTTGCACAGCTCCCAGGAGCCCTGATGGTGAGACAGCACAGAGGCCTGTGGCCAGGCTCCATCCCCACACACAGGCTGGGAGTAGCCCCTCCCACCCACCCACTACCATGAAGCTGCCTGGGGCCACCAAGTGCAGCCTGAGCCCTGGCAGTGGCTGCAGTGGCAAGACAAGGCTGCCAGTGGTGGGTGGCCTTCCCTGCTCATACTATGAAGGTGCCCAAGCCCTGACCCCCTGCTGGGCCGTTCTGCTCCACCCTGGTCCATCGCTGTCCCAGGCAGAAGGAACAGACGTTGCTTTCAGCTGTTGCTCAGCAATAGCGGGGCCAGGCAGAGGCCGCCGGCAGTGCCTACAGAAGCTGAATTGAGGAGTTTTTGTTTCAATTTACACCAGCCAGCTAGGACAGCCCACAGAATCCAAGATTCTCCCCCAGACAGTTCGGGATGTGTGATCATGCTAGTTATACGGCCTTGCAGTGGGAATCAGTGGGATTCAGGCCATCTTACAGAATATTCTATCCTATCTTATCCCATCTATCTCAAAAGGTGAAATAAAAGCGTCAGTTGGAAATCAGTGCCTTCTATACTTTTTTCCTTAGTCAGGTATAACTGAAAAATATTAGACTTGTACTGAGCACTTCCAGTTTATTCTTCTCAGTCAATGGTCTTTTGCCGTCTGTGAACAAGGGCGCATATCCCAACATCATTAGTCCTTGTTCCTGTTATGCAGTGACCGTTGCATGGCCTCTGTCACTTGGTTGTAATCCCAAAAACATGCCTCTCATAGCCCATTCTTCATCTTCAGGGCTGTACAAAGGATGTGGCAGTACAGTACATCCAAACCATGAGATTGTCACTGGTGCACAAACTGGTATGTGGGCAAGTTGTCATGCAGAAACAGCAGTTCAGGCATGCCTTTGGGACAGGATATTTGCATGCAATGGTTCAGGTTCTTTGGTGCTTTAACATAGACCTCAGAATTTACTATGGCGCCCTTAAGCAGGTAGTGAACATCAAGAATACCCTCCAAATCCATGGCTTGCTTTTGGAGGTCAAAATTAGGAGGTGTTGCTTTCTGACAGACCCTCACATGCCCTTGTTAACCAGCTGAAAAAATAGTCTCCATTGATGACCTATGTTGAAAAATAGTTGTGTTCAGCAGCAATATGAAAACTTTCTGTGCGGGTTTAATATTTTTTTTTTTCCAGTAATTTTGATTTGAGTGGAAAAATAGGCATTTCTTCCAGACTATCCATTGGAATTTCATTCTCAAACAAGTATAATGAAAGCGTATTTATATGTTTTTGATTTAACTCTAGCTGGGTCTTAAAAACCTCCAAGGATGGAGATTCCACAATCTCTCTGGGTAATGTGCTCCATGGCTTATCAAAAGCATGCAAGTATGTTTTTATTACACTCTTGTTTGAGAATGGAATTCCAAGGGTCCTAATATGTAACTTAAATTTCCCTTGCTGCAACTTGAGACTTGCTCCTTGTTTTCTCACCACTGAGAACAGTCCAGCTCCATCCTCTTTAGAAACCCCCCTTCAGGTAGTTCAAGGCTGCTATTGAATCCCCTCTGTCTTCTCTTCTCTAGACTAAATGAGCCCAGTTCCCTCAGCCTCTCCTCATGAGTCATGTCCCCCAGCCCCCTCGCCATTTTTGTTGTCATCTACTGGACTCTCACCAACTTGTCCACATCCTTTCTGTAGTGGGGGGCCCAAAACTGAACACAGTACTCCAGAAGTGGCCTCACCAGTCCTGAATAGAGTGGAATAATCATGTCACTTGACCTGCTGGCAACAACACCTACCAGTGCAGCCTAGTGTCCTGTTAGCCTTTTTTGCGACAAGGACACACTGCTGGCTCATATTCAGCTTACTGTCCACTGTAACCCCCAAGTCTTTTTCTGCGCATCTTCTGCTTAGCCAGTTGGTCCCAAGCCTGTAGTGATGTGTGGGATTGTTCTGTCCTAAGTGCAGGACTTTGCACTTGTCTTTGAACCTCATGAGATTCCTTTTGGCCCAATGGAATATTGCTTTGTTTATTGTTTGTTGCAATGATTTTTATAAATATGTTCAGGAGGTGTGTGCTCTCTTGGCATTTGTATCTGTTAATATTATAGCAAATCTCATTTACTACTTGCATTGAAAAGTGAAACAAAAATGCACAGATACAAAAAGTATAAGAATGAGTAGGTAAGGTCCAGTAAATGTTTATCCTGTATCTGTTTTTATTTCCAAGCAAATGCATCTTGTTATTTATACCATTTGAATCTATTTCTATATTCAGGACTTAATCTTCTTTTCCAGTGCACGTGTGTAGAGATGACCATAGCAGGCTGCAGAGTCAACCTGTGCAGGGCCAGGTCACTAGTTGATTGCACAGATAATTCATCTATAGGAGGTTAACTATTTAGTGGAGGAGATTCAGACTGCAAGAAGAGTGGTAAAATAACTCTCCCTCTAAAGGAGAGAATGTGACCACTGGGTAGCTGTGACATTTTATAGTGTTGTCAGGTTCACTTTTCTGCTACCTAGATTGTTGGACCTCTAGCTACATGCTGGGTCAGAGGAGTCAATAGTAGGATCTGTGAAATGGATAAAATAGCAGATATCCCTGTTGCTGTTGCCATCACCTTTGAACAGCCAGGTAACTCTAGAGGCAGAATGATGAGAAACATTCTTCCTTCTAGTTGCACAAGTATGTCAGGAGTGAAAGGAGCTTCATGTTTATCAGAGATAAATGGGGAGAAATTCCTGGAACAGCACCACACTACAAAAATCTTTCTATTTTTTTTTTTGTGAGAATTTTGGAGAGTGGGCCATTATTTTCCAGGTGTTGCTTCTGGATAATGGAGTCAGAGTCTGTTGCTTGTAAGTCTTGTTCTCAGGCTTGCCAATGAATGGAAGATTTCCAAAGCACAATGTGAGCAGAGCAGGGGAGAGAGAAATTGATTTCAAACTTGAGAAGTCTGTTTAGAGAGAGTCTGGGTAGAAGAAAGAAAATATATAAAGTAGGATAGTTGAGAGCTTAACAGTTAAGTGATGGGGGAAAGAAGCTGGAAAGAAGAGAGAAACCATAAGCTATTATAGGAAAGAAAATTGGAAGCAATGCCCAGAAAAGTTGACCAAAGCCAGGGGGATAGAGTAGGGCTGTTGCAATTGATACAGCTTATTAAAAAATTGCACTGTATTACATGTATTGCACTATTTCTCAAAAGTGTTTTTCATATTTCTCAATGAAAGGCCAAATAAGGTAGATGAACAGCTAGCTGTAACATTACTAAATTTAGATGCATATTTTATATAGAACTCAAGTCATAACAGTTTTACAGATGGTTTGAAAATGCAAACATAACTAAATGTTTTCATCTGAAGAGTCTGATTATATTTTTTAAATATAAATAAATGTATATTGCTTTCTGCCATAACCGTTTCCGAGTAAGATCTTAGAAGTACTTCAGGGTTGTTCCAGAAGTATAGCTAAGGATAGAGTTTAACAGAATACTCCTTTTTCTTCATTGTAGTCTGAAAGATTTCATTCCCTCTTTTAAACACAAAGTCAGTCACTTCATAGATCATTTCTCTCAACTAACATCTGGGGCTTAAATCTTCCCAAAGCAATGAAAAATTCTTCCTTTTGCTGTGACCAGCACAAGCAGTCAGTGAACAGAGGCCTTATTAGCAGTGTCAGGGTGCTACCAGCTCCCCCCGTCCTCTTGTCATTTTGCTTGTTTCTGGAGTCGAGTTGAATTGCAGCAGTTTGGCCCCATGAGTGTGACCGGAGCTGCCCTTATTAATTATACTTGCTGCAAATACTTTAGCATTTGAAAACTACTGTTTGCTAAGTATACCATGGAGGAATGGGATTGAGATGGCCTTTGTTCTTTCATATTTTAATATCTGTAGACCACTGTTACTGACATTCATACTTCTTTGTATATACACATTACCTGGTCTTAACCTGCTCAGTTTGGAATTGGAAGAGGAAGACCTGAAATGTCATTTGGTAGTGTTTTCTGCATTTGGTAGGGTTATATCCATTTGTTTCAGATCCAGCAACAAACTCAGAGTAAATTCCATATTTGCCTGTTGCACTTAAGCAACAGTGGACATGGCTGCCAAGAACCAGCCTCTGATTAGTCTCTTTCATCTTGCCCCTACAACCTCTTTTTCTGTGATAGACTCCTGGACTGATCCTGAGTTTCCAGAAATTAGGATTAATACATTCAGAATGTTTGCTTTTGACATTTGATATTTTAAGTATCTGTTTCTCTCCTAGCTCTATATTACTAATGTTAATACTTCTCTTTGGGGAACACACTGTATGGTTGGTTATTTTTAGCTCTAAGAGTGAGGATTTAAGTCTATATCATTTTTGAAAGTCAAAGTAACGGTCACAAAACTACTGATTACTTACCCTTGTTGACACATTACAAGATTTTCATTATGGGGTATGTTCATCCCATAGAAGAACATTTGATATTTTTTATTTGATATCAATATAGAGAAGTGAATTTTGCATTGCTTAATCTGCATAATGCCTCTGTTTTAAATCCATCTGTAATAGATAGCATTTTGTCTTGTTGAATCTAGTGCTTGTGTTTAGTGGATGAATGTGCTGTATCGTAGACGTGTGGGCAGGAGAGTTAAGGTTATTGGTTAAATATATTAATCTTTCCTTTTGAAACTCAGTCTCTGCATTGACCTCAAGAAATAGACCATCTCCTAGCAAAGGCTAGTTTTCATAGTAAAATTTTTCCAGAAAATAATTAAAGAACCAAACTGTAAAATAACGGGATAGTAGTGTTAAACCTTTTGGCCCTGCAGACCAGATGAATGGCATGGGGTTGAGCTGTGGGCAGAATTGGGCCCTGCGCTGGTTCCACCTGACCCTGCGCACCTGGGTTGGGCACTGCACAATCTCTGCACATTTCAGATCAGGCCCTACGCCATCCTTGTGTGATAGGATCAAGTCCCGTGCCAGGATCGAGTCATGGTGTCCCATGTGTTGGGATTAGGCCCTGGCATCCTGTCCTGCCCCTGCTTTGCATGCTGGGATTGGGCCATGTGTACCGGGATTGGGTCCTAAACCGCCATGCTGCCCGTGGCCAGACCTGTGTGCCAGGATTGGCCCTTGCCCTGCTCTGTACACCCAATTTAGTAGGCACAGATGTGCTATTGGACAGCAGGAGAGCAGTGCTACCCTTGCCACCAAGTTTTCAGACCCATGGAGAGTCCTGTGAGCCAGGTAACATAGCACTGGGGACTGTATTGGGGTTGAGCACCCCGATATCCAAAACTTTAGTGGGGGAAATGGTAGAGGGAAAACCCACTAGCAAGTCGAAAAGGCTTTTACACGTAGGATGTGGCATTAAGAACAATTTGATATAAAACATGAAGGGCATAACCAAATACCCATAGTCATTGCCATACCATCTTGCCTCCTAATAGTCACCTAACGTAACCATGGGAGGAGAACAGGTTGAGAAAGGAGATGCTCCCTGAAAGACTGTCCTAAGAGGGTATTGCACAATATGGACATTTTTGAGAAATTGCTTCCATGAATATCTTCCTCCTGCTCTTGAAATTCTGTTGATTTGATTGTGCTGAGCATAGAAAAGGATATATAGACAGCGCTTCCCATACAAGAGGAAATGTGTAATTAAACTATTGTTTATATGGATGGTGTGTTAAGATGCTGTGTATCCTGAATAGAGCTGCTGGCTATTCCTATCAAGTGCTGTAAATAGGCGTAGAGTAGGACTCTGAAACTACTGCAGCTTTGAACTCAGACTTTGACGTGAAGTTTTCCTGGGATTTTGTCAAGGCAAAGGAAACCTGAAACCTACACTGTAGCACGTGATTTTTCTGATTTGCCTGTTGTCAGGCAGATGGCAAACTCATTTCTTTTTGAGACTTCATGTTTAAATAAAATTTTGGTTCCTTTATAATGTTGACACATTATGCAAGTCAGATAGTACTAAGTGCTTTAGCAGATCTCTTGTCCTTCTCTGTGTTGTGTGTATACTCACAAGTGTTCATTTATTAACTTGTTCTCTTCCAGATCGCTGATCTGCAGCTCCATAAACTGGATGAACTGGACTGCTTGATCCAAGGCTTGCTTTATGTTGATTCCATTGGTTTCAATGGCCAGCCAGAGTGCTATTATTTTGAAAATCCTGCGGATCCTGAACAATGTCAGAAAAAACCTTACTGCCTTGATAATCCATATCCTATGTTGCTGGTTAACATAGGCTCAGGGGTTAGCGTTCTAGCAGTGTATTCTAAGGACAACTATAAAAGAGTTACGGGGACCAGGTAAATATACTAATCCAAAGCATAACTTTGCTGGTGAAAATATATCTGAATTTTCATTTTCCTTGAGGTTGTTCTGTGTAAGATATTGATTTAACTCCCTGCGTTACATGTGCTTCATTCTCCATGCGTCAGATTGTGGCCCTTCTCACCACATCTGTAAGACGACAGAATCACCTAAGAGTAAGACTGGAGCACCATATTTCAACTTCAGTGCCCTTGCTGCATAGGAAATACTAAGACGGACAAGAGATGTTAGACCAGGGGTGGGCAATTATTTTGGCTTGAGGGTCACTTAATGAGTTTTGGTGACCTGTTGAGGGCTGCATCCATCTTTGTTTCACTCCGTCTGTCTCCCTTTTTCCAGAACCCAGCTGGAACTGTAGTTTGCCAGGAGCCCCCACCCCGAAGCTCAGCTGTGGATCTAGATAGGGACTTGTTCCATAGTGGGTGGGCAGTGGCATCAGTTGTGGATACCACTGGGGCTCCTGAACCAGCTGGTGGTGTCCACAGCTGATGCCATTGCCCATGCACCACAGTGGAAGCCCCTGCCCAGGTCTGCAGCTGATGCTGCTGGAAAGAAGTCCTGTCTGCCCACCTGGCACAGTGGAAGCAGCCCTAGCCACCTGGCACCATGCGGCAGCCAGAACTGGAGCTGCTGGCTGTCTGTAGGCCAGATCCAGTGAGTTGATAGCCTGCCTGTGGACCATAACAAATCTGTTGATGGTCTGGAACTGGCTTGTGGGCTATATTTTGCCCACCCTTGTGTTGGACCTTGATAGATGCTAGGGAGCGTTGGCCATTATGGCTCATAGGAAGCTATTTTCTCCAAGTGGTGTTTTCATTGTCAAGATCAGTGTGGATTTCAAAGTGTTTGAATATGAAATATACCACAATGTTACTATTTAAATGGAAATTGGTAGAACTGAATAATTGGTTTTAAAGTCTGTTTTGAGGCTTTCTTCAAAGAGCTAGTGGTAGTCTCCCAGTCACAGGCCCTGGTTGTCAGAGTGAGTGAAGTCCCCCATGAGATCTGCTGGGTGGGCAGTACAACAATCTACAGGTAATTGCAGGCATTAGTAGGAGTGTTGCCAGCAGATCAAGGGAAGTGATTCTTCCCCTCTGTTCAGCACTGGTGAGACCACATCTGGAGAACTGTATCCACTTTTTGGGCCCCCCACTACAGAAATGAGGTGGGCAAATTGGAGAGAGTCCAGTAGAGAGCAATAAAAATGGTTGGCAGGCTGGTGCACATGACTAAGGGAACTAGGCTTATTTAGTCTGAATAAGAGAAGACTGAGAAGGGATTTAATAGCAGCCTTCAAGTACCTGAAGGGTGTTTCTGAAGAGGATGGAGCTAGACTCTTCTTAGTGGTGGCAAATGACAAAGCAAAGATTAACCATCTCAAGTTACAGCAGGTGAAGTTAAGGGTTAGATATTAGGCAAAACTCGCTAGGAGGGTGGTAAAGCACTGGAACAGATTACCCAGATAGCTGGTGGACTTTCCATCCTTTGAGGTTTTTAAGACCGGGCTAGGCAGAGCTTTGGATGAGATGATACAGTTTAATGGTCCAGCTTTCAGCAGAGGATTGGACTAGAGGCCTCTTCCAACCTTAATCTTCTATGATTCTGTGACTTTTCTAAAGTCTCACCTTGGGTCAGCAGCAGTTGTTTCCATCGGGCATCTGACAAGTAGCTTCCTGTGAAATCAGTCCATCTCTGGTTTGCTCCTTGGATGGCTGTGGTTGGCTGTTTATAAGGTCTGTTGCTAGCCTTGACTTAAGGATCTGACTGTTACCTGCTGGTAGCAGGGGGGTGAGAAAACTATCCAGAAGACAGGAGAGATTACTAGTTGGGGACTTCAACTTCCCAGCTATCTGCTGGAAAAATAATATCGCCCAACACAATATGTTAAAGAAATTTCTGACTTGAATGGAAAACAACATTCTGCTCCAAAAAGTTGAGGGTATGATTAGGGGATCTTCCAACTTGGATTTACTTCTGACCAATAGGGAAGAAATGGCTGAGGCTCTGAAGGGTTGGGAAACTGGGAATAAAATGATAATTTATTATTTTAAGACAAGGGAAGAATGAAGTTAGCAGAACTAAACCATTTGATTTCAACAGGGAAGAATTCAACTGACTTAGGAAATAGGTAAGGTCCCATGGGAGGACAGACTGAAGGATAAAGTGGCCCAAGAGAGCTGGCAGTTCAAGGGCACATTGGTAGTACAAGAAGCTATTCTGACATAAAGAAACAAGGACAGCAGGAGACCAGTATAGTTGCAGAAGGAGTTCTCTGATGCCTCGAAATCTAAAGATTACATAAAAGACAGGCAAGTCGCCATACTAAGAAATAGCAAGAACTCACACAGACAGAATTGGAGAGGTACAGTTAAAATGAATTATACCTGTTTAGGAAGACGAGAGCAAAAAGAAATAGTTCTATAAAGATGCTGGCCAGCTGTGGATCTGCAGCTGAATAGCCAGGGTGAGCTATAACAGAAGATATGAGAGCATGGAGCTGCTCACCAGCTATTTTGCCTTTGCCTTTGCACATGCACACAAAAAAACCTGCAATAAGAAAGCTAATGAAGTCATTGGACAAGGGAAAAAGCAGAGGATCATGATAATGAGCAACCATCACAGAGCTTTTTGTTTGGTTTGAATGACTAGATCAGTAGGCCTGATGAACTTCATCCCACAGTACTGGAAAAAAAACAGTGGAAGGGACCTTGGACCTCTTGGTAATAATATTTAGGGAGTCGTGGGAGATGGGTGAGGTTGCCAGAGGACTAAACAATGGCTAATATAGTCATCCTCCCTCCCCCCTTGAAAAAAATAAGCCCTGAAGAAGGAAAGGCTGCCAGCGTACATTGATTGAAGAACACATCGTGCCAAACCAATCTGATCTACTTGGACAAAGCACTGTATTTTCTTGAATCCAAGACAAACAGTTGTGGCTCCAGCCAGTGGCACAAAACACATGCTGCCTGCAGTCCCCACCCAAATCAGCAGCAGCAGAGGCAGTGGCTGGCACCTCTGGCTCCAGCTTCAGCTTCAACTGAGTCATGGAGCCAGGGCTGGAGCCAAAGCTAATGCTGCCGTAACCACTTCTGCTTGGCTAGGCAAGGACCAGAGCCAGCATGTGCTCCATACTCCAGGCCAGAGCAGGGTTGGAGCCAGAGCCATGGCTGAGGGTAAGCCCGACTTTGGTGGAGGGGAAGTGTGAGGAGGGGCGGCGGGGGGGGG
>NW_017728994.1:36980852-36993659 GCF_001723915.1 Gavialis gangeticus | reverse complement strand
GGGGGGGGGGGGGACAAGTGAGTAGGGGGGTATAGGGGCAGGCCACTCCCTCCCTCTCCACCTGCCTTCCCCCCTGCCCTGCCTGCTGCTACTTTCTCTACTGCAGTTGTGAGGAATATGTATTTAAGATGACCCTCCAATACTATCCTGTGTATAAATTTATAATGTTTATAAAATTTCTATGAATAGAATCTAATTATTGGAGGGTTGTCTTAAATGTAAAACTGCCTTGCAATGGGCTGGAGTTGGGTAAATAAAGGCAATGTAGAGGACGTGGTATACTTGAACTAGAGTAAGACTTTTAACAAAGTCCAACATGAACTTCTATTGGAAATGCATTGGAGGGTTGGAGGAGAATTAAATATGCTGATAGTTTGGAAATCTGGGCTAGAAACAATAGTTTGAAGTTTGATGCAGACAAAATGCAGAAGAATAATCAAAAATGAAAATATAGAATGAGAGAACTGGCTGGCTTGCACTATTGCAGAGAAGGATCTTGGATTTTAGTACATCTGGTAACTTATGTGAGTGTAATGCCATGGCAAAGAAAGGAAATGCAATTTTGGGCTGCATCAACAAGTATTAGGTATAAGACATGGGAGGTGACAGTGCCACTGCTTGGTGCTTGTTAGGCATCTGTAGTATTGTCTACAGTTCTGGGTTTCATATTTTAGGTAGAACGTGGAAAAGTTGGGGAAGGTTAAGAGGTAGGCAGTTAAGTTGCAAGAGGTTGGATGGCAACCTGAATGAGGAAAGATTGAGAACTAGATGGACATACAAGAACAAGTCGAGAGAACTAGGTGTTTAGCTTGTTTAAATGCTCATAGAAAAGGCAATATAAGGGGAGACACATGTTTGAAACTGGTAAAGTGTCTGAAAAGCTGCCATAAAGAAGGAAAACAACTTTTCTCTTTTGCTGCAAATGGCAGGATGCAAAACAGTGGCTTCAAATAATAGCAAAGTAGGTTTCAATTAGGTATCAGGAAAAACAATCATAGTGTTAGATCCCTGATTCTTAACCAGGGTTCCCTGGTACCTGGTGGTGCCTTGAGATTCTTTCAGAGGTGAAAGGGGATGCCGTGCAGCGTTAGCAATGCTAGGTATGCAGACATGATTTAAAAGATAAACACAATGATTTCAAATAATGCATAGTGTTTTGTTTTAAACAAAACAAAAAATTGACCGGTTGGAGTCTGAGTTCTTTGCAACAGAAAAAATTGCTGTGTTGTTTTTCCATAATCAAAAAATAAGTGAAAGCTAATAGCATTTTCTGAGGGTGCCCTTGCAAAAGGTGTCTTGACCCTAAAAAGGTTGAGAGACACTGTTTATAATGAGGCAGTGGAATAGACTGCCTAGGAAATCTCATTCATTGGAGGTTTTAAAGGAGAGCTTGCAGAAGCATACTTCAGGAATGTTTTAAGAGTAGCATTCCTGTGTTTGTGTTCAGGTACATAGGGAGATTAGCCTACTTAAGGTCTCTTCCAACTGTGGCAGTGTCTTCAGTGCTCTGTCTGAATTACGTGCCTTTACTCCAGTTCCTCTTTTCTTTCTGGGGATCACTATGTCAGCCTGCTGCTTCTCTGGCCTAGAAGAGGACTTGAGTATTGGCCAGTGTTGACCTATAGCTATCTATGTTTTAGGTATGTGCAAAACAGGCCATAATCAATTTGGATTTGTCCCAAATTGGGAGACACTGACTTGATTCCTTGATTTGGACCACTGTCCCTTTTTCTGATTCAGCTGAATCTGAATCTGAAGATTCAATGCTGGTTTGGAGAATCAGCGGTTCGGCCATAGTCGCAGCTTTAAATGTCTTTTCTAATACCTCGAGGTACCAGGCAGATGGAGTGTCCCACAGGAGTGCGGGGGAGCCCCCCGCATGCCTGGTGGCAGACCTGGAAGTGGACCAGAAGTAGTTCTGGTCCACTTCTGGGTCTGCTGCTGAGCGCGCTGGGCCCCTCCTCCCCCTCCCCGGCCCTTCTGGCTCAGGGTGGGACCCTAGGTGCTCTCCCCAGACCCAGGAGGCACCAGTTGCTGAGGTGGGGGAGGGGGGCCCCTGCACGCTCAGCAGCGGACCCGGCAGTGGACCAGAATAGCTTCTGGTCCACTTCTGGGTCCACCGTCGAGCACGCTGGGGACCCTCCTGCACTCCTTCAGGATGCTCCATCTGCCCCACCATCTCATTGACGAGCCGCCTGGTACCTTGAGGTATGTGTTTAAAAAAAAAAACAAACAAACATGTAAAACTGTCTCTATTTTAATCATTGAATCTCTCTGAATTCACTTGGAGGGTTCCGATTCGATTTGGCGAGATTACAGGGTCTCCTGATTCAATTCAGATTCAGCTGCCAAATTGGGCCGAATCTCTGCCGAATTGAATCAGCAACCAAAGCTTTACACAGCCTTACTAAGTTTCTGACAGAGATATTATGGCAGCAGCTAGGTCCTGGCACCAGCTGTCCTCAAACCTGGACTGAGTCACTTCAGTCCACTTCTAGAAAATGTTGCTAACCACTGCTCTAGGCCATGTAACTCCATAGTTCCCTAGTTTTCCTCTTTCTAATTAAGAGGTCTGGGGGAACTACAGTTACGGACATTCCATGTGATCTGACTCCAGCCATAGTTGCAGCCACAAGTGTCTCTTCAGCTCTTCAAATTGTAGATGTAAATTCTTGGAGTAGAGCAGAAAAATGGGAAATGAATAGGAATGGGGGCTGAACAATATGGCTAGAACTCCTTAAATTAATTTGGTGTCTAAGAACTCTGCTTTCATTCTAGTCTTGGAGGTGGAACATTCCTGGGCCTGTGTTGTTTGCTGACGGGTTGCGAGACCTTTGAAGAAGCACTAGAAATGGCAGCTAAAGGAGACAGCACTAATGTTGACAAACTGGTGAAAGATATTTATGGAGGGGATTATGAACGATTTGGCCTTCAAGGATCTGCTGTGGCTTCGAGGTACATATTAACTTGGTTGGCTTCAAAGAATTCAGTAGAAACTTGCTGTGTGCC
Organism: Gavialis gangeticus; assembly: GCF_001723915.1. Lineage (NCBI taxonomy): Eukaryota > Metazoa > Chordata > Crocodylia > Gavialidae > Gavialis > Gavialis gangeticus. The sequence continues at coordinate 36,990,650 of NW_017728994.1, read as the reverse complement.
CTAAACTTAGTTTTCAATATGCGGAATTACTCCTGTTTGAAATTCAACTGGCTGTATAGAGTAGGATCTCTTGCTTCTGGTTCTTGTTTATTAAAAAACTTAGAAGTATTCAGTGGAAAGGCCATAGTTCACTTTCACTTAAAATGCAGTTATTTTGGATAAAGAAACCCACTTTCTCATTGTAACTATTTTCATCCATTGTGTTTCTGTTCTTTAAGTCCTTTTTCACTTATTCTTGCTATGCTCAAAGTCAAGGGTAGGGTTGGCCAATATGTGGCATGGGTACTACAAGTGGCCCAGGCAGCCTGTCTGCGTGATACACAGCAGGTTGGGGAGGGGACAGGTAGCATGACGGTATATAGGGCAGAAAGCAAAGCAACAGATCAGGTTAGGAGTACAGGGCTGGGCTCAGAATGCAGAGCAACAGATCAGACGGGAAGGAGGTTTGGAGTGAGGCATGGGGAGGGTCCATGGCTAATTTGTGGCAAACCTACTAAAAAAAGTTGGTTCCCCACTGGTCAAGGGCATCAAATCCAAGCAAAACTGTACATGTTTTCATGGATCTACTTGGCTAAATTTATCTTGCAACTTTTCTAAATACTTTGAATGTGAAGGGTTGGTCTCTTCCCTACAGCTTTGGCCATATGATGAGTAAAGAAAAGAGAGACACCACCAGCAAGGAAGACTTGGCTAGAGCTACTTTGGTCACTATCACCAATAACATAGGCTCTATTGCTCGAATGTGTGCACTGAATGAGGTAAGACTGCAAATTCACTTTGGTTGAGACCTCTAGCAGCAATCTAATAAATAGATGAAAACATTAAGTGTATTGCATGTATGACTCTTCCAGATGGATGCAAGTGCATTTAATTTTAGCTTCCAACTCTTGCAGTCCACTATTAACATCTTCTATAAAGGACACCTCGCTTGCAAGATGTTAGGATTCCATGAAAAGCAAGGGTTTTTATAATATCTGTGTACTTTAACTAATGATGCTTTCATCTGTTCATTTATTCTCACTGCTAGATCACAAAAACATTAATGACTTCAGTGCTTTTAATTATTTCTTGATGTAGCGGCTTTTGTTACTCCATAACCAAGCATGACTGCAGCATTTTATGTACACTACCTTTTTTGGCTTCTGTGGCCTACCTAATTGAGAATCTTTTACTAAATTAAAATTCTCTAATTTTCTGATCCAAAAATACTATGGAAGGATATCATCTCGAGTCATGCGTATTTTCAGTATTCTCTTTGCTTTCAGCTTCTTTACAGTGTTGCCTTGTGGCATGGAGTTCAAGCAGCATTGTACAGGGCTATCAAAGCGGAGAGAGCTGCAGCAAAGTGACATGTGTTGCGTTAAAAGGAAAAAAAGCACTCGGCGATATTCTGCAACAGGTTTAGCCACTGGGAGAAAATTCTTAAATCTTTTTTAAAGGGATAGGTGCTTTCATTTTTAATCTACAGAATTAACTACAGGTGTAGTCAGGTAGAATAAATAACTTGCATTTACCTCAGAATAGAGTTTCTATACCAGCACTTCAAGAATTTAATTAAACTTGTTTATGCTTATTTCAGAAGTGTGACACAAAAATGTATTTGTGATATGTGAAAGTATATGAGCATGGAGAGAAATCCTAGACTAGTCATGAGGAGTTAGTTCCTAATCTAAAAGTAGCAACCTTGCAGAAACAAACTTTCAGTGAGGTCCCTGTTAATCCACTGTTCAGTTTTGACTTTCTTTCCAAAAAATGCATGGTAGAACATAAGAGATTTCCCTCTTCAGAAATCCAAAGTAGAGGCAAATTGAACAAATTTAGCTAGGTTATGTCAGTTAGGTAACCTAGAATAATTTGGCTAAAGGCAGGATAGATTTACACCTTTATAGACTAACCAAATTGTATGTAATGGAACTCACTTCATCAAAAACTTATGCTACACATACCTCTAATTTAGTCAGTCTAGAAAGTGCAAATCTACCTTGCTTTCTGCTTGACTTAAATCATGTGGCTACACATCACTGAAATTCTGTCCCATGCACCATACTTGCAAAAAGCAATCTCTTCCTTGGTGCATATCAGCAACAGCAGAGAAAATGTGCAGGAGCTGTGGGGGGCAGCGGCTGTGGCACCAACTCCAACTCCAGGTCCAAGTTGGGGTCGGAGATGGAGCCACAGTAGCCACCTGAGCCCCCACTTGTACTGGAATCCAAAATGAAAGGCTTTCACACCCCCCCCCCATGTTGAATGGGGTGGGGGGGTTAGTCTTGGATTTGAGTAATTACAGTAATTTGCATTGTATCTTTTACTTATCTGGGCATTTCAATGATTTAACAAAAAGGTTGCATAACGTATAGATCATGTCAACTGTTATGATTTGGTATGATTAAACCTGAATTTAGAGTGCCTTCATTATGAAGGCTTTCACTTTTCACCCTTTAAATACTTTGGCTGTATTTTTTTTAAAGTAACAAGAATTTAATGCAAGAATACAGTGTTTTCATTCTTCTTATGCTTATGATGAACAATATCTTATAAATACTTAATTTGGTTTGAGTTTCTCAGTAAAATGTGTATGTCCATTTTGGTTGCTACCTGCCTTGAGCTTTCTAATAATTTCATATATGGTTTAAAAAAATGAAATCTTAGTTAGGGGAAGTTTAAATTAAGGTACTCAGTTTGCCAGTGTTGCTTTAAACATTTCCCCCCCAGTTCCCTGTCTTTGTTTTGTCAGGTGGTACGTCTTACAGGATAAAGTCCTGTACTCTTAAGGAAAATGGAGTATTTTACATTTTAACTGTAACCCTTTAAAATGCCAGCTTTTCCTAGATTCTCATCCATATATGTCCATTGAATAAATGTACATTGATACGGCCAGACTCGAAATGGTTAATTTGACTCTTCTTGCTTCTATAATTGAAGCAGTATTATATAAATGGTTTGGTCTGCACATACAAATTCCCTCTAGTCCTCCCTTCCCCCTCAAACATTTTAGGCTTGCTAAATGGGCAATTATGCCTTGATGTACTTTGTCACTGCTTGGTGACAACCCTGAATGAGGGTGTCATAGTCCAAATAAACACATTATGCAATATTAACTATTTCAGCACTGCAAGGTATACAAACGTAATCTGTGGTAGTCTTAGATATTAGTGCTTGTTTCAGCCAAATAGAGCTGCAGTAACTTGTCCTCTTCTTTTAGGGAAGTTTCCAGGGAGATGCTACTAATGAAATGTGGGCTGTTTTAACAAGACTCTTTTAAAGGACATGCATCTGCAAGTGTTGGCTTGTGGTTGATTTGGTCACACATACCAATTCAGTAATTTTAAAATTACAAATGCTAGATTCTATTTTTCTTTTTGCATTATTAATAGAATTAGTTTGGATGAGGTATCTGCAAGAACAATTATGTCTGCAAGGACATTCGCAACAGGTTGTGTGATGTGTAAAAGGATATTGTGTTATATGAATGACTGTCCCTGTAACTTCATACAAGTTTTCCATGAAAACTGAGCACAACATGCTGAGCCCCAATAAACTTGGAAGCCACATTGCCCTATGACAACCACTTTTCATGGTGAAATCAGAGTTTGAGAATTGTGTTCAAGCTTCCTGAATATCAAAAGTAATCCTTGTTAAATATTCCTCATAAATTCCCCTCATGGATTTATTAACCATCTTGATTTTTTTGAGACACCACTTGAGAAATTAAATATTAATAAAATAATTATACTGTGGAAAAAGCAGTGTTATCCATTTCTGTTGTATCATGGAAACTCTCTTACATTTTGAATGTACCACGTTGATTGTGTATCAACTTTTTTAAGCCTGTCCTTCAGATTAAATATCCTGATGCTACTTTTCTTCTTGGTAATAATTGTTACTAAGTAGTCCTAGTCTCTTTGTTTAAAGGTCAGAAAATGCTAAAGTGTACAAAGCTAGAAGTTCCCAGGATGTGTGTGTGTTTTGTTGTTGTTTTTTAAGGGTGGTAAATTTTATGTTTGCATAAAATAACATATTCTGAATTCAGGTGTTTTTATCTGTTTTGATTTTACAGAACATTGACAGGGTGGTTTTTGTTGGAAATTTTCTCAGAATCAATATGATTGCTATGAAGGTGCTAGCGTATGCCATGGATTATTGGTCCAAGGGACAGCTGAAGGCTCTGTTTTTGGAACATGAGGTATTCATTACATTCCTTGTGAGTTATAAGAAAAAAATCTTTCTTTTGAGTGTATAGATTTGCCATGCAAACGACTTCTCAGAAAGAAAAAAAAATCCATGGACAGTTCTTTGTATAATAGCATTTAACACACAGGTTGTTTAAAATGTTCCTGATAAATCCCTGAGTTTAAGCAGTTTAGCCACTAGTCTTCCAGGAATCATTCCCCTCCCAGAACCCCACTTTTTTTTAAATATAGGATCATATGCAACCTTCAAGCTGTTCAAGATTTGGTAGACTAGTTGAGATTTTCTTTTTTTTTCTTTCTGCAGAGGTGATACAATTTTGTTTAAAATATAAATTGTTTTACTTTAAGTGTAATATCACTTAGGGTTCCTGGAGATGTTCAGGGCCCCAGTCTAACTTTTTTATGGTGCTTTACATAACGCACCATAAGTTAGAGCTATTCCACTCCCCTCCCATAACCCACGATGTCAGAGGAGGTGGGATTGGAGCCTTTCTGCACTGGTCCTGACCAGGAGGCAGGTGTGCTCTGGAAACCTCCAAGGAGGCTGTTGAACTGTCCCTCTCCCAAGCCCCTCCCTTACCCCTATCAGTGGGGGGGTGTAGCTGGTGGCTGGACCTGTGAAATGGGGGGGCTCTATTCTACCTTCTTCCCCCTTCCCCCATCTCTGGCCATTCAAAAGCAGCCAGCAGCTCTGCCTGGCTGCTTCCTCTTTCCCCCCTCTCTCCCTTGTTGACAGCCCTGGGGATGGGACTGGGCTGGTGCTGCTGTCATGAATACTAGCTCAGCCCTGTCCTAGTGCAAAAAAGGAACCCTGGAGAGAACACAAGTTCGCTAAGATGCTCTGCTCTAAAGCACCATAATCTAATACTTAATTTTACCAGGGTTAACATTTTGTGATATTGGCCATTTTAAAAGCATTTTCCAGCCATGTACTTGTGTTATGTCATGGCTGTAGAGTGCTTTCAGGGGCCCAATCACACAAAAATGTTACTTGTATAAGCACCCTTAGTATATCCAGTATTCTTTCTCATTTTCCTTTTGATTACTTAAATGAGTTGTTTGATGCGTTTCTGAAACTGGTCCCTATCGTTTTGTCACTGTAACTAGTGTCAATTTAATTAGCCTTATGTAGGTTGACTGACTTCTTAGGATGCATAATTTTACCTGTCTTAGGCTACTAACAGCTGTTATAAAAAAAGGCACAATGGTATCTGATGTGCGGTCTCAATAACTGCCCTTTCTGCCATGTCACGATTCCATCCCATGCCATGGGATCGAGCATCAAATCCTGTCGCACTGTATTTCAACTGTGAGGAAAGCTGGGATTATGATCCTGGGTTCCCCCTAAACTGACAGCCTTTACTCCTGTTGCTGGGAGCCCTGTTGGCTGATGGAGATCCCAGCCACGAGTGTGTGGTGCACCTGTGTTTGGGAGCTTTGCTAACTGGTGGGAGTATATTCCAGATGCTGGGAGCACTGGCCATGTGTTCAGTGTAAAGGTGCGATAGGAGCCAGCAACAGTTATTACACAGAATACGTGTAACAACTTTGTCACTTATTCCTGGTTTTATCTTGCCATTAATAGAGTATGGCCAGGTCACTATTTAATCGCATCTTAAGTGCAACATGCACCAGGGGCCTAATAATACATCCAGCCTTTACAATCATACTCCTTTTTACGTATTTCAAAATGTCTAATAGTTGTTATTCTTTTGTTTTTTAAGGGTTACTTTGGAGCTGTTGGAGCCCTTTTAGAATTGCTTAAAATGACAGATGATCAGTGACAAAGCCACCTGGACACAGATACCTATCAAAGATGCTGCTGGATAGAATGAAGCCACTACAAGGATGGAAACAAAGCCATTATGGCAGTTCTACCTGCTGGATTTGTAAATAATTTAGAATCCTTTTAGCTGATCATTAACTCTGGGTTTTGAGTTTATACTTCAAAATTCATACTGGGAATAAAGAGGTTTTTCTGTATACTGTATTTTTAGGGGGAAATGTGCACCATGGCCAAACATACAGATTTTATGGATTATTTTAAAAAAGTGAATATTGTTTAAAGAACAACTTATAATGAAAGATGCCTGCTTTTCTTCTGGGGTTTACTTATTAGTGTGGTAATTTTAACTTCATTTAATAATCACTCTAGGAGATTTTTATCTTATTTTTCATGACGTTTCATGACTTGCTCTTGGTTTCAAATGAAACTACAAAGCTAGCACACTTTACTGTTAACACTAATGTCATTGATTTTTTTTTTTTTTTTTATCTTCATTTTGTTAGTCAGTTAGGACACTGTCCTCTCATCACTTCCCCAAAAACATGACGACCTTTCTTAGACCTGTTTCTGTTGAAAACAGGTGCTAATAAACCTGCAGGGGAAGGAATACAATCCAAAGTTTCTTGAAGTCCTCTGCAGCTTTTTGAAATCACAAGTCACGCTGCTACCTGCGTATTGCATTAAAAAACAAACAAACTTGTGTTTTGGTCTCTCTTCACTGAAGATTTTAAAAAGTATAAATTGAAAATTTTAATTTAAGCCCTGAAACTAAAGTGAAATTGTCTCATGGTGAGATTTTTCTTATACATGGAAGGGTATGCTGTTGGGTATGGATATTTATAAATTTGCAGATGCTTGGAGTAAGAAAATAATGGGAGACAGTTTTCAGTATCTCTTCCTATGTAATTGTCTTGGAATTCTGAGCAAAAGGCAACTATTCCCTCCAGGATTTTTAAGGTCTGAGTATTTATTCATTATAGTTCTTTGTCTTGCAAGCTTGTATTTGAAAACAACCTTTTTGATATGATGTCACATAATGTACAGGGTTGATGAGAGAAATAGGATAGTTTTAGCATGTGTTTTGAGGGGTATTTTTTGTTTTTTTTCCTTCCTTTTTTTAAAATTAATTTCCCTATCTCAAACCTTGAAAAGGTTTATACTGACTAAAATGTTGACTTGTCTGGTGGAAATAAAGCCCATTACTAATGTGATGATTATATTAGGTCTGTGAAATTTATTCCTTAAACCTAGGTATGTGGAATAAATAGCAGAATGTTTTAGTGCCTTCCTGTTACTTTTATGATTGCTTTTTTGGTACTTTGCTTTTTTTCACCTTTTGTTGCATTTTGGTTTTTGCTACCTTGATTCATTCACTTATTTCAGCCTTTATTAAATTGCTTCTTTTATGACAGGATTGAAAGTTTTGCCTCCTTAAATTCTGTTGCTTACGTAGGTTTTATACATTATGAGAACATATAAAGAACTTTGAGCATAATTAAGTTGGTCCATTCACATAACGTAACTGAAATCAAAAGAATTAAAATGGGAATGCATCTGGTATAATGTCTCTAGTCTTCCATAAACACAATAAGCTTATATTAAGCTTTTTTTTAGCCATTAAAGTGCTGTGTGATCCTGATAATTATAGTGGCTGCTCCAAACATTGTGCACTTTACTGAATGGTGAAAAACGAGAGCATTTGTTGCATATGCACTGTTCGTTGACCATGCCATGGCATGCCTGCTGTGCTGGCACTATGTCCCTAAATTAATGCAGTGTAATTGTCCTGGACTGGAGCCAGGCATGCACCAAAAAGCTTCTAGTCTTGGGCCATGTGCCCAATAAGCATGCCCAACTCCATACTATAGCAGCCACCTTATGCTTGATGCATGCATGGTTTAGTGCCTGTGGATCCAGTATATCATGCTTCATTGTAGCGCTCTTGAACACAGTGTAGACATGCTGCAAAGGCTTGCTGTTTGAGTGGCTGTGCAGGGAGTGCTCAAAGAGGGGAAAAATTTGTAGGAGTAGCATCTTGCATAAAACCTCAGTATTTGCATAAAATTCAGGAAGTGTGTAGAGGAGTGAAACTGGATATGGGCTATGGTTGGGAATTGTTGACTGGAAAGAATGAGACAGACAATTTCTAATTTCTAGCAGCATAAAGACATCAGATATTCTAATCAGCTTCACCTGGAATGGATTTTGGGGGGGAAAATAAGCCTTGTATCTAACCTTCCAAGCAAATACTTACTGATCGCATTAACTTGGAGATATTCCAAAGCTAGAACACCAAGCTCTGCAAAAATTGCTAGCAGCATGAAAATGTACAGTTCTGTATGTTGCTGTGTGGAGAACAACTATTACTCGTTTTACCACTGATTCATTGGGCCTGTTTGAGATGTGCAGCAGCTTTGTCTTTAATCACTTGATTGTCAAGTATGGGGGCGAGGGGCGACAATGGAGTTTTCCATTCCCTTTGTCATCTTACTACTCCTTTTTGCACTATACCACTAAAAAGCCAGAGGCAAACAGATTCCAGTCACTTCTCCTGGCTTCTGTTCAACATGAATTATCCATGTATTTATTTATTTATTTGTTGCATAGGATATTGGTAATCCTTATTACTGCTTATGAAACTATGTTCATAATTTTGGCATATTTGTTTGGTTTGGTTTAGTTTTTCTTCTCAATGTTCATGTGTGGAAATATTACAAACTGTCTTAATGCTACTATTTCAACAAAGAAAGCAGTGCAGATGTTTTCAGTAGTTGCACTCACTGTTGTAAACGGTAGAGGGAACCATACAACTATGCATGGTTCTAGCATTCTTGGACTACGTTTCACATACCAAAGGGATTATATTTCATTTACATTGTTATTAAAAAAAGAAGAAATCCTTCCTGTCCTCCCTTTTTTTCTTTCTGAGCTTTGTCATTCCAAGAAAGGAAACAAATTCCTCAGGACAGAGCCTGTCTGAAAGTGTCCCAACTCCAGAAATTAGATATACATATTCTACAAACTGTTATCTTGAGTGTCTCAGCTGCTCTGAGCTACCTGGGTAAATTGTAAAATGAGAAGCTAGTCTTAACGTACTGTATCCGGGTCTCTTAGCAGTGTTGCTTTTAATACTCCATGTGCATCTCTGTTGTATGAGCTTCAGCCTAAAAGTTCTAAAAGAAATAATTACCAAAAATTTTTGGTAATCATAAGGTTGTGTGGTCACTACCTTTTAATTTTGCCTGTGAATTATTTGCTAAACTGGATTATGCTGTGAAATAGACAGAGGGAAAGAAGCAAAAACAAAAACTAGAAAAAAAGAAACCAATAGGGAAGGAAACATAAGTGAGTAAAAATATACTTTTAAAAGGTCCCCATTATGTCAGATAGTTTTGTTGCCTTATTCTCCCATTAATATGCTCTTATGTGCATTTTCATTCACTTCAACCAGTAAGGTGCAACATAAATGATTGCGACTAGTCTTTTGAAGTACAAATTCCAGCACTTTTACAATGGAACTACCCAGAATGCTTTATGTAAAAACATATCCAACTTTACCATAAAGCCTCTATTTACATGTTAATTTTTATTCAAGGTTGATATGGCAGCAGGGGGCCTAATGGATTCATTAGCGGTACACCGATGCACCTTTCTGATATCAGATTGGTACCAATATGAAGAAAATTGTCTATATTAGCCCTATGGGCCTGATAATTTGGCTGATTTAAATGTCCATCTGTGCGCAGCCACAGTGCAGCACGGAGCAGAGCCGGCAGTGTGGAGCACTACCTCCAGCACGTAAGTCAGAAGGGGCATGGGGGG
>NW_017728994.1:36980290-36980839 GCF_001723915.1 Gavialis gangeticus | reverse complement strand
GGGGAGTCAAACGGCCCCCAGGGGGGGGGGGGGGGCAGGGGCAAGCGCTGCCCAGCTGGGGTACAGGGTGGGGCATGGGATGAAGCCATGGCTCGGGCCTGGCTCCTGCCACTGCTTGCACCCCAGGGGGATGGGGGCATGTGCCCCAGATCTGCGCAGCATTGGGCAGGTGGCAGCTGGGGGGAGGAGCCAGCCAGGGGCTGGCCTTACAGCAAGCTCTGATAGAGGTGGGAGGAGGCTGCAATCGCCCCAAATTTCACTGCAGCTGTACTCCTAGCAGCCACGCAGGCGCAGCCCTAGGTGAACACCCTGCTTCCATCCAAGCACCAGAAAAAATTACAGCTGCGGCGGTGCAGGGCTGGGACCTGAGCTGTGGCAAAATCTTGGGTGGCTGCAGCCTCCTCCCAGCACTGCCAGAGCCCACCCTGAGCCCAGCCAAGCAAAGCCCTGCACAGCACCAGCTCCGGCTCTGCCCTGCAGCTGCAGCCTGCCCCACACTGAGCATATCTGGGGAGCACATGCCCCCCCTGCCCCCATCCTCCTGGGGTG
>NW_017728994.1:36977720-36980208 GCF_001723915.1 Gavialis gangeticus | reverse complement strand
CCCCCCTGCCCCATGCTCCTTCCCTCCCTTCCCCTTCCCTTTCCACCACACGGGACTTACCACCTGGAGGCAACTATATTGGATCTGTATTGGCTGATATGTCTCCTTAAATATCAGCTAGCTGTATCAGCCCCCCAAATCTCTAGCAGTACACCCCTAGGCTTCATTGATGTATTTTACACTAGATGCTATATATCAGATAAAATCCATTTCTTGGACTATGTTTGGGCCCACAGGTAAAACAGGATCTTGAGTAACCTATGCTTGGTTTTGGCCCTAGAAAGATTTGCATTAGACATCCAGAGATACCTTATTTCTCACATTGGTTTGTTTGTTTGATGGAATTAAGGTGGATGGAAAGGGAAATCAGCCAGTTCAGTGCATTGACCAGTTTTGGCATAATCTGCAGTTTCACTATAACCTTGTTGGACTGTGCAATCCCTGCAAAAGCAGGCTGTATTGATCATTGTTTTCTGAACTATGCCCTAAGGCCCCACCTCTGGACCACTTTGTCATTGCCACAAGATCCCAGCCCCAGCTTGGGAGCAGCTTCCTGTTCACCCTGCTAACGCTGCTGGGGCCAGTTTCCATGGAAACTGTGGCTGTAGGCTGTCACAGCCTTGGTGCTCTTGGGGTCTCCATGAAAACTCCACAGTGATGTAGGCAGGGGTTTCTGGGAAATGGAGTCTGGCTCCCAGCCAGAGTCACCACTTTGTCCACCCCTGCCCTAAGGCATGGGATGGTAATGTATGGCCAGGGGGCTCGATCCAGCCTGTGAAAATTGGGTACAGCCTGTCATTGGGGCTTCAGTAGCATACAACAGCAGGTGCACTTCCTGTTCTGCCACAGGGAGAAGCTGTGGCAGTGGCTGCATCCTAGTGCTTACCTGCCTTTGACTCAGGGTGCGTCATTCCAGCCTGCAGCTGGAATAGGTTGCTTACCGTGGCCTTTAAAGCAGGGGTGCTGAATCTGGTCTATAGGCTGAATCAGCATCCCACGGGTTGAAAAATGTGGCAGTGGGGGAGCAGTGGCAGTACTGCTGCCCCTTGCTGCTGCCAGGATTTCAGGTCCCACAGGACAAGTTGGTGTTGGGTCATGACACACTTTCACACGGTTAGATTGTAGACAGGCTACACCCCTTTCCCTCCACGCAGCCAGATTGGGGTTGGGCTGCACCCTTTTACCCTCCCCCCTGCCCCAGGGGGGCCTGGCCACAAGCCCTCTCCCCCAGAGTCGGGCCATGCCCCTTTTCCTCTTGCCAGGTTGGGGCTGGGCTATGCACCTTTCCTCCTGCAGGGGCTGGATCAGGGCTGGGCCATGTCCCCCCATCCTGCAGGGCCAAGTTGGGGCTGACCCAAGCCCCTTCCACTATAGGTGGCTGGTGGCTGGGCTACACCCCTGCCCCTGGATCTGACCCACAGAGGGACCAGGCAGTGCAAATCTAGCCTGCCAGCCAGAAAAGGTTGAGCGCTGCTGCCATAAGGCAATAATTCATGTAAAACTGGAGCAGTGTGAGTAGGACCCAGTTGTTTCAGTAATAATGGATTGGGGGATTTACAGTTTCTACTAATCATTTTTTATGGTTATTTCCCACTCCCCACCACCTTCCAGGTAACAGTATAAGTGGTGGGGTTTAATGTTAGTCTTATGAAGTGTGTGTGGGTGGGGGAGCAGGGAAATGATTTAAAGAAAATGTCCTCTTGCTTCATGGAGAGATCAGAAATTTAATTTAAAAAAACCCAGAGTATAATAGTGGGTACTCAATAAGAGCTGATGATGACACTTGCGAGGATTATTTTTTACCCATCATGTTTCCCATTTATGGGAAGAATAAAGGGATAAAGTTCATAGGGGGATCCATGGATGTGATTTCTTGTAGGATACTAGTGCCTATTCGATGCTCCAGCTTTGGCAAACCTCTCAGCTGCTTTAGTCTTATCAGCATTCACATTACTACTTAGTATATCACAAGGTAGTCTAAAGTATTTTTGGCAGCATATAGTGGAATTTTAGGGAAGGAACACTGTAAGGGTTTCAACTGGAGATGGAATAAATACACATAATAGTTACTCTTTGAATTTGTCTCATTTTAGGCTCTGCCTTCTAAATACAAACAGCTTCCTTGGATCCGGATTAGAAAGAAAAACATGATCCTTTCTACAGTTTGAAACATTATCTTTCGCCTTTACTTGCCCCATGAATAAGTGAGAGCTAACTGAGATAATGATTCTGTAGAACATGAAAAATACATCTTTGCTTATAATATGTAACAAGTAATTTCCAATTTCCTCAGAATTATTTATGATTTCATAGACATTTGGGCTGAAAGGGACCTTGAAGATCTTTGAAGTCAGCCCCCTGCCCTGGGGGCAGGAAGTCAGCAGGGGTCATAGGATGCCAGCAAGATAAACATCCAAATTTCTCTTGAAGGCATTCAAAGTAGGTGCTTGAACCACCTCCGATGGCAGGCTATTCCAGACCTTGGGGG
>NW_017728994.1:36963826-36977710 GCF_001723915.1 Gavialis gangeticus | reverse complement strand
AAAGTAGGTGCTTGAACCACCTCCGATGGCAGGCTATTCCAGACCTTGGGGGCTCGGACAGTAAAGAAGTTCTTCCTTGTGTCCAGCCTGAAATGGTCCTGAAGGAGTTTGTGACCGTTTGACTTTGTCATCCCTTGGGGTGCTCTGGTGAACAGATGTTCTTCCAGAGCCTGGTGAGCACCCCGATAAACTTATAGGTGGTCACCAAATCGCCCCTGAGCCTGCGCTTTTCCAGACTGAACAGTCTCATAGCTCTTGGCCTCTCATCATAAGGTCTGTTATAATGACCCCTGAACATGCATGTGGCTCTCCTCTGGACCCTCTCAAGCTTTTCCACATCCTTTTTTAATTGTGGAGCCCAAAACTGGATGCAGTACTCCAGCTGCAGCTTCACCAAGGCTGAGTGCAGTGGGAGAATGATGTCCTGGGATTTGCTTGAGAAGCATCTATGGATGCAAGCCAGTGTTTTGCTCCCTTTTACTAGCTGCAGCATTACATTGATGGGTCATGTTCATCTTGTCAATCCTGACCCCAAGTCCTCTTCCATAGTGCTAGCCAGTGTAGCACTGCCAAGCCTATAAGCATGCTGGGGGCGTTTCTTCCCAAGGTGGAGAACTTTGTATTTTTCAGTGTTAAACACCATCAGGTTCTTGTCTGCCCATTTCCCGAGTCTGTCAAAGTCAGCCTGGATCACCCTCCTGTCCTCAGGTTTACCCCAAAATTTGGTGTCATCAGCGAACTTGGCCAGTCAGCTTCTGACTCCAATGTCCACATCATTAATGAAGATGCTGAACAATGTGGGTCCAAGGACAGAGCCTTGGGGGACCCCACTGGTCACAGCGCACCACGATGATTGACTTCTGTCAACCACCACCCTCTGGCCCCAACCATGGAGCCAATTTCCCAGCCAGCAGATCGTGGTGAAGCTGAGGTCACAGTTGGCCAGTTTTGCTAAGAGTTGATCATGGGATACCAGATCAAAGGCTTTTTTAAAGTCAAGATATACGACATCAATCTCCTCTCCCTTGTCCAGGTGATGGGTCACCTGCTTGTAAAAGGAAATAAGATTGGTTAAGCAAGGCCTGCCCGCAACAAACCTGTGTTGGCTATCCCTCAGGATGTTGCCAACTCTAATACACTCAGCAAAAGATGTGCAAGTCCCCAATGGTTTGACATCAGGACCAGTTGCATTGTTCTGGCTCAGATGCATATTTCTTTATCCTGGTCACTAATATTTTGTTCTTTTACATGCAGCTGTCCTCAGCAGCTGATTGCGCAAAGGGTTAGCCTCCCATGGCTTTCACTTTGCTGATTCCAAGGAGTGGGCACATGGCATGTCTTTAATGGGTGATACTGTGGAGCAGTCAGTCTAGAGGAACATTTTTTTGTTTTACATGATGTTTTCTCTCAAAATACTATATATAAAAAGTGTATAATAGATCAAATTAAAGTTGTGATTTAAAATAACAGCAAAGAGAAAACAAAGCCAGGTCTGGCAGACATCACTGTGAAAACAGAACCATGTCACTCACTCCATGTCCTTAAAGCTTATGTTGTTGTTTTTGCTTGTTTTTGTTTCCACAGCAGTGCGAGTAAAGGACACTTCCTGCCTTCTAGTCTGTCACTTCATAGTTTTCACTGTCTATCAAACTCCAGAGTTTGAAGCAAATACGGATTCTGGTAATATGTGTTCTGCTAGACAATTTGCATAGCATGAAATGGAGTAATAGTGATATCCATTAGGGCTGTGTGAAGTTTTGGTCCCTGATTCAATTCAGGGGAGACTTGGCTCAATTCAGTGGCCAAATTTCTGAATCAAATCAGATTCATAGATTCATAGGACCCTTTAATCTTTCTGAATCAAATTGGAAGCCTCCAAATCGATTCGGCAAGATTAGGAGATTCGGACATTGAGACAGCTTTAAATGTTTTTTCTACATGCCTCTAGGTAGCAGGGGCTCATGAATGCTGCAATGGTGGGGTGCATGGAATGTCTCACAGGTGTGTGGGGGGCTCCCCAACGCGCTTAGCGGTAGACCCAGAAGTGAACCAGAGGCACTCCCAGTCCACTTCTGGGTCCACCAGGGAGCACGCCAGGCCCCCCCCCCCCCCCCCAGCAACATGTGCCTCCTGGGTCTGGTGGGGGGGCACCTGTGGTCCCCCCATGGCGGAATGCTGAGCCAGAGGGGGCACGGGGGGGGCCCTGGGTGCGCTCCCTAGCAGACCCAGAAGTACTTCCAGTCCACTTCCAGGTTTGCCACTGAACACATGGAGGCCCCCCCACACACACTCACACTCCTGTGGGACACTCCATGTACCCCAGCATCACAGTGATCATAAGCTGTGCTGGTACCTTGAAGTATGTAGAAAAAACTTTTAAAGCTGTGTTTATGTCAGAATCGCCGATTCTCTGAATCGGCATCAAATCTTCAGATTCAGATTTGGCCGAATCGAATCAGGGACAGTGATCAGAATCAACCAATCAAATCACTGTCCCTGGTTTGGGCCAAATCCGAACAGAATATGACCCACTTCATGCACCCCCTAATATCCATGTTCTTAAATAGATGACACTGTACCAGGAAAATACTAGCCATGTGGGTTGAAGAGTAAAATGCAATGTCCAGTGGAGTCAATGACAGATTGCAGTGCATACTGGATGAGCCCTCCCTTGATTTAAAAGTCTAATCTGTAAAAGGCGGGAGGGAAGGAAGTTAAAAAAAATTGTCAGGAGACATGACTTCAACTGACATTTTTGGCAGAGTGGAATTTTTCCCTGAAATAAAATGTTGTTTATTCTATTCATTACTGTTCTGAGAGCAGCAAGAGGGATGCATTGAACCAAAGAAGAGCAAAACTAGCAATTCAAAATGCAGGCTAGTTTGTGGGCATAACTTTTGTTAATATATCCTTGATGTTGTAACAATAGTGTAAATGCTATATTACATCACTTAAGCAATAGGCCACAGCTTGTTGTGTTTTTAATATATTATTATTGTATTGCTCTGTTGGGTTTTTTAAAAAACCCATGGTGTAAGGCAGTACACAGAGACCAAACAAAAGACTTCCAGTCCTTGAGAACTCACAGCATAAATTCTAGACTGTATAAAAATTGGGTATGCAATCCAGTGGCAGAACCCACAGGCCCAAGCTCTTTCCTGCAATACAACTATTTCCTATCTCTTTAAGGATAAACGATAAATAGCTTATGCCTCTGAATTAATCTATAAGGTGCTACTCTGCCCTACCTTCTATGCCCCAGATGTTAACACATCCTCAAGCTGATCTCTTACAGGAGAATCTAAGTAAAACATTATAAGTGTATGTCTATCATGTGACACAACAGTCTATTCTTAGTTGGACAACAGACACTTTTAGGAAAATAGTGTTTTCCATTGTACTCTTCTCTGGGACTCTGCTTGGAGAACAGAATCTCAGATAAAACGTTACTAGAGTCGACTGAAATTGAATTGGGGCAGTTTAAAAAAAATCCATATTTTAAATGTAGTAAGGGAGATGTTTGTCAACTATCACTAAAATTACTTTCCAATTCTGTCAGTTCTTTGAATTAAGAGTGAGTGGGCACTCCAGTGTTGTTTCCAGCTGGTAAAATGGATTAATTTGTGTTTTTAAACTAAACATTTAATGAAGTGTAATTTTTAAGACTCTCTTAGGTTTTTTGCGAAGTCTCATCTCTAGTGTTATTTGACTAAGTAAACAAATACATATTGTTCTAAGAACACAGCTCTTTTCAAAAGGATCATGCTGCTGCTCAGCTAGTGTTCAGCATATTGCCTTTGGCCACAGCAGACCTGCTCAATATTTTATTAGGTTAAAGATTTACTTGATGTTTCCTGCATTAGCTTTTTTACTAAAAGAGACTACCCAGAAGAATAATCCAGAAATGCTTATCTAACAAACAAGAGACTTTTTGCCTTGGTCTCTGTTTATATTATTTCTGTTTCCCTTCGTTACCTTCTCAGACATAAATGATGCTTTCATGTCACCAACTACAAAATATTGGATATCTTCCCTCCAGCAGGCTTTTCTGTTCATAGTGCAGAAGAGGAACCCCTTTTTAATGTACAATTATCCTCTCAGGATGGTAGGACCTGCTAAACGGATCCACCCCTCTTCTTTCTGAAAGCCTCAGGACCTTGGCAATGGGTACCATCTTTATTTACAGATTGGTGCGCTCATTTTCAGGTAGGTGAAGTTGATGGTAATCCTGAGTTCTATTGCTTTCCTTCCCAGTCAGACCTTGAACCATATTTTAAAAGTCTCATTCTTACTGGAGGAGAAAGCTGGATTTTTCCATGACTTGGAGATTGACTTGGACGAAGAAATGTAAATGCAAAGTGACTTTCTTTTGTTCGGTGAGCGTTTGATACTGCTTTTGCCAAGCTTTTTTGAATCTAACATTGAAATTTAACATTTCTTCTCTTACTAGGAGCTTGAGAAGCAATCTTCCAAATAAAATACGTGTATACAGATACATACACTTTATGTATCCAAAGAGGTCATGATATTCTGTGTCATATTTTAACAGCAATATTTTCATGTTAGGGTGGTTGTGTTTTTGAAATGTTTATTCGATGTACACTTTAACTGCATTTTACCCATGGTGTACTTTGTAGTTTCTGAAATGGCCTTAACTACCAACTTCATATGTGGAGTTTTTGCATCCTTTACTAGGCAAGAAGAGGAGAAAAAGGTGTCCGTTGCTAGTATGAGAACATCATACCATAAATGTGTTCATAAATTGCAGACTTAATGTTCTGCAGGCCAGAACACTGACATTTTATCCACAGAATCAGTAAAGCAAGGATAGCCTTGCCCACAGCACATGAATCTCCTTGCCTCTCTTCAGGAGGGGAAAAAAAGATCATTTAGTTTCTGCTTAGCCAATCAATGAAATTGCCATACGGTATGTTTAGCTTAGTGGCATGAACCCCTGTCCACAAGGAAATGGACAGAAATCCCTACTTTCTTTTTATTCATGACAACATAAATAATACTAAAGAGGAAAAAAAAAATCCTTCTTTTGGTAAAGGAGATGTCTCTAACCAATTTCTACATCCTACCCAGTTTTTAGAGCACCTAGAAGACATGGTTATCAGTAAAAGGAGACATTAGTATAGTGTTGCATTATGCGGTCTTGGGCAGGGAAAATTTTAGGCTTCAACTATGTTGACAGTGATGCATTTCAAAGGGACACCTTACTATCCCTTAGCTCAAACGAGAGAAACTTCTTATTCAAGAAAAGTCTTCCTTAGGTTTTACAGTCTCACATTTGCATGTTTCCTTGGTGGTTAAATAGTTTTAAACTATTAAGATACATGGAAACATTCATACTGACCTGTTTGGCTTTATGTGGATAGAACATTGTGCCTCAAACCCTTCATATCTATAATACCACAGGGATAGGACTGATGCTCTGAAGTCCTATGTGCCATGTTTACCAGTAGATGTCACCATACTCCTGGATTTTAGTTGTTACCAAGTCATCTCATGAAGTTTAATTAAAATGTATAAGATAGCAACGCTGAAACTTGTATATATTTCCCAGGTGAAAGAAACCAGGGAAAAAGGGGAGGTTTTTTTGTTGTCAGCCTTACTTTCTCCATCTGTAAGTGAAGTGTTTAATTGTAGATATTGCAAGGGAATTGTGAAACTTAGTTATCCATGTTTCTAAAGTACTATTATGTCCTGTCAGTAATAGTTCGGAACAGCAGCAGAGCTGTAGACACCAGTCACTACATGCTTTCCTTAAGGCTAACTAGTTGCTATAGGGACAGCACCATTACCTTCTTCAGACACTGATTTAGAAGTTAATTCACCGCTACCTTAGTTCAGGTAGTCATTTTCAAAATTACTTATGTGGCAACAGATATCATCTTGAATAAATACCTTTAAGAATATGCCCAGTTAAAACTTCATTTTCAAGAAGTTCATGCTGAATGTGAATCCTCTTAAAAACAATGAAAGAAGGTTTCTACTTCACTGGCCATGTCTTTAATCATTCACAATGCCCAAAAGAGTAAATACTAATACCATTTGAGCAGCAGTATTTTGTAGCCCTTTTACACCAGCGTAAGGACTACGCAAATGTAAGTCAGCCTTGGAATACTTACTTGAAACACTTAGCACAAAAGCAGTTCTCCTTTGGAATATACTGTTGCCAAATTCTTTTAGGTCTCTGTCCATAAATGAATACCTAACAGCCTGTCAGGGTTTTGTGTTATATAAGCATCTCTGGAGCCTGTTTGATACCTCTCCAAACAAAACAGAAATTCTGATGTTTGAAATAGCCCACTGAGCGGAATGACAATATTTTCAAAGTTTGTCAACCCTGTAACTGTTTGCTGTAAATGTTATCAATGGGCAACATGTATGTGTAAGAGAGTTTAATGTTACCACCCCTCCTGAAACTCAGATTATTTTTTAGCCTTTAAACTTGCAAAGTAAAGCACAGAGAGCAGTTTGAATTAATAATTCATACATTTCATGGGATAATTAAGGACAATCCAACTTCTCTGCCCCTGGGAGCTGTGTGGGCCATGCCAGGTGTGCTGTACAGCTCCCTACCCACACCCCGTCCCCTTACTGCTGTGCTGCATTTGCACATAAGCACAATCCCCCCACCACACTGTGGTGCATGCCTGCATGGGTACCCCTCTTCACTGCACTGCAGGGTTATGATTCTACTCCCACCCCAATGCAGTTCTCCCCTGAGCACAGCCCTGGACTTGCCCTTACCTCCCCAGGCTGTTGCATTTATTGGCCTGCTGGGGTGAAGGCAGGAAGCAGCTGCTGGAAGAGGGAGTTGGGAGCTTAGAGACTGACTGGGAGTGATGGGGTTGCAGCAGCTGGAGTGTAGGGTGGGGGGGGATGCAAATTAACCCCTTGTGGATTGCATGCAGCCAGTAGGCTGCCATTTGGACTACCTGGGGCTAGATAATATCATTAACATGGAGCTCTACACTGTGGACAATGGGAAAAGCCTGAACTCCTCAACAGTTAGGAGTATACTAATTCATAGATTCATACTTGTAGGGTCATAAGGGACATTGTAGATCTTCTAGTCCCTCCCCCTGCCTGGGCAGGAGAGAGAACTGGGCTCAAATGACCCCAACCAGGTGAATGTCGAGCCTCCTCTTAAAGACCCCCAGGGTAGGAGCCATTGCTACTTCCCTTGGAAGTTGGCTCCAGATCCTAGCCACCCTGACTGTGAAGTAGTGCCTTCTAATGTCTAGTCTAAACCTACTCTAGCAGCTTATGGCTGTTATTCCTTGTTACTCTGGGAGGCACTTGGGGCAAAAAAGTCTCTCCCAAACCCCTCTGGTCCCCCCAGTAAGTTTATAGATGGAAAATCAAATTAATGTATTTTTTCTGTGATGAAGCTGGTTGTCTCCAGGATAATGGAAAGAAGGGGCCTTGACATCCCAGTTGGTGCTGTGCATTGAGTAGGGAGCAAGAAGGGAGTAGATCTGTGCTGCACACAGCACCAGAGAGAATCCTGCCTCCTGTGTCTGTAGGTCAGGCAGGGGGGCATAGATAGCTCCTTGCACTCTTCCCCATGTTCTGTAAGAGTTGGACAGAATCTGTTCTTGTAACGGTCATGTTGTGTTGTGCAGTGTAAACTGCTAATGCCATGCCTATGGGAGAACAAGCGAAGCCCGGTTACAGTTTGCCCAAGAATAAAAAAACAGGCAGTCAGGAGCAATTGTAGAGTTGCAGAGGCTGCCAACCCTCCGTATACAGCAGCACAGAGTCCCCTTATCTGTGGATAACAGGTTAGGGAACCTCAAACTGGAATTGTTCTGTAAGGGTCTGCTGCTGAGGAATGTTGGCTGAAATTTGCAATATTTATTGTGTGAGGAAAACACAATATTAAAAAACATTTTGATGTATTGGATTCTTCTGTTGGAAAAATTTGCATTGGGATATTTCTGACCAGCTCTAGTGCTGTGCTGCCGAGTGTGTATTTGTAGGATGTGTTCAGCAAGTATCCAAGGCAGGTGGAACAGGTACGAAGGGTGGACCGTGCGTCTCTGAGAATGTACTCAAGGACTTTGGGGTTGAGTAAGACCAGATGTAAACAGGGGAGATGTACCAGATTAGAAACAGTGTTAGCTAACGCGTTTGAAGTGGCTTTATGGTCAATGAAATTAGCAATGGTTACAGATGGGGACAAGTCGCATTTGAAAACATCATAGATGGTCATGGCAATTTACTCACTGTACTGCAAGGGGAGACAGAGTGGGGAATTTTTGATAACATAACAGACCTAGTCCATAATAAGGGCAAAAATATTTTTTACCAGCATGTTAAAACAAGTTCTAACATGGTGCCTTTACTGAGCGTACACAAGGCCTGATTTTGCTTTTTTCCAAAAGCTTTCTTACTGCGCTTGCATTGTGCAAAAGAAAGAGACCATTTTTCTATTATTTCTAATTTTAGTGTGGAAGCTCATAAACTCTGAAAGGGAAAAGATCTTACTTTAGTTCATACAAAGTATTTATCTGCCTATATTTAGTTTTCTTAAACCAAGAAAAGGTTTTGGAATTAACTCCATCTGAGGCTAGGAGTGTGTTGCTGAGATTGTACAAAGAGATGTTGTGAAGGGAGAGAGAGTAATTTCTAATCTAAATGTGGAAAGGGAAGTGTAAGGCTAGGTACAGACATTCAAAAAGCCTGAGGCAGAATCAAGCTAAGTTACGCAGTTTTCTGTAAGCAGTATAGTTTAGATTAGTAGTGAACAGAATACACATTCACCATTTGGTGGTGGGGGCAAATTTTAGACTGGGTTTCGCCATTTTTAAACCAGTCTGTGCACCAAACTTCTGTTCTGGTGAGGTTATAGACCAGTTTCTGATCACTTATCCTGGTAAAAGTATAATGTCTGTATTTGGCCTAGATGTCCAGCCTGGTAAATTTCTTATTTCCTGGTTTGTTTGTTTGTTTGTTTGTTTGTTTGTTTGTTTGCTTTTTCCTCTAAGCAGACCTTTTGGTAGCATAAATACTTGTTTCCTGATTAATTCTAGATGCTGTTTTTTTTTTTCTTCAATCAGATTAATTTTTCTAAATTTTCCTTCTGCCTACCTATCAATTCCTGTGCATTCTATCTTGATGTATTCAATGGGATTGATGTGATAAATACACTGATTCATATTTGACCTTTAAGAATTCCATTTTAGATTTATGCTGACATTTGATATCCCACTCAAGTCCCATGAATAAGGAAGGAAGAGAGGATGATTTGGTCTTAAATTTGGTCCCAGGATCTTCTTACTGGTCTTAAATGTAAGGAGTTTTGAGCTCTGTTTTAAAAAGGTGTCTACATTAAGCTTTAAAATACAGATGGGGAGCCAGACCACAGGGATTAAGGTTTGCCTACTGTCCTGAGTGCCCAGGCTGTGAAAGCTTCTAGACTTCAATGTCCTCTTGGTTTCAAAGCTCACGGTTTTTCAGGAAAGGTATTTGTGTTTAAAATTGTTTCAAAGTGCTTTAATGTACGAGATGGATACTGATATGAGATGTTGCGAGCACTCCATGTTCTTCCAAAATGAAAAAGCTCACCTCACCCATTTGGCAGTTTTTACTGTCTTGGCTTTTGTTTGTTCTAGGTTACATCATACTGGTTTCAAATGGATGCTGAAAGGTTGGGAGATGTTATTTTTGTTCATGTATAGACAGAGCCCTAAGCAAGAGCTAAATGTAGAATATTTATGGAAATGACACTGCCAAGAATTCCAGATGGATGCATGTACTCTTCTGACATTTTAATGTGTACAGAATATTGTATTAACAGTTCAGTAGGTGCATGCATGCACAGTCCTGCAGTAGTGAAGGGATTAGAGTAATTACTACTGAATGACATTCTCAGTATTGTTTGTCAAACTCCTACATAAAACATTTCAGTAGATTATTTCTCAACTGACTAGTAAAACTAGCATGATGAAAAACTGTCCTGAAGCAACAAGAGGGAAACCCATCAAAAAAAGTCTTGTGTAGTACAAGAGCATGGAACACTATTTTCATGGAGTATTGTTCCAGATCCAGAAAGGTGGACAGAAGCCATGTATATTACTTTTGTTAATGAAATATTGGTCCCTTTTTGTTCAGAGCATTAAATAACAAAAATTAAGCATAACATTAAAAATATATGCTGTGTATTTAAAATTGCCATGAGTCCATTTAGCAGAACATAGCTGAATTCCAGAAGGTATTTCATGTTTCTTATATGTGCAATATTATATCATTCTTTGGTTGTGGTTTTTTTATATTTTTGTATACTGTCTACCACTATTGTATCTGAATTGATTCTTTTAACACCACAGAGAGAGAGGAAGGTATTAGACAACTGTATCATGTTATTGTAATGGTTATAGATCAGCAACTGATCTATATCAGGAGGACTCAACCCCTGTGCTGCAGACCAAATCTAGCCCACAGAATCGAGGCATCTGGCTAGTGGGACTTGCCACAGGCCAGAAAATTTGGCAGCAGGGAAATGTTGGCAATTAATTCTGCCACCTCTCCCCTGCTGCCAAACTACCAATCTGCACCATGCCATTCAGGCTCAGCCCAAGCTATTGCTGTGCTGCTGGATTGGACCTGGGGTGCATGCCCCCCACCTCACTGGATTGGGTCTGGGTCATCCTCTTGCCACCTGTGCAGCTAGACTGAGGCAACAGATTAGGCCCCAGCTGTGTCCACTTTGTGTGCTGGATTGGGGCTGGGTCACCCCCCATCATGTAACTAGACATGGGCTGTGCTACATCCCTTCCCACCCCATTCTCCCCACCCCCTCAACCCATGTGCCTAGAACAGGGCCAAGCACCCAATTTGGCCTGTAGATGAATTTGGTGCCACCCATTGGGCTCACAGAGTGAAAAGCTTGGGCACTACTGGTCTATACCATTGCTGTTGCAACTACCAGTGAAGAAGAATGATAATATAAGCATTGCCCAATGTCAGGAATAGAGCTCAAGTCTCAAAATTTGTATGGTGACCATTCATATTTGTAATCAAGTATTCTCCATAATACAGTATCAAAAAGCTGTAAAACCATAAGAAGCATTCTTAAACATTTTACTAGCTGTGTAACATAGCAGTCAACATTTTTACAAATGACTTGTAAACATAATTTGCCTTATGTTGAAAACTTGTAATACCAAGGTAAAATTACAGAATAATTTGAATTTCACAAAAAAAAATTAAAAAAAAAAAAAGAAGAAAAACTACAGTACTAATTAAAGTGATTCCTCATCAGCTCTGCACATGGGACAGAATATACCTCTTTTTTCCCGGTCAGCAGAAATATGGTTCCACAGTATTGGGGAAGATGGATGCACGGGGAATCTTCTCTACAAGGCATGCCATATGTCTAATTGTAGAGTGCAGCTAGAGGTAGGGCATTTGCCGGCTGAGACTAAAGAAACTAGACTTCAATATCCCTTGAGAATCGTTCCTTTCTCCCCATGACCTAGGAAGAACCGTTCTCCCTGCTGCAAGTTTACCTGTGACTGTTCAAGATACTTGACCTAAGTGTGGGTCTCAGGATTCTGTTGTTGTTCTGAAGTGAAATTCATAACATGGTCTTGAGTCTGTAGAAGTCAGCTGGATTCCATTGAAGTCAGCTGGAGCTTTGTACTTGCTTTATACAAACTGCATGTGGTGCCAGTAAATGGCAACAAAATCTGCGGTAGAAGACAGTAACCAAATAGTAATCACCACTCTGTGCCAAACACTTTCTCATGAAAAATGCTCCAGGGTTTTTAATGTTTATGCTGAGCAGAAAGGTCTTTTGTTTTTCTGATCTCATCCAGGATGTGCAGATTCCAAGCCAGGATTACTTACAGGGACATTGAAATGGACCATATTCCGTTATTTATTTTGTTCTTTTAACATTTCTATTAATATTAGAAAGTGCACCTGTTCATACTTGCTAGATTCCATTAGCCTAGATTGAAAACGCATTATAAAGCTGTCCATCTTCTATGCAGATCTATAAACAGAACACACTCAAATTAACATGAGTTAAATTTCATTACAACTAAAAAAAAATAAACAGAAAACCAAGCATTTATTCATGGGGAAAATGAATCAATCCACAGAGATTCTTAGCCTTATCTATGTCAGTAATTTGTTTGCTTAGCAGCTTTTTTTATGCTGCCCTTCCCCCCAGAAAAGGCTCTAGTTATCTTTTTGTTCTCAAGAGTAGAAGAGCGAGTTAAGAATTGGTATGTATACCCTGCATTGATGAACAAAATATATATTTTAATTGTCTTAGATTAATACAGTAAAATGAATAAGCTCAATAGAGCTGAAGAGCTCTCTTGATGCCTATTAACATGCAAAAATTAGGAGGGCTTTTCAGTTCTGTTCAGGTAATCTGAATGAGCCAACACAGTTGAGAAACTGACCTAATTTATCCATCAACACTGAGACAGAAGGATGAAAATGTTATAGGAAAGTTACATTGGCTTCTCAGATGTGTTTTTTTTCATTAGGGTATAGCTGCTTGCATTTTGTTTTACTGTGCGTTGATTAGCATGGTAAGACCCTACCATGGACAAAGTAGTTTGTAGGTTTTCACCCATGTTAGCAAGTTGTAGTAAACTAAGCATCTAGTCATGTTAACCTTCATCTGTTATCAAGTGTAAAAACTATAACTATCCACATTTTAGATTTTACTATGACTTAAGGATGCCATGTTATCTAATAAAATATGGTGTCTAACAAACTAAACAAAACAACACTTGTTTATGGGCACATGACCATCTTAAATGAAATGTGTGCACATGGACGCTCTCTCAAGAAAAGCACCTCAGCCAAGCAAATCTGACTAAAGTGATTTCTGTGTAATCTGGGCCTGTGGGTGATGAAAACAGGCCAATTTGGCCTTCTCTAGACTACATTCTATGTGCAATGTTGGTATATGTAATGTACTTTAGATGATATCTAGAACAGCAAAATACAAACCACCATATATAAGAAAACCATGGACCAACATACATATCTGCACAAAACCAGCACTCATCCTAAACCAGGGCTGGGCAATTACTTCAGATAGAGGGCCACTCAACCAGTTTTGGTGAGCTGTTGAGGGTCACAAGGGTGGCCCTGTCCCTTGACTTGTGCCACACCCCTAGTCACCTTATTGGGACTGGAAGTCCCACCCCTCCAACCTCTGACCTTTACCACCAGAAGTCCCTTCTTTTGGGAAGAGGGTTTGCCATCTTGGAGCCAGAAAAAAAAATTATATACTAAAAATCAAACATCCGTAATAACGTTCTAATTTGAAAAAAAAACCCTGATTTCTGTGTGTTTGTGCTATGTATATAGATGTGATTTCATAATAGCTAAAAATGAAATCTTACTCATATATTGGGGGTGTGTGGAGGGATGTGGTGGGTATGGGGGGTGCAGAGAGGTGTGGGGGTGGGTATGGGATTTCTGAAGGGCTGTAGGTGGATGTGGGGTTATGTGTGAATGTGGGTGGGTATGGGATTTGTGGAGATGTGGGTGGGTATGGGGTTTGTGCAGGGGGGGTTGAGGGGGGAGGTTCAATCCATGGGGGTTTGGGTGGGGAATGGGTAGGCACAATCTGTGGGAGGATGGGGCGTAAGCACGATCCCTGGGAGGGATTATGGGTATGCAGGATCTGCAGGGGATTTCTGGGGTCTGGGATGGTTTGGCAGGATCAGGTTTTTAGCCCCCAGCCTGCGTCAGTTCCGGTTTTCGTCTAAATGTGCGAAAAGCACAGACGTGCATCCAGTGTCTGCAGAATGGCTGTACAACCTCCATTCCTGAGATGACCAAATGTATATAGTTAAAACATTTCTGTTTCTATTATTTAACACAATAAAATATCTA
>NW_017728994.1:36955416-36958826 GCF_001723915.1 Gavialis gangeticus | reverse complement strand
GTGAGCAGGGCTCCCCAAGGAGGCACATGGGTGTGAGTGTGGAGGAAGGGGGGAGGGTGTGGATGGGTGCGGTGTTTGTGGGGTATGTGATTGTGTATGGGGGAGGGTGTGGTTGTGGGGTTTGTGGGGGGCTTGAGGGTATGTTGGGGTGTGCATGGAAGCCTCCCATGTGCACCCCCCTGAGCCGCTCAGCACCTGACCCTGCCCTGCAACAGCCCAAAGCCCATGCACCCTTTGGTGTTTTCCCAACACAGGCAGCAGCATGCAGTCCCAGCCTGTCCTGTGCCTACTCTGCGCCACCCTACTGTAGCACATCCTGCTACAGCGGGGCTAGGGTGGCTCCTGGCTGCTGCCAACAGTGGCCCCTCTGGGCTGCCCTGTGGCTGCTCTGCACTGTGGTAAGGGGGGAGGGACAGCTTTTCCCTATACACCAAGCAACAGTTTCTGCCTTGCGCTGCTGCTGCTGCTGAGCCCAGACAGGTAAGCCCAGAGCTGGCACAGTACATTTGGGGGTGGGGGACTGCATGTGTGGGTCCCCACTAGTATCATGGGGCTGGCCAGCAGCCAAAAGGAGCCACTGTTGCGCTGTCTAGAAAGGCAGTACAACCATGGAGTCACCCCAGCCCCGCTGTGTGCCCAGGGGGCAGTAGGACATGTTATGACCGGGCAGCACTGAAGGACCTGTTGTACGCTGGACAAAGCCCCTCTGTAGGCTGTATTTTGCCTACCCCTGCCCTACACACCCAAAGAAATCTGTACTGTAGTCAAGCTCTCTGATATCACCAAATTTGCACTGAAGAGAATACCCAAAAGCGTCACCTTACAAATGTCAAAAGGTCTTTTACCCAATAAGGACACTCCTCCAGAAAGAGAGAGAGTAGTTTTGAAAGAGCCACCTAGATACCACATGAGGAATTCCTGCAGCACAAAAAGGAAATACCCATTAATCACACACCACTAGTTATGACATACCAGCCTTCCCTGGACCCTATATGGAAAATCCTCAAACAATTGCAGCCATACTAGAAGAAGACCCAATTCTTAAAGATATTTTTCTAGAATCACCCATCCTAGCCTTTAAACAAGCACCAAACCTTGCCAATCTCATCACCAGAAGCAAACCTCCTATGGCCCAAAGCACATTGAATGGATCCAGACCAGGCTGGGACAAGAAATGCAAAACCTGCCAACACATCACCACCCCCACAATAACTGTACCCCATAACAAAACCATCACCTTTCCTGGATCTCACATCTCCAGAAATGTAATATATCTTATCCAGTGCACTAAATGTCCTGATGGAAAGTATGTAAAAGAAACCAAACAACAGTGTATCAGAATGAATGCACAGCAGAAATCCATCAAAGACAAGAATACCCAGTTACCTGTGGGTGCACACTTCTCGCAGCACAACCACTCTCTGTCCGATCTCTCAGTTCTACTCCTCGAAGGGAATTTACAAAACACCTTTTATAGAAGAGCCTATGAACTTAGCTTCATCAACCTCCTGGATACAAAAAATCATGGCTTAAATATAGACATTGGATTTATGGCACATTATAATCTGCCTGCCATTAGATAACCCCTGGTAACCTGTCTGCATTTTACCAGCTACGTTCTTTCATCAGGTCAATGTTTCCCCTTCCCTCCCCACACCTACCTGTCTCACACCTATTGTCTCCCATCACCCCTGATCTTCACTGCCATACATTTGAATTTTCACAGACCTGAATTTTGCATATTGGGGCATTTAATAGCGCAGGGGTTTTCAACTGGGGGCACTTGGGATGGCCTCAGGGGTTACTCGGCAGTGGTGCTGCTGCCATATTACCGGCAGCCGTGGTGGACCTCCTCCCCGCTGGCCCCATCGCTGATCAGCCCCTGGGGGAATCCCCTTCCTAACTTGTTGACTGGCTGCTGGGGGACTCCTTCCTTCTCGATTGGCTGCCAGAGGTACGCTGACCCCAAAAGGTTGAAAGCCCCTGTCATAGATTCATAGACTGTAAGGCTGGAAGGGGCCTTGGAAGATCATTGGGTCCGGTCCCCTGCACCAAGCAGGAAAGACAACAGGGGTCAGGTGACCCCAACGAGGTGACCGTCCAGTCTTCTCTTGAAGGTTTCCAGGGTAGGTGATTGCACCACCTCTGGAGGGAGCTTATTCCACAGTCTAGACACCCTAGTTGTGAAGTAGTATTTCCTTATGTTGAGCCTGAAATGGTCTTCCAGGAGTTCGACCATTATTCCTAGTTTTCACCAAGGGTGCCCTGATGATCAGTTGTTCACCGAGCCCTTGATGTATGCCTCTGATGTTGCAGTAAGCTGCTACTGAGTCCCCTCTCGGCCTTCTTTTTTTTTCAGACTGAAGAGTCCCAGATGCCTCAGCCTTTCCTCTTATGGTTTGCTGCGCAAGCCTCTGAACATATGGGTGGCCCTTCTCTGGACTCTCTCAGGTGTTACTACGGCCTTGTTAAAATGTGGTGCCCAGAACTGCGGTCTTGCCAATTGCGCCGCAGCACCAGGCACTTTTAAAAGTGCCCGGTGCTGTGGGGCATGCATTTGTATAAATGGTGAAATGTGTGTCAGCGCTAAGAAAATGGCAGTGCACTTTTGAACTAAAACACATTGAAGGTGTTTAAGTTCAAAAGCTCACCTCCTCCATTTTCTGTGTGCTAATATGCATTTCACCACTCATACAACTGCACCCGATGCAGTGCAGTGCGCGTCAGCTCACACGCGGAGCAGTCTTACTTAATCGAGTGTGCTCCTTTGCATCGGAGATCCATATTTTTACCATATGTGACAAAATGTGCACTGGTTGGGGTTAATCAGTGGTTTTCAGCTTGGGGGCTGCAGGCTGTCCAAGGGGTCCACAAAAGATCCCTCTGATCAACCAGAAGTATATGAAGACCCACACTTACAATTCAAAGAGGTCTGCACTGCCATTCAAAAATGTTTAGGGGTCTGCAAATGAAAACCACTGTTCTAACTGAATGCCCATGTTCACAAAGACTGAGTCCCCTGTTCCTAGCGTGGTTTGCATTTGACTTTGGAAAACTCCCAGACTTGTTCATCAAGTAAGGGAACGAAGTACCAACCTGCTGGTGTTTCAGGCAGACGGCCGGGGTCGGAGGCTAGCAGCTGTTCTAGTGAGAGCCAGGGCTATTAGGAATATGTTTGCTTAGGGCACTCCCCCGGCTCGAGCTGGTCACATTTAAACTCCAGGAATTTCGCTGATACTTTAAAACTGGTTGTTGTGAAGCCTCATGCGGCATTTCCTCGCCGGGGCGCGGGCTGCTGGCCGGGCAGACGTGCGGCGGGCGCCTGAGCGCGGGGCAGGAGGCCGTTGTGGAGATGCGGAGCGCGGGGCCAGCTCCGCCGCGGGGCACTAGGGCGCAGGCTGGTCCCTGGC
>NW_017728994.1:36954083-36954584 GCF_001723915.1 Gavialis gangeticus | reverse complement strand
CGGGGACCCGGCTGCTGGCAGCATCCGCGCGCCCAGGGCCGCCTCCAGGCGCCCTTGGGGACAGGAGAGGCTGCGGCCGCGCGCTGGCAGCTGCAGCTGCCCGGCCGGTGGCACAGGTATCCCACCGGGGCATCGGGCACGGGGGGTGTCCGTGGACCTCACCACGCAGCGCCCGGCTGGCCTGGGCGAGGGGCGCGCGTGGCTCAGCCCAGGATCTGAGTGAGCGTCGCGTGCAGCGTGGGACCCGCGGCGGCGCCCACGGCCGGTCGGGCTCTGCACGGGGTCGGTGGGGCAGCCCTGGGGGCCTCCCCAGGCCATCGGTGACACGGGCAAAACACACCTCCCGGTCCCAAGTTCCTCGATGGAAATCGCGGACTTGAATTGGCTGTTTTCTTTCTGACACGCATGCACGCGGCCCGGTGGCAGATTCTTTCCCACGTCATTGCAGTACCTAAATACGCGTGGGTCGGGTTTTTATATTACGATGCGGGGGGGGGGGGG
>NW_017728994.1:36933313-36949083 GCF_001723915.1 Gavialis gangeticus | reverse complement strand
AGAGGCTGGGAGATCACTCACAAGCCTCTTGTAAGATGAAAACGCTAAATACAAATGATAAATCGGAAAAGTCCCAGTAGCCAAAATTGTCGAGGTGCTAATTCCGGAGGTAGCTGAGAGTGTCGAGCATCTTGCCTGGCTGAGCCAACACACAAGTGGAAAGTGAGCCACACGTGTAAAAGCCCTCAAGCCTGTCCATACTGTCTAGCTTTAAAGGAGTCATTTATTTGTGCATATGTATGTATATGTCTGATGCGTATTTAATAATTCAACTAAACAGCAACAGATAGAGCAGCTCAACATAAATATTGACTGGATTAGTGATTCTAATTAATTTGTAAATCTTTTAAAATATGAAATGTTTTTCATTTTATAAAATTGTTAACAAAATGTTATTAGTCAAAGCAACCATTTATATAAAGGTTGCAAGATCTCTGGCAAAAGTATAGCAAGAGTATTTTGCTTGATATTTATTTTAAACTTATTTTTTAATTACTTACAATGTAGACTGTTTAATGAAACCTCCAGGGTGAATTCAAGAGTGTTTGCATGATGGCTCGGGTCACTGTTATTAAATTAACAAGCTGTTTAGATAGCCATGTTCTATTGGTTGTGTCTATTCATGCGGAGTCAATAAAATAACATTTTCCTTAATGTTGGGTAATTAGAGGGATAACATTGAATTTAGTGAAGTGTATCAGGATTACATTGTGCT
Organism: Gavialis gangeticus; assembly: GCF_001723915.1. NCBI lineage: Eukaryota > Metazoa > Chordata > Crocodylia > Gavialidae > Gavialis > Gavialis gangeticus. Next base: position 36,948,368 of record NW_017728994.1, on the reverse strand, counting down.
CAAATGGGTTCTGTGATCATCATTTATATTGTTTGTATTTGGTATAATATAATAATGAGCTCTTACAACACTTATTTAATAAAGTGACTGCTAGTTATTTATAAATTTGTTTTGTTTTCCTATTTTTAAACCTATTTGTTCCTTTACATTTTATGCTTCACTTTTCCATTGCTGTGACAATATGTGGCAATGACATTTTAACTGAGAATTTGTGCACAGGGTTTTTGTTGTTGTTTATTAAGAACCCTTCATTTTAATCCTTTTTAAAACTCAGCCATTAACTTTTATTTTAAATTCAGCTGGGAAATCTGAAATATATATCTTAGTTCAAGCATGTGTCTTCTTATTTTGCAAAGCTTTATTAAATGAGTCTGGCCATTATTTTAGAGAAGAAAAGCTTGAAAAAAGTATTGTCCAGATTGGGAGGCTGAGCATTCATTTCAGATCTTTAGCTAACATAAGGCTTTAAAACATAGTTTTACTGACTAGGTTGATCAGTTTATGAAAAGGATTACATGATGTATTAGCAGGGCACTGGACTCAGTTACCCAGGAAATTTCTACAGTTTTTTAAACTGGGCCAAATACTGAAGCTTGTTAGATCACCCTGGGGGAGAGAGTTTCAAATATTTGAGGCATGCCCATGCAACTGCTTTCTTTAGGTAGTCGTATCATTTCTTTAATGATATGGAAAAAGTTAGGGTAAATTAGGGTCTTTTGAGCATGCAGTAAAGTGGCTAGGCACTTGTAATTACATACACAAGGAAAGCCTGCACTTCCATATGCCTCTTACTGGTTTGACTTTAAGCTTGCCCTTAATTATTTTACTTTATTGGTATTTGGCTATAAATTTAGGTAGTGTCAAGAGAAGTTTACTGTTGTATTTTCTACTGCAGTATGGGAATCAGGAACTTGATATTGAAAACTAGTGAGTCTTAATTTTTGGAATTCATCTTGTAAGGTATATTTGTAAGTTCCAGTTATGCAGCTAATGCCACTAATAATCAATACAGCTCATGTGAAATCAGTTGAAGTGTAATGAAAAGTAGGCAAACTATATCTTTCTTGCATTCCATTATTACATTTCCTACACTTTGAGTGTTCTGTGGACCTGCAGTTAAAACTCTTAAAGGTGGAACTGATTATGTTAATAGACCTGTTTTAATTTAGATGCACCCTTTATTATTATAGGGAGATTGAAACGTTAATGGGACACTGCAGCTTCCAGTGCTCTGAATGACTGCAAGGCTGAAATAAATGACTGTTTCTTTTATATAAGGATTTTAAGATGCCCATTCTCACTTCCAATTTATAGGTACATTGTTTCTGCATAATAATCCAGTTGTAACATCCTAAAATATTTTAACCCAAATCAGTTTCTTTTGTGTACTGTGTAGCTACCTATAGAACCTGATGATTTGCAGAGACTGAGTAATAAGTTGTACAGGAGAAGCCATGTATAGGATTTGCAAAATCTGTCATTTCTCACTATTTTTTAGAGCCCAAGAGTCCTTTTGTGATTCCTATGGTATATGTCTAACAGAAATTGAATATGATACTCAGACTGGGGAAAATTTTAAATTAAAATTGCTTTATCTTACAGCTCAGAGGTAATGATGAAGAATCTAAGAGTTGCTTTCTTTTAACGAGAAACAAGGAACTGGGTTACAATGCAGAGATATGTGTTACACCTAAAGGCCATGGACACACAAATGGGTAAATCTGTGGTAAATCAAGCTGCCCAGTTTAAAGAAAAGTTATGAATATATGACTCAAAACCTAAGAGTGATTTAATCCCACTCCAACAGAATTAATTTATTCCATTTGAGTCAGGATTGCATTTGTCACACTTTCCATTGCCTGCCTTTCAGTGTACAGCATGCTCTTTTGTGTGCAGCTGCTCTGGGTTTATAGAATCATAGAAAAGTAAGGCTGGATGGGATCTCATGAGGTCATCTAGTCCATCTTTCTGCTGAAGGTAGGCGATTTCCTGCCTAAATCATCCCAGCCAAGTGTTTGTCTAAGCTCTTGAAATTATGCAGGGATGGAGAGTCCACAATTTCTCCAGGTTGCCTGTTTGAATGCTTGGCCACCCTTAGTCATCAAATGCTTCTTAATCTCTGGCCTAAATTTTCTCTGTTTCAGCTTGAGGTCATAGGCCAAGGCCAATCTCCTACAGCCACAGAAAAAAGGCTATTTCCTTCCTCTTTATAATTGCCTTTCAGGTATTTGAAAACTTATTGAATCCCCCCTCATTTTTCTCTTCTTCAGACTAAATAACCCGTTTTTCAGCCTTTCCTCATAAATAGGGACGTACCTAAATTGCAGCAGAAGTGCGCTACGCAGCTGCTCCTTTAATCTTATTGTTTTCACCATGTGTCCCCCCTCCCTCCCTCCCCCGCCACTGATTTGTGGAGGGGCCCTGGCAGCCTTGCCACTTGTGGCTTGGTCCTGATCAGCCAGGAGGAAAAAACTGTGGTTTCAAATATGCTGTGGTTTTTGCTTCCCGCTGCTGATAGGCCAAGGGAGCCCATCAGCCCTTCCACTTATTGCTGATTGGCTGGAGACAAAAACTGCAGCATATTTAAAATAAAATTTTTGCCTCCCAGCTGATTCAGCAGCAAGTGTTAAGCAGCAGGGCCAATGGGGCCCCTCCTACAATCAGCAGCGGGTGGGTGCGTGGGTGGAGGGCAGTGTGTGCAGTAAAACCAGCAAGATTAAAGGAGCCACTGCACAGTGCATTTTCACTGCAATTTAGGCAGGTCCCTACCTGTAAATCATGTCTCCCAGGCTTCTAAGAATTTTTGCACTCTCCATGGGACTCTTTTCAGTCTGTGCGTATCCTTTGGGCTCCATCATTCTTAAACTATGAGGTCCAAAACAGCATACAGGACTCAAGGTGAGGCCTCAACCATGATGAATGCAATGGAAGAATCACTTTTCTTGATTGGCAAGTTCCACTCCTGTTAATACAACCCAGTACGCTGTTGGCTAATTTTGCAATAAAAGCAAATTATTGGCTTATGTTTAGTTTATAGTCCACTGTAATCCTGAGGTCCTTCTCTGCAGTACTGCAGCCTAGCCAGTCATTCCCCAGTCTGTATTTGTGCATGCAACTATTCCATCCCAAATTCAGGGATTTGTCTTTGCTGAATTTAATCTGATTGATTGTAGACCATTTCTCCAGTCTACCCAAGTTATTCTGATTCCTAGCCCTACCATCTGCAGTTCCACACAACTTGATGTCACCTGCAAATTTGCTAAGCGTGCACTCGATCCCATTGTCCAAATCATTAATGAAGACATTAAACATTAATGTATCTAGGAAAGACCCCTGGCAAACCCTACCTGAGATGGCCTCTCAACTAGACATTGAGCCATTAACAACTATTCATTGAACAGGATGAGCCAACCAGTTTTGTGTCTACCTTAGATAGATTACTTGCATCTAATTTGTATTTCCTTATTTTGTTAATAAGCCTTTCTGTTCTTGTGTCTGCAACCTAAAGCTACTCTACCTCTGTCCTGTTTTCTACATTGCTGCAGTTTTAATTCAGAATGTTCTCTGGCTCCACTTATTTGGCATTTATACAGATTTAAAGAAATAGCTTACACTTCTGTATCTTCTGCTTTCTGTGTAGAGAAAGTTTAACAAGAATTAATATTTAAAGACTAGTTAGCCCTCTAGATAAGTGTTTGGCTTTACCGTTCATCTGTAGGACAAGACCTTTCACTGGTTATTAAATCCCAAAGGTGCTGACACCAGTTCAGTGGATATGATTTCCAGAAGAGGGTTATCCCCTTTCCAATGGTGGGACTACCTTTGTCACTAGGGTCACACGTCATTTAGCTGAAGGGACTCCATCTTTTTTTTCCCATATTTTCTTCCTTGATTGGTCTCAGACACGTGCAAGGTACATGAACTGATAATAGGTTGTCTTCTTGTAATAATTGTTCTTGCCCAGTTTTAGTTGGGGCTGGGCCCTGTACTGCATTTCACATGTACCTCCACTTAAGAATCTTAGGTAAAATTACACAGTCCTTGCACATCTCCTTGGAATAGATTGTGACAGATGGCTGCAGCCCTGCATTGTGGATTAGAGAGGACCCAGTGGAATGGGGGCTCTCAGGTGCATTGTGCTCCAGGGAGACACAGTACCTCCTGGAGTATTGAGGAGCACAGATGATGTGTATCTGCCATTGCTGTCCCTTCAAAGAGGATGCAGCATCCCTCTGCTAGTTTCTTCCCCCCTTCTTCCTACCACCCCACTTACATACCCTAGCAGTTGTAGCTCACTGACTTCAATCAGTTTTGCTGTGGCTTTGGGTGCAAGCTTTGATCCTTAATAGTAAAAAAAAAAAAAAAATCAGGCAGTCTAAGCTATCCCTTTTGAGGTATACCTGACCTTCCCTAGAGGTTGTATTGATTAGTGGCTGTTTTCTGGAATCTGTGTTTGGTCAAATAACTTTCTCCGTGGAGTCATAAGTCTTCCTCCTTTCAGAGTATTGAGTCATACTCCCACTTTTAGTTCAGTTGGGCATGATATATGCCACAAAGAAGCAGCTCTGTGCTACATTCAGTTGCTGTATGGTACCTAGGTAACACAGTGATAGATCTATGAGACAAGGTAGCTCAGGGTGCATTTTGCCATAGTTCAAAGAATCTAAATATAGCCAAATGACATCTATATGTCTGAATGAATACTCAAGGCCTAATCCAGCACTAAGTATCTACAGGCTTTTGAACTGTGCAAGCCTGAGATGGGAGTCACCAGAACCTCTCCTTCATCCTGCAGCACACCTGAGATTTGTGAAGCTCAGTCAGAGAATAAGAACACATTGTTCTTTATTTTAACAGAATAAGCTTGCTCTGCCATGCTAAATATGATCACTTTTTTTATACAATCAGTGATGCTGTTTAAGAGTTAATTTCAACAGCAGAACCTGTGCATTGAGTGTTCTTGTCTGCAGGGTTCCCCACTGTAATGCAATATACTCTTCCCTTCTGCTCCTTAACACTTAACGCAGACCAAGCAGTGCTCCGTTAACTGATATGTGTCATGGTTATTTGTGTGTGTGTGTGTGTGTGTGTGTGTGTCTTCCTTAGCATCTCTCATATTTTAAGTATTTGATGCTCTTTGTAGGCAGCATAAATGATCAAAAATGGTGGTTATTGAAATGCTCCTTAGAGTCAATTTTGGTCAGTGTTTGCCTACCTTTTACTGTTGGAACATTGATCTTAATGCATTTTATTTTCTCAAATTTTAATGCATTATTATGAGATGATCTATTGGTTTTATGATGAACTTTTGTTTAGTGAGTGATGGAAATGAAAGAAAGTGATATGGAGGTGCATGCAGGAAGTGTCTTTACCTGGTTATCTGTACACAATAATGTGCCTCAGAAATGTATTTTGAGACTGATGCAAAGCAATTTTAGGGACAGATTGTCCTCTAACTTACACAGGAGTTAACTCAGAGTACGTCTTTTGAAGTTGAAATAGTTTGCCACCCAATGCTTGGTCATTTTAGCAAAGCTTTGCCAGGGAACCCAGAGGTATTCAATGGATGTAGGGTTCGCCATCCTCTCCCCTACCTTACAGTTTCATAGTTTCATAGATTTAGGGTCGGAAGGGACCTAGTAGATCTTCTAGCCCGACCCCCCGCCAGGGCGGGAGAACAACAAAACCCCAAAACAAGAAACGGGACTCAAATGAGTCCAGCCAGGTAGGCATCCAGCCTCTTCTTAAAGACCCCCAGGGTAGGGGCCAGCACCACTTCCCTTGGAAGTTGGTTCCAGCTCCTAGCCGCCCTAACTGTGAAGTAGTTTTTGCGGATGTCCAATCTATACCTCCTCTCCATCAACTTGTGCCCATTACTCCTTGTTATGCCAGCGGGCGCTAGGGGAAACAGCGTCTCCCCCAAACCCTTCTGGTCCCCCCTAGTGAGTCTATAGACGGTCACCAGGTCCCCCCTCAGCCTTCTCTTGTGGAGGCTGAATAGGTTCAGGTCCCGCAGTCTCTCACTGTAGGGTCTGCCCTGTTGTCCCCGGATCATGCGGGTGGCCCTCCTCTGGACCCTCTCCATGTTGTCCACATCCCTCTTGAAATGGGGCGCACAGAACTGGACACAATACTCCAGCTGTGGCCTGACCAGCGTCGCGTAGAGGGGGAGGATCACCTCCTTGGCTCTACTCGAGATGCACCTGTGGATGCACGACAAGGTCCGGTTAGCCCTGCCAACCATGACCTCGCATTGTCGGCCCATGTTCATCTTGGAGTCAATAATGACTCCAAGATCTCTTTCTGCCTCCGTGCTCTCGAGTAGGGAGTTCCCCATTGTGTAAGTGTGCTGCTGGTTCCTACTGCCCAAGTGCAGCACCCTGCACTTGTCCGTATTAAAACGCATCCTGTTCCTGTTAGCCCACCCCTGTAACCTATCCAGATCCCTCTGCAATCTCTCCCTCCCTGCTAGCGTGCTCACCTCCCCCCAAATTTTGGTGTCATCAGCGAATTTAAACAGGTTACTTTCCACCCCATCATCCAGATCGCTGATGAAGAAATTGAACAGCGCAGGCCCCAGGACCGAGCCCTGGGGGACTCCACTACCCACCTCCCCCCAGGTCGAATATGACCCATCCACCACCACCCTCTGAGTGCGACCCCTCAGCCAATCTGCAATCCATCTGACTGTGTAGGCATCGATGCCACAGTCGCCTAGTTTTTTAACTAGGATGGGGTGAGAGACGGTGTCAAAGGCCTTGCTGAAGTCCAGAAAGACTACATCCACCGCGACACCTGCATCCATGGCCTTTGTGACCTGATCGTAGAAGGCAATCAGGTTGGTCTGACATGATCTCCCCCTAATAAATCCATGCTGATTGCCCCTGAGCATCATTTCTGATGCCGGCCCATCACAAATGTGCTCCTTGATGATCTTCTCAAAGAGTTTCCCCAGGATTGAGGTAAGACTGACGGGCCTATAGTTGCCCGGGTCCTCCCTCTTCCCCTTCTTGAAGATGGGGACCACATTTGCTACCTTCCAATCATCTGGCACCTGGCCCAAGCACCACGATCGCTCATAGAGCCGTGCCAGGGGCCCTGCAATAACCCCAGCTAGCTCCCTCAACACCCTGGGGTGGAGAGCATCCGGACCCGCTGACTTGAACGCGTCCAGCCCCTCCAGAAGCTCTCTAACCCGGTCCTCCCCAACCTGAGGTCTGAAGGCGATCCCCTCGAGTCCGGCTTCTATCACAGCAGGGAAGTCCCGGTCCCTGCACAAGAAAACGGAGGTGAAGAATTGGTTAAAGAGGTCCGCTTTCTCCTCTGATGCAACCACCAGATTGCCCAGCGTATCCTGCAGGGGTCCCACATTACCCGGCGCCTTCTTCATCCTCCCAATATATTTGAAAAAGGACTTTTTGTTATCCTTAATCTTGGACGCTAATCCGAGCTCTATGTCCGCCTTGGCCTTCCTAACAGCTCGCCTACAGGCCCGAGCAGAGGAGGTATACTCCTCTTTGGAGATTTCACCCCCCTTCCACCGGGCGTACGCCGCCTTTTTGGCAAGCAGGCAGTCCCGGACGCCCTTGGTGAGCCAGGGGGGCTTTCGGACACTCCTGCCCCCCTTGCTTCTTGTCGGGATGGACACCCCTTGGGCCCTGAGTATCGTTTCCTTAAGGAACGACCACTCGTCTTGGACACTGAGTTCCTCTGCCCTCAAGGACCCCAGTGCCTCTCCCACTAATCTCCTCATCTCAATGAAGTTGGCCCTCCTGAAGTCTAGGGCTACTGCCTTGCTGCGGGCCCTTGACACCCTACGCTGGATGGTGAATTCCAGCAAGCGATGATCACTGTTGCCCAGGTGGTCAAGAACTTGGAGGCCCCTTACCAGGTCGTCGCCTGCGGCCAGGACCAGGTCCAACAGGGCACCTCCTCTGGTGGGACAGTGCACCTCCTGAATCAAGTGGAGGTTCTGCATCTCAGCCAGAAACCTCCTGGAGCGGTCCATACAGTAGGATGCTAAACACTGGCACTGCTGCTCCAAAGTCTCTACTTCAGTCCGCCCATATCCAATGGACCCTTGTAGGCATGATCTCACTAACCAGTGTCTGGTACTGCCACTCTTCAGCTACCTGTGGTGCTTCTGGAGTGTGCCCTATATTCCTTTTTCCACCGTGCCTTGGAACTCTGTTTGGTAGTTCCTCTACTTTGGATTTTGTGCCTCCTTTAAGTCTCTTTTTAAGACACCTTTCCCTAAAGGTCAGTGGTCATAGGGCCCTGGCCATTGGCAGCTAAACAGGTGATATAATAAAGAAAAAAAAGGCATCAAAGTGACAATGGTAACAGTTATGGCAGCTTTATCACCCCAACACTCTTGGCCTTTGCATTCCAGTTCCCGTATACTTAGATGGGGATTTCCCATGAGCAAAGACCTATAGTCAGTGTCATCTATAAAGGACTGAGTACACTGTTGATACCAAATAAATAATGATAAATTTTCAATAATATATTGCCATGCTGAATTATTTAATGAGTGCAGAGGGCTATACTTCTAATCACAAGTACCATCTTTTGAGTTTGTCACAAAATTACTTTTTGTCATAGCTCAGGGAATTGATTCCATGTGACATTCCTATTTTCAATTTTGCTGCTTTGATTTCTCTGTTTTCATCATTAATTACTATTATTTTTTACAGAAAATAACCAGATTTATTCGCCAATATTTCTGTTTGTAAAAGTTGTGGTTTTTCTGTGTGAGGTCTTCTCAGTTTTGACAGTGAAGCTTTCCTGTCCTTCTCATCATTGTGTCATCTTCCATGCTGCAACATGTGCAACGTGTGGTGGTTTTTCCTACTATGTGTGCACCCTGCTCTCATTCAAACCCCATCTTGAAATACACTTCTTCCATAAAATCTTTAAAATGAATCTACCAAAGAAAGTTGTCTTGTCTGATCTGTCTGACCTACTCTTTTTTCTTCCACTTGCTACCCTTTCTTTTAGTATTTTCTTTTGCCACTTTGTTGTAGGTTTTTCTTTTTTTAATTAGATTGAAATCTCTTCTGAGCAAAGAACCCTGCTCATGTACTATTTGTAGGGACCTACCGAAATTATAAAGGCTTTTTTTTTTTGGTCTGTTTTTTTTGCACCCATCCTGGAAGCGCTGTAATACCAGGTCAATGCATGGAGTGGATGGAGCAAACTCCAGGTCCACCACCCAACACCAAAAATCTGCTCAATATAGACCCCCTATGGAGGACATATTTGAGCCAATCACCTGCCTGGGGAGCCCGCCTACGTGATCACGGTGCTTCCCCTGCCAGGAATTTATAAAGGCAGGCAGGCAGGCAATTTCACAGGCCGAACGTGGGGCTGGCCACCACTTTTCTGGGCTTATTGCAGTGGGGCCTTCACATGCCTGTGCCTGAGGGGGCCCGGTGGCCCCATCCTTGCCACTGATTGGCCAAGAGTGTTGCCTGTCATGCAGCCCAGCCCATCACCACAGATTGGCTGAGAGGGGTGGGACATTGTGATGGGCAGCCGTCTCAGTCAATCTGTGGTGAGAGGCAGTAGGGGGGAGGGGACTGCCATCTTGGCTTCTCCCCTTTGCGCTGGTAACTCCCCCCCCAGTGGGCTGCAAGGCTGGGCTGCAGCAGCCATGAGCACTGCTGACTCCTACTGGGGTTTCTCTTTTAATTTTGCAGATTTTACAGACAATACCTGATTTTATGGGTTCTGCAAAATCACGAATTGAGTAGGTCCCTAACTATTTGCAGCTACAGCACTACGTAAATAATAATACATTTCATCAGGGTTTGGCTGGAAAACTGGTGTCTATATTTTGAGGTGGTGAGAGATGTTCAAAATAAAACTTCTATGATGACATAGGACAGTGAAATGGAAACCAGCTGAGCAAGCTTCTCAGCACCAGTTCCCCTCTGAAGGGACTGATTTAGTATAGATCCAGGCATCTTCTGTAAATCATCAGTAAGATCTGGTTTTGTGATGTGAAAGCAGATTTTATTGTTGTTGAACTGAGGTTTAAATTTGCTGATTTTTTTGTCTTTGTCACTTCAGTCTGTTGCCCTTTTAATTTGATTGTATTTCAGTGTCTTTCCTGTTTGCAGTCAAGAAAATTGTGTGCACTCTGTGGACTGCAGTTTAATGACAATAAAGACCTAAAGTGTGGACCTTACTGAATGCATCAAAGTAGCTTGGAAAGGAAAGAACCCTCAAAGTTATGGCAAAATATGTCATTTATGCCATTCTGTGCAGAAGAAACTGGCTTCCATCCTAAAAATGTGAAAATGCTCAGCAGTCAAAACAGGATGTAATTGGAGAACAATTAAGCTGCTTAAATTTGGTATGGATTTTTGCAAACTGACATGTGGCTGAGATATAAGCTGGCAGGACAACAAAGTTTCACAACAGAGACATCACTGTGCACACCAGCAAAAGCCTGTTTCCTGTGGCCGCAAGCCCTATGTCCTTGGAGTCCTTCTTTAATCCAGTAGCACACAATACAGATCTCAGGGGCTGAAAAATAGCTATAACTCATTATAAAAGGTTATTTGAAAAATAACTGGTCTCTTAGACCCAGATTGTTCAAATCATGCAGTGGCACTGTAGAGTGGAAGTCCAAGCAAGAACATGAAATTTAGGATGGTTGTAGGTTGAAACTCTCAGTTTAGGATTTAGGATGTTTGTAGGTTGAAACCGCTTGCTGGCATGCTAGTAGTTCATTCTGCTAACTGAGGAGCCATTCTTTCACCTTCTACCTGTGATTAGATTTTATTTTATTGGTTTCAATTTTATTTGGCCTGCTGTAATAGTAAAACCAAAAAGAACTGAGTTGCCCAATGTAGCTACTTCATCCTTGGAACAGTTAAGTATATAGGAGAGTAAGCATCTGGGGAGCTGATATAAACCATGCTGCATAATGCAACTTTTGTTTATGGTGCACTCTGGGCAAAGAAGCCCAAACAACGTCAAATGAAGCCTTTCAACAAATGCTTTCTGATATAATTTTCAAGATTTGATTGTCTGCCAGAAATGCATGGTGGTAATATAACAATACACTTCCCAAATGAGAGTGCTTTCACATGGGAAACTCTCAAAGATGCAAGCACAGAGGCTTTTCCCAAAAGACTAGAGAATTGACTTTACTTTCTGGTTTGTCCCTTGCTGCGAAAATAAATCTAGGGAGATGCTTGTGATAATTTGGGCTATGAGGCAGTCCCTCGGTTAGCTTCCCAGAAAAAATGGGTAAAGGATAAGATCTTTTATAGTTACTAAAAGAGTATCATAAATTTATAAAGCATTTGACCAGTACATAATACATACATACCCTGCCCTGAGGACCTTGTTTTCTCTGATGTGCTGTTAAAAAATTGAAATACACGTAGATAAAGACATGATGACAAAGAGAGTTAAGCTGAAAAGTTCTGTGAAACAGTTTGAAATGCAAGGCATGTGTTAAGGGTCAATTTGAAGGAGAAGAAGATTAGGTGGCTCACTAGGAGTAAGAGGCAATTCTTTTACAGGTGAACAGAGCACTTTACAAATTATGAAGAGTGTGTGTGTGTGTGTGTGTGTGTGTATATATATGACATATATATGTATATATGTATGTATATATATAAACCCCTCATAGAACATGAAGTGCCTACCCCAAAGTTTATAATTGGAAGATACCAATATTTGTAATATAGAAACAAGGCAAAATAGTATGGCTAGCCATTATCATGACATTTTATTTATTGTCATAATTAGGTCAAAAGTGTAGGATGCCTGGAAGCATTACTTAATGGGAATTACTCTTCATTTTGAAATTAAAATCGCTTACAATTAAATTACATCTCCACAAACAGCATTCAGATTTTATGGCCATGTTTTGTTCTCAGTAGCATGGCTGAACTTCTGACAGAAGTCAGCGTGCACATATAACTGGGCGTGTCTACATGAGCCATTTACTGCACAGCAAACATCTTGGCTTCTATGTCTGAGCCCCTGTTAGGCTTAAGTAAACTAATTTACTCCACAGCAGGATAGTACTTGTATTTACTCTGCAGTATTATCCTACTGTGGAGTAAAAAACTCCACAGCAGCACACATGTAGATGCTATACCAGCTGTATGGGGCACAAGGGTGCTTCAGTGTGGGGGATGCTTGCCAGCTATCCCTGCTCCCTTGTGCCCCAGCCAGCCCTTCTGCAGCACAATCAGCCAGTCCCAGGGCTCAAGGAGAGCATTCCTGGGGCTCAATGACCCCCAGGCCCCCCTGCCAGCTGGGGCTGCTTTGACCTGGCTCCATGGGCTGTGCATGAATAAACTCCAGAGCTTATTGCTCTGGAGTTAATTGTTCCTGGGCGCACGTTCAAACAGTGCAGCCAGGTGTGTAACAGGCTGCCAGTAAACCCTGTTACTTAGAGACTGGAAACGGCCACTGCCCATGGTGGGGGAGGCAGAGGCTCAAGGGTGGCAAAAGGATGATGTTTTAAGTGTAGCTCGCTGTGGAAAATGCCACTCTGGGAAAGAATTATGAAGAGTGACATGGAGGTGGAAGATAGTAGCAATAAAAATGGACAGCCAGAAGGAGAACAGTGCCCAGGAGGGCAACGGGCAAGAGAGACAAAGAGAACAGCAATAAATCAGGTAGAAACCTGTTCAGGAGGGCGCCAAACAAATGGAGCCCCAGCACACTGGTAGGTGAGATCGGAGATTCTACTTACTGTAGTAAACGGCTGTAACAAAGATGGTTCAGGGAGTGAGTCCCAACCAACCTAGAAGAAAAAGAAGAAAGTACAGAGTAGGGTGATGATAACCTACTCTGGGAACCTGCCAATGGGGATAGTTTCTGTTGCATTGGCATTTATGTTATTCATTGTCTGAGCTGGGAAGAGCAAATAAACGAAACAGCTATTAAAATTCAGCACGCAGGGACCATCTGATTTGCATCTTGCTTGGGATTAATATTCCAATTTTTTTTCCCATCAAAGCATGGCATGCGAGTCACCGAGTGAGGCAGGGAGAGACAACATCCCTGTAACAGGGAGCAATAAACGGCAGAGGAATAAGCAATAAGCTCCACAGTTTAATCATGTGTAGTAATAGCACGTGTAGATGTGTTCACTGGGAGCATGATTTGGCTGACTGACTTTTAAAATATGCATAAATTGTATGCATAATAGATTGGCAGCAAATCTTTTAATAATGAAGCTCTTAAACTCTATATTAAAGCTTTGGCAAGCTAAACAGAGTTTTGTTCAAAAATAATGTTCATACACAATAATGGCTATAACATTTTTCCACAGAACAAGAAAGGCAGTTAGAAATTGTTGTAGATAGTTTGTTGATGAGAAAGAAGAGGGAGAAAGAGGTTGACCTCTCACTTAATTGTAAAAAGGGCACAAGTACAGCTGGTAGAACAATATTGTATTTGGACCTATTTTTCACTCATCAGTTGTTCAAAACCAGATCAGGATTTTTAGTAATTATGCTCATAATTGTTTGCCAAAGAGTTTTTACAGCTCTTCCACAAGCTGCCCAGAGTGAACACTCTTCCAGGTACTCCAGATATAGAGTTTGAATCATATAAGGAAACATGCAAGTTGCACGTTTATAGTTTCTTTTCTCTGACTGGATGAATTACATTTACAAATAGATGTTCATGAGCAGAAAACATTAGGCAGTGGCATCTTCCAAGGAAAAATTAAACTGTCTAACAAAATACATTTTGTTAGGGATGTTGTCCTGTGTTTATCTAGCTAAGCATTCTTTTGTAAGAATTCCCGTTTTCTGATAGTGCATCATTTCTATTTCTGTTGTCATCTTATCTGTCTTGCCTCTTTCAGTAAGCTGGTTAAGTTAATTAACATAAGAGGATTACTGGTAAAGGGATCTAAAGATAATTACCAGATTGGATAGAATAAAAGGATAAGGGGATGGTGGATGCTGAGCTTTGCTGCTCCCCCCTTGTTGCTCTCTTCTAGAATTCATAGGTTGCCATATTAACAAATGACTGGATGAACCCACTGGCAGCAGGATTGCTGCTGAAAACACAAGCATGCTTCGTATACCTCATGTATGGCCTTATTTTTTGCCTAACTGATTAGCCAGTGACCATTACTCCTCAAAATGAATTGCTGTCAATTTATTTGTTTGACCATCTGGTGACAGGAAAGAAGATAATGCACTTGCTCATTTTTTTTAGTTCTTCTACTTCACCTTGTGCCCTGTGGGATGACAGTATCATTTTTAGGGTAAAAGGAGATACCTATTTTTGTAATTTTTTCTGTAAGTCCAGACTTGTATCCTGTAACTCTTTAATCTTAGCATGGCACTGTTTCAAGGAAAGGGAATGTAGAGGGCCTTCAATGACTGGTTCATAGATCAAGTCACAGAGTTAGTCTTTGTCTCCTTTTCTCTTTTCAGTTCCTTTAAACATCTTTTTCCAAAAACTGTCTTCTCATACTCTTTTCACATCCAACAAGATGATTCCCTGAATATGAAGCAGTTCACTTCCTGACAACCTATCACAGATATTCTTCATCAGAACTAACATTAAAGTTGCATGTAGGTCTGGCCTTTGCGATGGCTTACAAGGTGAAGTGTTCCTTGGGTGCATGATAGGAAATAAAATCTAGAAATAGATTTTAAAAGACTGGCATAGAAATTCAAGTTTCACAATCTGCATTTGGCTGAATAAGCTGTGCCTGTTCAGAGATTATATTCTAAAGAAGAAATGTTATTCCTGTATAAAAGCTGCAAGCATTTCTCTGGTATCTCATTGTCAGGAGGTTGGAACTGAGAAAAATATACTGGATGAGTAAAACTTAAAGCATAGAATTTTAGAAAATAAGGGTTGGAAGGGACCTCAGGTGACCTATTAGATCATTCCAGCTAGAACTTTGTTGAGCTAGGCCTTAAAAACCTCAAAGGATGGAGATTCACCTCTTCTCTAGGTAACCCATTTCAGTGCTTCACCACCCTCCTAGTGAGAGTTTTTCCTAATATCCAACCTAAACTTCCCTTGCTGCAATTTGAAACCATTGCTCCTT
>NW_017728994.1:36926031-36928313 GCF_001723915.1 Gavialis gangeticus | reverse complement strand
GCTAGAACTTTGTTGAGCTAGGCCTTAAAAACCTCAAAGGATGGAGATTCACCTCTTCTCTAGGTAACCCATTTCAGTGCTTCACCACCCTCCTAGTGAGAGTTTTTCCTAATATCCAACCTAAACTTCCCTTGCTGCAATTTGAAACCATTGTTCCTTGTTTTGTCATCTGCTACCACTGAGAACAGTCTAGCTCCAGTAGATCAATACTCCTATTGATCACAAAATCAAGGCCTGAAGGAGAAAAATATAGACCTAAAACTTAGCTCTAAAAAATAATTGCAGCTAATAATTACTATAAGGATGGCCCCAAACAGTACCATTACCTATAAGTGAAAGTCCACATGGACTGTTTCATCTCAGTTCATCCTCTCACCACCTCAATAGTGAAATTAGATAACTGTTCAAATATCCTTGTTGTAGTGGGATCTAGTGGGGCAGCTTTCTCACCACTTCAAAGATGCTCTAAAAGTAAAAGGAAATTAGGGCAATGGGAAGCTAGTTTAAATATGAATTGCTCAACAAGACATACTGGGACATTGAACATGGAGAATGTGCTGACTTGTTCCAGACAAGTCTGTTTTTCTGTAACTCCTGGTATATGATTTCTTGTTAAAAAATCTCTTGCTTGTGAATAGATCAAAGTTTTGACCTTGTTTCCCAGTATGCATGTAACCAAATAGACTCTGCCTGTTCAGAGATCATTTTCTGAAGACAACATTTTCTCTTGATACCCACCTGTTTCTCTTTCATTTTAGTGTTTGATATTTCCTTCCTAGGTTGTTACTACTGTTCCTCCATTTTTTTCTGTTTTATTTTTCAGCCTCTGTTAAAAGAAATACTGGATGACAGCAGGAATTTATAATAATTGTATCCTTGGAGCAAATATGATTCTGATCCAGTTCAGGCTGATAAAGAATTTGGTAACTCCCAGTATGCTACCAAAAATTAACAGCTTGGAATTGCATAGTTATCCCAATGGCAATCATTTCATGTACCATGCAGAAGACTCTAGTGCACTAAGCACCAGTCAGCTGGTTGTGGCATTGCTTCTATATGAATTTAGAAGGAAGAACACAAACTATTGAGGGTACAGCACTACTTTCCACAGCATCTAATTTTCTTTAGTGTCATCCATTTATTGCTTATGAGTGATTAAAGTAGTTCAGACCATTTCTTCTTTTGAGATCAGTGACATTATAATTTTCAGAGGTAAACACTGATGCTAGAGCTGAAAGATAACCATTAACAAACTTGTCTATTCCTCCTACCAGTGTAGGATTATTCTCTGTATTCTTCACTTTATTATTATCTCTGTATTATTCATTGTCCAGTCATAGAAATCTCAGAAAAAAATATAGAAAAATCAGGGTGGATGGGACTTCAGTAAATCACTTAGTTAAACCTGTTTAAACTCTCACAGTCAAATTGTCCAACGTGCTCTTAAAAACTTCCAAGGCTGGAGATTCCACAGGCTCTCTAGGTAATCTGTTCCAGTTCTAAATAACCCTTATAGTTAGAAGTTCTTCCTAATATTCAACCTTAAACCCCCTTTGTTGCAACTTAAGACCATTACTTTTTGCCTGATGCCTGTGGACAGAGAATAGTGGTTTCCCTTCCTCCTTATATCAGTCCTTTTGTATTTGAAGACTGCTATCATATCCCCACTCAACCTTCTGTTCCTCAGGCTTCATAGATTTCATAGACATTCGGGCTGGGGCAGGAAGTCAGCAGGGATCATAGGATCCCAGCAAGATAAAACATCCAAAAGTGTCTTGGAGGCGTTCCAAGTGGGTGTTTGAAACACCTCCGGTGGCAGTCTATTCCAAACCTTGGGGGCTCAGACAGTAAAGAAGTTCTTCCTTACGTCCAGCCTGAAATGGTTGCAGAGGAGTTTGTGACCATTCAATCTTGTCATCCCTTTGGGCGCTGTGGTGAACAGACATTCCCCCAGATCCTGGTGAACACCCTTAATAAACTTATAGGTGGCCACCAGATCACCCTGAGCCTGCGATTTTCCAGGCTGAAAAGCCCCGTGGCTCTCAGCCTCTCATCATCAGGTCTGTTATCCTGACCTCTGATCATGTGTGTGGCTCTCCTCTTGACTCTTTCAAGCTTCTCCACATCCTTTTTGAATTGTGGAGCCAAAAACTGGGTACAGTACTCCAGCTGGGGCCTCAGTACAATGGGAGAATGATGTCCTGGGATTTGCTCAAGAAGCATCTATGGACGCAAGCCAGTGTTTTGCTCACTTTAGGTGCAGCATCACATTGAAGGCTCAT
>NW_017728994.1:36912548-36921031 GCF_001723915.1 Gavialis gangeticus | reverse complement strand
GTAAAGGCCCTAGGACACAGCCTTGAGGGACCCCACTGGTCACAGCACACCACGACAATTGGCTTCCATCAACCACCACTTTCTGTGTCCTGCTGCAGAGCCAGTTCCCCAGCCAGCAGATCATGGTGAGGTCGAGGCCGCAGTTAGCCAGTTTTGCCAAGAGGTGATCATGGGATACCAGATCGAAGGCTTTTTTAAAGTCAAGATATATGACATCAATCTCTTCCCTCTTGTTCAGATGATAGGTCACCTAGTCATAAAAGGAAATGAGATTGGTCAACCAAGACCTACCCGCATCAAACTCATGCTGGGTATTCCTCAGGATATTGCTGTCAGCTAGCCTGTATAGGATAGCCTCTTTGATAATCTTTTCCAAGACCTTCCCCAGAATAGAGGTCAGGCTGATGGGTCTGTGGTTTGCCAGATCTACTTTCCTCCCTTTTCTGAAGATAGGCACCACATTGTCCTTCTTCCAATCTTTGGGCACTTCACCAGAGCACCAGTAGTTCTCAAAGATCCATGCCAAGGGCTGAGCTATGATGCTTGTCAGCTCTTTGAGTACCCTGGGTATGAACCATCAAGGCCAGCTGACTTGAAGGTATCCAGCCTGTCAAGGTGTTCCTTCATGAGGTCAGCTTTGATGGATGGTAAGGAATCTCCCTCACCTGGGCCTCCCTGTCCCACAGTGGGCAGGGGCGTCCTATGGGACTGGTGAAAAACTGACACAAAGTACACATTTAGCAAGTTTGCTTTTTCCTGGGCATCCCAAATCCCTGTAGAGCTTCATGACCTGACTGGGAGTGCTCCAAGCTGTGTCATTAGTGCCCACATGGATGAGGGGCATAGGGTAGTGGTCGGTGGTCTGGAGGAGTTCAGGGTTCTTCACTGCAATGTCTCAGATCTGGGCTTCTGGGAAGCAACAGACTTCCCAGGCTAGGGGGTCAGGGTGGCACATTGTCCCCTCAGTTACCCTCAGGATGGAGTCTCCCACAGCAAACACTTTTTTTGTCTTAGGGAGAGTGGGGGTAGTAGCTATAGTAGAGCCTGCGTTGCCTGCAGGAGCTGGCAACTTTGCAGGCTCTGCTGGGGCTGCAAGAGGTTCATACCTGTTGCAAAGCTCCAGCAGTGTGGGGCCTTGGTTTGGTGGGCCCTGGGGTCCTTGACCACCGTGGCTTAAATAATCCCAGTGCTTCTTCATATTCTATACATTCTAGACCTCTAATCATTTTTGTTGTTCTTTGATGGACTGTTTATAATTTGTCCACCTCTTTCTTGAAGAGTGGTGCCCAAAACTGGACACAGTAAACTAAGGGAGGCATCACCAGTGCTGGATGGCAAAAGAATCACTTGCTGTGCTTTGCATGAGACACTCCTTGTGATATATCCCAGTATGTTATTGGCTGTTTTGCAACAATATTACATTGTTATCTTGCATTCAGCTTGCAGACCTCTGTAACCTTGAGTTCCTTTTCTGTGGTACTAAACCCGAGACAGTCTTTCTTTCCCTAATTTGTATTTGTGCTTCTGGTTGTTCCATCATATGTCCAGTACTCTGGATTTATCCTTGCTGAATTTTATTTCATTTCAGACAATTTCTCCAGTTTGAGTGGTGCACCCACTTTACAGTAGATTAGACCTGATGTATCAGAAGGTTATGGGAGACAGCATTAAAAGCATTGCTAAAGTCAAAGGATGGCACATGAGCTGCTCTTCTGTCCACAAAACCTATCATCTTTTTTGATATGATGCAACTGACAAGATTTCTAACATTTTTCTAATCAGCCAAGATAACTTAAGTGAAAAATATTTCAGAGGGCCAGTAATACCTCTATGAAGTAGTCACATCTATTATTTTAATTACTGTTTGGAGTAATTTCTAAAATAATATTAGTTTAGGCAATATTCCTTCTATTGCTCACAGACTCACGTGCAGGAAGAGACAGTCACACGACTCCTTTTTTCAATTACCCTTTTTTGCTTATTCACCTATAGTTATGCCCTTCCACCTCATTTGTGCTTTGCTGTGTTGATGAGGGTACAAACAGAAAGACACAAAACTAGTGCAGGTTGTTTACTTTGCTGTTTTGATCTTGCTAATACAGATGTAAATCAGGAATAATTTCAAGTATTCAAGCCAATAGAGGTATGCTGTAACCAGAGCTATGTGACATCAAAATCAGACATGTGAGAGCACTACTCTTTGACTTTTTTTTACCTCTGGAAGACTTAGTTTGAAAACAAAGGTGAAATTCCCAGTGATTTTGGTTAGTATTTCATCCTTTATATTAGCAAGCTCAACAAGATCCAAAACAAACAATCAATAGATCTGCATTAGGGAGTTGCGTGGCAGCTAGGTTATTCACTCAACTGAGCCAATATTTGGTATTTTTAACTCAGTCCTTTTTAAAAAAAAGAACATTTTAATGTGGTGTTTGATTAACCTGTGTGGGTATCATATTAGGTTTTTCTAATTTGTTTATATTTTATTTCTGTTCCTCCCCCCCGCAAAAAAATTTATTAATTAAAAGTGTTCACTCTAGGAAAACATTCAGACTTGGCCAGGTTCTACTTGATGTCACATCTGCATAAATCTAGTGTCCACAGTAGATGTGTAAGTTGTCTTATTGGGGCCCCAGCCTTCAACAGTAGAAGCCAAAGAGAGGACCATTGAGAAAAGGTACCAGTGCAACCTCCTTTTACTCACATCTTTTTTGTAATTGATAATCCTTTAACCAGGGCATATGAATACAGCCTGCATGCTGAGACTGCAAAGTGGATATGCTGAGCTCATTAGGGAAGAAGAGAGCTGAATCTCTGATTTTCATGGGAAAGACCCAAATATGGCAGCCAGAATACGAATGTATTGTCTACAACGTTTTTTCCTTCTACCATCTTTATGCAATTAAAGGATAGCATCTAATTAATTTAGCATGCACTTACCCTGGCTCAGACTCAGTTAGTTACTTTATTAACAGGGACTGATACTTTTTGATAGAATTTTATAAGCTCTCTTAATTTGGAAAACGTTTCTGAAACTTTGAATGACTTCGTTCAATATAATGTTCAATTTACAAACAGCCTGAAACCTAAACCAAGATTTAAAAATTAGTTGGATTAACACCAATTATGAAGATCATTTAATAATTTAAATTGTAAAAATGTATGTAGAGGAATGTTTTATTTTAATAAAGACAGTTTATTGAAGAAAGACTAGTCACATGTCTAATTAATTTCATGGAAAACCTTTGGAGAATCAAAGATGATGCTCCAAGTACTCTACTCTGGACTGAGATTTTCAAGGAACTTCATGACTGATGGTTTAATTCTGGAACTAAGGGGAAAATATTTGGAATATATTTCTTCTTTCTTTCATTACCTTTCAGTATAACTTGTTATGAAATAGGTTATACAGAGAAAGGATAAGAGATTTTAAAAACAAAAGAGTAAGGATGATGGAGGCAGTGACTTTCCTTTTATGTAAGTATTTCTTCTTATCTGAGGATGCTTTGAGAAGCATCCTACAGTGATCTCTTAACATGCAAATAGAGAGGTAGGTTTCCATGACTCTCTGGAAAAAGAATAGTCAATGATATTTTTAACATGAGTAGATCATATGCATGCCTTGCTTTTTCTTCTTTGCTATATTAAAACTGATCCTCACACTTCAGAGGTTTTATTTTAATTGAAAGTGACTAGTACATCAAAGCATTCCTTTGTGCCTGACACATGAGATTCTTGAACTCTGACTTGTTATATATATGAATGGCATAATTTGTTATTGATTAGTCACTTCTACGTTTGGTTAGCTTCTTTTAAAGTCTTTTCCTAATTACAGGAACATGAAAAATTCTTAAAACAAGCTTACTTTCCTAATTTTTTCTAATCATAGTTTTGGTGCATAGTAGAGAAATAAGTGGGTTTTCAGGGATGTTCATATTAAAAGTAGATTAGCTTGATGTTATTGAATATAGAGAATTAAACAAGGCAGCCTGTAAAATTATGAATGAAAGAGGCAAATCTGTTCAGTGAAATCCACAAATGTCATTCACTTACTACCAAACCAATGAATTTCATATGGACCAAAGAGTATGAGCCCCCCACCTCTTTAATCTGAAAACCAAACTGAAATAATAATATGGCAGGGAAAAGAAGAGGGAAAACCATGTTTATACCCACAAAAAACAGATTCTATTCATCTTTTTGGAAAATAGTTTAGTACCTTTTATGGCAATATCCAGAACAATATTTTTACTTTTATTCATGCAGAGATGACAAGTAAGTGGTGGCGTAAAAGATAGTAGTATTCCAGAGAATTATTCATTGGTTTATGTCTTGGGCCTTATTCTTTACTGTATTTTGAAGTATTTATAATTTGGCTGATGACTTTTTGGTTCCTCAGAAATATTCAACCCTATCATTATATCCATCAATAACTGCAGTTGAAAAGCAGTTTCAAGAAAAAATGGTTTTCATCATTTTTTTCTTTTCTCTTGTATTGAGCTATTGTCTTCCTTATTTTCTCTGTATTTGGAAAGGCTCTTCCATTACTCATTTAAATTCAGTAAGGAGTAAGGATAGTTATGACTAAGAAGAATTGATTGTGTGTTGTAGCTGATGAGATGGCCATGATTTTATAGGGATAGTGATTTGTATAGTATGTGCCACAGTGCTAATCTACAGGGAGTAGAAGTAGCAGTCAAAGGGTGTGTAGACAAAATTGGCGTTTACTTCACCCTAAGTTGAAGCAGTGGGTTTTTGAAAACCCCACTTCAATTTAGGGTGAAGTAAACCCCTGTGTCGTGTACACCTCTGTCTTACTTGCCTCTCCAGTGGCGGGGACAGGAGGGCAAGCTGCCAGCGGGTGGAGTGGTCCCTGAGCTGCAGGGGGATTTGGTGCTTCCCTCTGTGGCAGTGGTGGCCCCCTCCTAGGGTGGCACTCACCCGCAGGCACCCAGCTCGGGCAGTCCCAGGGGGCACCACAGCTGTGGAGGGAAGGACCACATCCCTGTGCAGCTTAGGCAGGTAGGCAGGCTCCGGGGGAGCGGGGGGCGGAGATCAGGATCACTGCTTTTTTTTTCCGTTGGTGGAGCCTGATTTCCTGGGCTGCTGCCAGGCTGCCTGCAGAGCCCCTGAGCTGCATGGAGCCCGGCGATTCGCTCTGCAGCTGTAGCATAGCAAACTAAAACTCCTCGAAGGTTTTTTAGTTTGCTGTGCCGCAAAGTCATTTAAGGCGCATTAAACTGACAATGTGCTACAGCACCTGGAATTAATGCGCAATATGCCACCAATGATTGCAAACACCAACACCATTAAAGTGGTCGAAAAGCATTTAACCCGCTTTAAAGTGTCGTGCACACGTCCCCTTCGTTTTGTCTATACACGCCCATAGTGACAGTTTAATATCATAGTAGGTCATTATGGATGTTGCTCATTAGAGCAACACAAGCTGCATTAAACATCCTAATTGATTTGTTTGGGTATATAAGCATTGCTGCCTTTTCTTATCTGAGTGTTTTATAAGGAAGTCTTGAACATTGCTAAAATATATATATTTTATATTCATACATATTTGAATTGTAGTTCTAAACCGTAAGCAAAATATGGAGACTCTTAAGTTTTTTGCAGTCTAGACTTTGTTTCTAGACAGGAGTTACCCCTCCAAGTTTCAAACTTTCGTTGCTCAGGATTTACTTCTTTAAAATTATTAGAAACAAGCCTTTTCGCAGTATATCCTAAAGCAGTGGTCACCAACCAGTGGATCTTGATCCACCAATAGATCTCAGAGCCTCTTGGAGTCAATCGGAGGCTGGGGTGGGGAAATGAGTGCCCATGTGCGTGCATGCGCGTGCCCCAATCCAGCAGGTCAGTCCATGGGGGAGGGGAGGGGCTAGATCAAGGCCCCCGCAGTGAGGGATAGTACCGCAGAGGCAGAAGTAGGGGTAAGTTGAGTGGGACCCCGGCTACGTGGGACTTACCTGCCGGGGAGCCATGCCCCCAAATAATTTTTTCTCCCTCTGCCTCGATCTGCCCCACCTTTCTCTCCCCAGGGACTTACCTACTGTGCGAGGGCGGGGGAGTCGGGAAGTGGCAGTGACACACAGTAGACCTTGGGTTGCTTTTAAATGCCAAAGGTGATCTCCTACTTTAAAAGGTTGGAGACCACTGTCCTAGATAATATAAGTGGAATTCACCAGTTCTGTTAGGACAATAGACACCTCTTCATTTTGCCAGAACTCAGTCTAACACTTCAAGAACATTGTAAACCAAATTAATTTTTCATAACTTAAATAAAGACTACTTCATATTGTTGTCATTGGCAATCCCGTGATTCGAGGATGTTCTCTACTATGGCTCATTGAAGGGTTTTGAGGGACTTAAGAGTCCAATCCTTCAGCCACAGATCCATCTGTAGAAGTTGCAGGTCTTTCCACATGGAAAAGTAGGCTGTAGGCTAGGATTTCTCTCCTTTTCCTTCCTCTGCTCTCTCTTCTCTGCTTCAAGGGCAAGAAGCTTTATTTCAAAGCCAGCTTCCATTTGGTTGGCATTGTGGTGCCATTGGAGTTGGTTAGCAGCTAGCTCCTCCCAGCTCTTGATGTCAGCATCCATTTTTTTGAGTTATGTCTTCAATGTGTCCTTGTAGCATTTCCTCTGGCTGCCACAAGATCTCAGCCCACAACTAAGCTGGGAACAGAGCACTTGTTTTTGGAGTCAAGATTTAGGCATCCACACACAGTATCTGGTCCAACAAAATTGGTGCTTGAGTATCACCAACTCAGTGCTGGAAACACTGGCTTCATCAAGGATGCTGGCATGTGTATGGCAATCTTCCCATTTGATGTGAAAGATTTTCCAAAGGCATTGTTCGTGATATCTCTCTCAAATCTTGAGATGACAGTGGTAGGTCACTGATGTTTTACATTGGTAGAGAAGAGTGGGGATGATGACTGTTGTAGACCTGGATCTTTGTGTCTTTCCAGAGATTGTGATCAATAAAAACACATGAAAGCAATTTCCTGAAGAAAGTGCTTGTGCACTGGATTCTGCTATGATGGTAGGGGCATACAAGGCATATTGATCATGGTGTGAGAGGGCCCCGGGAGGTACAGTAAGGCACCGGTGGAGGGCGGGGGAATGCCAGTAAGGGCAGGAGATGGCCATTACATACCTGCAGATGCGGAGATGCTAGTAACAGAGTGATGTGTGCCACAGAGCACCAATCCAGGTTTAAAAGTATGTGCTCCATGCAAGTTGGCTGGTGCTCTGGGAGTAATGTCACAAGCCTGTTCCCTGAGCCAACTAGAAAGGAGGAAGCAGGGCCATGCAGAGGGGACGAACAGAGTTCCATGGCTGCAAAGGACCCAGCAAAGCCAAAGCAAATGGGAAACACAGCTGGATCCACAATCTGAAAGCCTGAGGGGTTTCCAGCCATCCGGTGCACCCATCGCTGTGGAGAGAGAGTCCATGTGGACCCCACCACCCAGGCTTAGGAAGGAATATGTGAGTCAGGCAGTCTCCATGACCCAGGGACCCAGGCATAGTGATTAGAAACAGTCGATATTGATTAGTGTTGCAAACTCATTAATGACTGTATGTACATGAAAGCTCATGAATTGACTAGGAGCTAGGAATTTGATTGAGCACATATGAATTAACTGAAGTTTTGATTTGGAATCCCATGCATTGATTGAGGGACAGGACTTGATTTATGAAAATTGCGAATTGATTGAAAACTATGTTGATTTAGAAAAATCTGTGAACCAATTAGCCATTGGAATGTACTTGGACTATAAGTGAATTATTTGAAAGTGGCATTGAATTCAAAGTCCCTGAATTGATTAAGGACTGTATTGCCTTGTGATTTAAAAACCTGGTCCCTTTTATCTTGTGTTCTGGGCCATCATCACTATCCAGCTTCCAGTTGGTGTGTAGATGGGGTGGAGGGGAAGAGGAGCCCCAAGGTCATCCTCAATGTGAGCAGGCCCATGAGGGCTGTTACTAACATTCTAGGACCCTAATTATTATTAAAGATCAAGGCATGGCAGGAAAGTTAAGAGAAGCACCCCATGAGCAGAATGCTCTGAGGACAACATTATATAGGCTGGAGTGGGATTCAACCAGGGAGATGTCATCTCAAACCTTAAGGCACCACCTGTTTTGGTGTAAATGCCCATACCTGTGTTCAATTCCTCATCAATGTTCACTCTCTGAGAGTGGTGGCTACTGAGGTAAAGGAAGTGCTCAACTACCTCTACTGTCTTCCCCTTGATGGTTATTTGAGGAGAGGGGTCACATTCATGGCCTAGAGAAGGCTGCTAGAGCAGGGTTCCTCAGCTCGTTGCTTGCAACCCAAAAGTGGGTTGCAAGCATATTTGAAAGGGTTGTGAGCAAGTCCCAGAAAAATGCAGGAAAGCGCATGTTTCCCCTTGCAGGGAGCTGCATGCCTGGGCTGGCAGCACCGGGACCCGTGCCCATCCTTATAGAGG
>NW_017728994.1:36905340-36907548 GCF_001723915.1 Gavialis gangeticus | reverse complement strand
AGCGCATGTTTCCCCTTGCAGGGAGCTGCATGCCTGGGCTGGCAGCACCGGGACCCGTGCCCATCCTTATAGAGGTGGGGTGCCCAAGAGATGCTGGTCAGGGGGCATGAGGGGCCATGACTGGCAAGGCACAGGAGCCCCAGCTCAGGGTGGGGGGTGTCACAGGCCTCTCCTCGTCCTTCCTTCAGCTTATACCAGGGCTGGACTTGCTCTGCTGCCACCTACATAAGCCAGAGCTGCTGCAACCACTGCACTCCTGTCATGGTCCTGGAGGGCAGGGGACTGTGGCTTGGGAGTGAGGGCACTGACAAGGCCAGGGGGCTGCAAGTGAGGAGTGAGGGGCACCAGCAGGGTCAGGGGGCTGTGGGTTGGGACTGGCCATCGATGTTTACAAATGGGTCCTGGTTGAGAACCACGGTGCTACAGCACCTTAGTTTTCTCAGTGTTGAGAGAGGGGCCCAAAGTTTCGTAGGCTTTTGCAGACTGGTCCAAAATGGTCTGGAGGTTTTTCCCTCAGTGTGCACAAGGATGGTACTGTTGTCAGCATATTGAAAGTCAAGGATAGTTGTTTTGAATATTTTGGTCTTTGAGTGAAAATGTCCCAGATTGAATAACTAAAGGATGGAACCAGATTTTCAATGTCAGTTCTGGAAAAGAGACCGTCCTTAATGAGAATCAGGATGACAGTCAAAAAATAGAGAAATAATTGGGGCAATGACTCTTCCTTGCTTGACCCCAATTTGGATGACAAATGGATCTGCCTCCAGTCTGCTACAAAGAACGGTCACAGTTATCTGTTCTTGGAGAAGCCTCAGGACGTTGATGTATTTTATCTGGGCATCCAAATCTGGCAGTAGTTTCCACAAGGTTTCATGACTGATGTAGCCAAAGGCCTTAGGAAGACCAACGAAGGCCATATATAGGTCCCAATGTTGTTCACAACACTTTTCTTGGACCTGATGAGCAATGAAGATTATGTCAATTTCCCTGTGGAATGGTTTTTGAAAACACACTGAGATTCTGGAAGAACTTCCTCAACTAGAGGTAGAAGACAGTTTAGGAGGATGTGAGTGAGAAAGCTTCCTGCCATGGAAAGAAGGGTGATACCTTGATACTTCCCCCAAACAGATTTTTCTCCTTTCATGAAGATAGTCAAGATGTTAACATTCTTCAGGTCTCCAGAAATGTCCTTATTTTTCCGAATTTGAAGAATAAATTCATAGAGTCTCAGTACCAGTTCATTACCACCAACCTTGAAGATTTCAGCACGTATGCCATACAGTCCAGTGGCCTTGTTGTTCTTGGTTGCTTTGCTAGGATAGGAGGATTTGTAAGGGATCCCCTTTCTGCATGTTGGGGGGAGGAATTCAGTAGTGGCATTCATCACAGTTGACTCATGGTTCAGGAGTGCATCAAAGTACTCTTTTCATCTAGCTTGGATAGATCTGTTGTCTTTGAGGAGCATTGAGCTATCCTGCAATAACAGGAAAGTAGGACCATGGGAAGTTGGACTATAGATAGCATGTCATGTTTGTCAGCATAGAGCTGAATCACCTTGGCTTTATCTTGCCATCATTGATTTTTTATTTTCTGGATCCTCCTTTCATCCTTCTTCTCCTGAGATGAGGTATCATCTCAGCATCTTCTTCTGCATTCCATGTATAGAAAGGATGAAAAACCATCAACTCAAAGCTCAAAATAGAAGTGAATTTTCTAAGTCCTGGTGTGTAATTCTTGATGTAGGAACTTCCCTGCCTACTATTTACTTGGCCTTACCTGCATGTAATAGTGTTTTACATTTGAGCAACACAGCTCCCATAAACTTGTAGAACAATTGTTTTTTTGTTCATGGAGATACACGTCTGAACATGTGCCTATCTGTGTAGATCTCATATCAGGATTGTGATGCAAGAGAGATGGCAATGTTGTCACTTTCTAGTGGCACTGGCACTTTTTTTTACAAACCCGTATGACAGTGTTTATCAATTTGATATAATACACTCCATTTCACTCATGTAATAACTGAATCTCCAGACAGGCAGGGAAGCCTAGGCATTAATGGCAGAACTTGATAATGTTATAAACTCTCTTGAGCTAATGGTTTGACAAATTTATTTTAGGTGGTTTTCCCTTCACAGATCATTGTTAGGTTACTGCTGACTAACTCAAACAAAGGAACAGCTTGTTCATTGTTAAAGTTTGTCACTG
>NW_017728994.1:36893477-36900340 GCF_001723915.1 Gavialis gangeticus | reverse complement strand
CAATGTTGTCACTTTCTAGTGGCACTGGCACTTTTTTTTACAAACCCGTATGACAGTGTTTATCAATTTGATATAATACACTCCATTTCACTCATGTAATAACTGAATCTCCAGACAGGCAGGGAAGCCTAGGCATTAATGGCAGAACTTGATAATGTTATAAACTCTCTTGAGCTAATGGTTTGACAAATTTATTTTAGGTGGTTTTCCCTTCACAGATCATTGTTAGGTTACTGCTGACTAACTCAAACAAAGGAACAGCTTGTTCATTGTTAAAGTTTGTCACTGAAGTTGAAGTTTGTCTGAATCAAAGAAGGAAAAAGTTATAATTTCCTCGCATAAATCACCAAATGCTCCAAGAAAATTCATATTCCCACAATATGCCAGCAATGTTTTCTCTCATGGTTCTATTTTCCTGTGAGATGGAAAAGTTAATACTTTAAACGTGGGAAAAACATCAGGTGAAAAACACATTAGAACTAAAAGGTTTTTCTATATTTGCAAACAATAAGTAAATGTTAACATTTGCTTAAGGGCACAACAGGAGATTGATGAATGCCTGATCCAAGGAAGTTCATCTGTGATTCCTTGAACTAATAGAAATGGGCTGAAAACTATTGAAATACCACACATGTGGATCTAACTGTAAATCAGAAGTGCTTTGTTACAAGATTAATATATAACCATACCAAAAATGAACTACAAAATGCAATATGATTAAGAAATCAATTAAAAATTTGGCAGTTCTAAGTAGTATTTGCATAAAACAAAATGGGGGAAAGCAAACTGTGAGATTCAGTTTGTGAATACTTCCACTGAAGAACTGCTCAGAAGCAAGCCCTATTCCTTTAACCTGCAAATCTATTTAAAGGACAGCAGTATGGTAGCAGTCAACACAGTGAACTCCCCATTCTGTCTGTCTGGAGATGGTGACAACTAGAGGACTGGTCTGATTTATGCTTCATCAAAATATTTGTTATTTGCATTAAGAATATGATCCACAGATTTTGCCCTGACTCTTGTATATAAGAAAGACCTAAAGTTTTGCATATGTATAGCTACTTATATTACTTTTTCATTATGCAAGAAGATCAAGGTAATCTAAATAAATGAAAAATAAAAGTGCTTGTCATTTTTGTGTGTCAGTGGCTGTTCTGAATCTCATTATTAGCAGTCTCTTAAAACTGCTTAGATTTTTATTTACTACAGTAATATAATACACCTTTAAAGTTCAGTTAGCATAAGGCTGAATTCTGCCCTCTATCTTACTAGTATAAATATGGATTACCTCTACCAAAATCTCTTTTAGGTTCACATTAGTGCAGATAGGAGCATAATTTGATCCTCAGTTCCTTAGCCCTTTTCTATCATACAGATACTGTTTTGGATCCAAATTTATTTCAAGACTGTTGTAGAGTCTTTAATGTTAACATGTTCTGATGGCTATTAGTAATTTGAACAGATTTGTTCCAGATTCAGACAAGCCTCTACAAAAGTGTTATTGTTAAAATGCTGAGGCTAATAAAAAATCCACTATGTGTTGGCTTCCAGTTAGACTTAATTAGAAGAATTCTCTTTTCAGCCAGCATGCACACTTTAACTGTGCAGTTTATCATAGAATAATCTCATTGAGAGAATGCAAACTAACAGGCCAAATTCTCCTGTACTTCACACCATTGTACTCAAGTAGAGTATTTAATGTTATATGCTGCACTGTTACTGTGGGGGGATCTGCTTCCGTTAACATAGTTAAAAGTCTTTTGGGGCTTCACTCTGAAATCCACATGTCCAGGTAAATTTAAAATAACTAGGTTTTAAATACTACCTTCATGCTGAAACAGGGTCTAAGCCACAGTTCAGTAACATTTTTGGCCAGAGTGCTGAAAACACCCCAGCCCTGACCCGCACCTCGACTTGGCGTGCCAGAGGCAGACCGCAGGGGAGCTGCAAGAGACCCAATCCTTGTTGCTGGAAGTGGCTGCATGTGCGCCTCCAGACAGAGGGCAGGGGAGGGGCCAGAATTTTGCTGCTCTAGCCCCTTCCCTGCCCTGTGCCCTGAGACGTGCATGCAATTGCTGCTGATACGGAGCCAGTGCCAGGGCTCCAGAGCCCAGTGCGGCTGTTTGCAGCCTGTTGTAGCTGCCCAGAGTCTGGCCTCTCTGTGGCAGGCAGCCAAGAGATTGCGAACAGCTACACCAGGTTCTGGAGCCCCAGCCAGGCTCTGTGGTGGTGGTAGGTACACACGCACCTATGGGCAGATGGGGGGGGGTGGTCTAGGGCAGCACAACCTTGGGCCCTCCCTGCTCTCTGCCAGGAAGCATGCATGCAGCTGCTGCCACAGACCCCAGCCAGGGGCTCTGGAGCCTGGTGCAGCTGTTTGCAGCCTCCCAGCTGCATACCACAGCCAGCCTGATCTCTGGGCAGCTGAAGCAGGTGGCTGGCAGGCTGCAAACAGCTGCACTGAGCTCCAGAGCGCTGACACCAATCCCAAGGCAGTGGCGGCTGCATGCGGACCTCTGGGCAGATGGCGGGAGAGGCGTCAGGATTGCATTGCCCCAGGCCCATCCTCTGCCATCTACCTGGAGGCATGTATGCACCCGCTGCCACCACAGAGCCCAGTGCAGCTGTTTGCAGCTTCCTGGCTGCAGCTGCCAGAGCTCAGGCCAGCTGTGGCACGCTGAACAAAATGGCCATGCGTGGTATGCTCTTGCATGCACACCAGGGGTTGCTGACCCCTGGTCTAAGCAATTTTTTTTTTTAAATATTCCTTTACATTTATCATCCTTTGTCAAGTAAAACCTATACTAAAGGCTAATTAGCATATCCTGTTTCAGAAGGAATGACTTTAAATGATCACAAGGTTTCTATTATAATTTTCTTCGGCCTTTTGCTATAAACATTTTCTGTCATGCTACTGGTTTTTGCTAGTTTCTTAGTAAAGGTTACATGGTTATGTTCCACAATACATTTTTAATCTGCTTATATTTACTCAATAAGCTATACTAATCCCTTCTGGTGTGGACTGCAGCCCTGACACTTGAGCCTGTGATTCCCATCAGAGTTCACAGACTAATGCCCTCGTCTTGCAAAGGATGTATGATGTGTGTGTCCATTCTAATCAAGGGCTAGAAGGGTTTGCCAGTAGTCATCCCAGCACAGGGGTGGACTGTGGTAGTACTGACAAGACATTTTTTGGGCCTTACCACCTGGGACGCTTAACACTTATTTTATTCAGATCATAGGAAGCATTACTGTGCTGTATTAAAAAGTTTGAATGTTTTTCTGTGCAGTCATGAGGTAATGTTTACTACATTCTCTAATATAATCTTTGCACAGCTTGCTAATTCTTGGTCCTTGCCCATTACCAGACCAGGGCTGGTTGAAGACTCCAGCGTGGTGTAAGGACTGGGACCCATAATCAGCTAACTGTTCATCCCAGCCCTGGCACCATACCAGAGCCAGCTGGAGTCTCTGGTGCTGTAAGGGGGCTGGGCCTGACAATGGAGTCTTGATAAGCAGAGGGGTTCCTGGCAGATATCGCACCTGAGTGAAGACTGAAATTGCTTGTATTATCTTCATGGAGCAGTCTGCTCATAGCTGAACACATGTTACTTAATAGTGTCTGGAGGTAGACATCTGAAGATACTCCTTGCATAAACCATGCTAATTTTGCCAGATACAGTCACACTTAGTACAAGTTTTACTGCATGAGTGCATGGAAATTCGTGTTTTAAGTGCAGTTAACATATCCGAAGTGTCCAGGGTGATAAGAACCTTACAATATCCAAAGTTTAGTTTCACATTTATTTTGTTCATGTTTTGATTCTGCACATTTTTCTCCTTTCCCAATGGTTGTTTTCATCTTCTCCTAACTTACTCCTGTATACAGTCCTTCTGTTGCAACTTTATTCTCTTTGCCCTTCATCCTCCCCATTAGACTTTCTCCTTCCCTTTTCTCTCAATATGGCCCTTTTTCATGCTCCTTTTACTTCATTCCCTTCCATTTTCCTTGCTCATATTAGCAGCCCGCACTACACACACTCTCTGTCTCTCTCTCTTAATTTAAAACAGAAAACTAAACAAATGAAGCTACTCATCATCATGCGTGCTCTGTTAATGAGTAATATCATTCTTTCTCACATTTCATCTATCTTCTCTATTTTGGAAGGTTATTTCTGGACAAAGAATAGTCTTTTTATCATATGTTTGTAAAATTCCTAGCACAGTGAGGCCCAGATCTGGACATGGAGCATACAGGCACCATCCAAATATAATGAATTATTACTATTCTTTGTTATATGTTAGTCCATCATTGTAAACTTTTATACAAATTAAAGTTTTATAATGTCAGACTGAAATTGGTCTAAAAATATTTAGATGATAAACTGAAATGCTTGGAAAAGATTTACGGCAGTCTGCTTTAGTATGTTTTTCAAAGGCACATATGACTATATATGATAATCTATTATAAAAATTTAGACTGCATAGTCAAAATACAATGCATAGTATAGACTAGTATGTATATAAACCAGAAAATCAGGAGTCTTTAAAAATGGATGCTTTAACCAAATAATCACTATGATTACTACTGAAGGAGTTAATGTTTTTCAGTGTGGTTGAATGGCTGAACTGAAAACAAAAAGTGATCTGTAAAATGAGAGCACTAAAAATGTTTGTCTGGCTAGGAACAGACATTGCATTTGTCCCTGTGGCAAGTTGTGCTTGCGTTTGTCCCAGAACAGGAATATCCCTGGATTAGCATGTACATGTATCATCCTTCTAATCAGGTTTAGTGGTGGCTATATGCACTAGTACTTTTCTGCCATTACTTCAATATTGATATCCCAAGATAACTGTTTAGATGCATTTTGTGATACTCTGGGATAAACTATTACTGCCTCTTGTCATTGGGTGTTATTAGTGTTGTCGCTGTTCTCATAAGGTGTTACTAATGTGTCGTTAGTGTTGAAGTCTCAGGAACCGTAGTGCTGGGAAAAATCAGAGCCAGGAGATCCCAACACCAGTTTTGTCTTAAAAACAACCACAGGCTTGATTTAGTGGCAAAGATTCAGCCAAGTTTATTGTTTACATAAGCACAGCACTGATGCGTTTTGGACTGTCAAATACATCAGGCCGGGCGTTAAGGCGTTTCTATCTGTGACAAGGTAGTCAACACAACACAATGTAGGCTCCCTTGACCACTGCAAAGTTCCCATACTTTCCAAACCTCCTTTTATGCGATGATGAAAATTAATTACATATTGCATTCCATCTGTATCTTGAATGTCTCTTGAATGTCTCAAACCATGGGTTTGCTTCACATCCTGACCGTCATGTTCCTGTTCCAGTCTTATCATGCAGGTACTGGACTGTCCTACATCTTGTACAGCCATTTCCCCCTCCCATCTCTTGGCAGGAGTGCCCATCTGGGCCACATGCAAAGTTACATAAGGAGTTTGTGCATTGGCTAGGCCTGCTCTGGCCAGTGCTTTAGCAAAGCCTTTGTGTGAAAAGTATGTACAGGTTTCCCCAGATTTATGCGGGGTCTTTATATGTGGATTTGCTCTTATGCAATGAGCATATTTAGAACCATAATTTATTATATGCGAGGTAAATTTGCTCTTATGCAATTGTCATAGACACTCCCCCCACTCCCCAAGCAGGTAAGCCTGCGGGGGGAGGGGAAAGAGCCATGGCCCCACTCACCCCAGCCCTGGCTGCAGCAGCCCCAGGAGCGGCTGATGCCAGCTCCTTGTAGCCACTGGGGTGCACTATGCCCTGGTGCAGGCAACTGGCGCTGGCAGCTCCCAGGGCCACTGCAGCTGGCGCTGGGGTGGGTACTGCGCCCTGCACCACCTGGGGCTCCGCTTGTCCACCCTCACCCCATCGTGTGATGGAGTGACCCCAGGAGCAGCTGACACCAGCTGCCTGCACCAGGGCACAGTGAAGCCCAGCAGTTCCAGGGAGCTGACATCGGCCACTCCTGGGACAGCTGCAGCAGGACCTGGGGTGAGTGGGGACAGGCAGCGCCCCAGGGGGAGGTTGGGGCATGGTGCAGCCCACTGGCTGCAGGCAGCTGGTGCTGGCAGCTCCCAGGACTGCTGCAGCCGGGACTTGGGTGAGTGCTGCACCCCACGCCACCTGGGGCTCTGCTTGTCCGCACTCTCCCCAGCTATGCTGGAGCGGCCCCGGGAGCAGCTGACACAGGAACCTATCCCTATTTCTTACATTAAAAAGTGGGTTCGCTTTATTCAAATTTGATTTATGCGGCATTCTTCAGGAACTCATGTACCACATCAATTGAGGGAAATCTGTATTGATCAGTGCTCTTACTCTGTGAATCTTTTTAAGGTTTATCTATCTTGGGACAATAGATGTAGATGTCTGAATGATTGCAATTTGTCTTGAGTTAAAATGGTTTATCCTGAGACAAATGCGTTGTCTGTTTGTAGCCTCTCAGACCCAGCTGTATCAGCCTTGCCTGTAAATGAGCCAAACAAAAATGTAATTCATTAAAGTAGAGATTGATAAGTGTGGGTCACTCTAACACTTCTTATTTATTGTACAAATTAGCCTAGTCCCCCTTTTCAACAAAAACTTTATCATGCAGGGTAATTAAACTCAATTATATGTAAGGATCTTATTGTGGACAAAAATCTGTTAATGTCTTTGTGTACATATTTCCTTAAAGTTATTGTGGTATAAAAAGTATTTAGAACTATAAGTTGATTGATACTAATAAATTATTCTAAACATTAGGATGATCTATCTCAGGGTGCTGCAATATTGATTCAAAATGTGGCCAAATTCTCTCTATACAGACAACAATCACTAAATTTCATTTGAATAAATATTCTTTTTTC
>NW_017728994.1:36885762-36888477 GCF_001723915.1 Gavialis gangeticus | reverse complement strand
TGTCTTTGTGTACATATTTCCTTAAAGTTATTGTGGTATAAAAAGTATTTAGAACTATAAGTTGATTGATACTAATAAATTATTCTAAACATTAGGATGATCTATCTCAGGGTGCTGCAATATTGATTCAAAATGTGGCCAAATTCTCTCTATACAGACAACAATCACTAAATTTCATTTGAATAAATATTCTTTTTTCTTGCCAAACAAGGTTCTTGGGGTAAATCAGATATATTTTTTCAGTACTATTTGGAACATCATATAGGAAGCACTAGAGATAGGGAGATGTACTTAAAAGTTAAACAAACATCCTTGTGTGTCTAAATATGTACACTCCTCAGAATGACCGGTTCTCATGAGATCAAATGTTAACTGGCTAACCTGTGTCATGATGTGTAAATCCCACTATTATCACAGCAAAGCACAAACATTAGTTTTATCTACTGGTTATACAGAGACATAACTAAGCACAGAAGGAATCTGAGACAATTGGGCAGCAACACTAAGATTTTATAAAAAGTTATTTTTACACAGGAACATAGGGCTGGAAGGGCCCGCCTCGGTCATTTTTAAAAGAAGGCAAAGTCATAATCACAGCTCTTGATAAATAGCCTCTGATGGAATAAAAACAAGCTGTTCTTTTTCAGTTATATAACCCACCCAGGATGCAAAATGCTCATTTCTTTATTAGAGAAAATATATTTGAAATAGAAAAAAGCCTTTGAATCCCAAGGGCCGTATAGAATTAAAGGGTATTTGTTTCCCATGAGTTAAAGAACAACTTGAAATCTAGTTGACTGCCAGAGTTCAGATTTAAACGCCTACATTTAAATTGCCCTGGAAAAAAAAGCAGAGGACGTGGTTCTACATGTGACTCCATTAACATGTACACATGACAAAAATGTCACTCTGTGGCATAATGGCAGCACAGTGTACATGTGCAAGACTTTTGGGAGTTTTAAATAACTTTGCATTGTTGCAAACTAAACTACATCTGGATGTACTTTAGTTTGCAGTGATGCAAATTGCAAGGATGCAGCTGTCAGCTTGCTCCCTCAGCTATGGGAGAGGCGAGCAGGCTCTGCAGAAAATAATGATTGGGCTCCTTGCCGGTTGTGCTTGAAAGGTGGGTCATGCGGCCAGCAGAAAGGCTGGGGTCACCCAAGAATGGGCTGGCTTGCTCCTGGAGCAGCACAGGAAGGCAGCAAGAGGGTGGCTGGGGTTGTTGGCGGCTGGAGAAGGTGGCAGGGACAATGCACGGGGCGCTGGAAATCTGGGCGGGCTGCTAGCTAGCCAGGTGCTGCCCCAGCGCAGAGGTGCTCAATCCAAGACTTCCTCAAGCCCAGCCAGGCTTCCAGCACCCTGTGCACCATCCCCACCACCTTCTCTGGCCACCAGCAAACCTAGGCACCTCCTGGTGCCTTCCCATACTACCCCAGGGGCAATTCAACCCATTCCTGGGCAGTCCCAGGCATCCTGCCGGCCACAGGACCCTGCTTTCAAGCAGAACCAGTGAGAACCGGTCCTTGTTGTTGTGTAGCCGCCCTTCCCCCTCCCACCCTGCGGCTGAGGGGTGAGCTGCCAGTAAGCTGAGTGGCCCCTGAGCTGTGAGGGGCCCCAGTCCTTCTGTCTGTGGCAGCAGCACCCCAGGACTGCCCAGGCAGGCTGCAAGCAGTCTAGGGGTGGCCCCAGCTCAGAGGCAGTACCCAGCCTGATTCAACTCTTCCCCAAGCCTGCCTGCTGGAAGCCTACCAGGTGTTGCTCCCCGGGCAGGCTCAGGGAAGAGTTGGACCTGGCCAGGTGCTGTGTGCGAGCTGGGGCAGCCCACAGGCTGCTAGCAGCTCACTGGGTGACCCAGATGGTGCTGCTGCTATGGAGGGAAGGACTGCCCCCCCTACAGTTCAGGGGCATTTTGACTCGCCAGCAGTTTGTCCCCCCAGGTGTGGGGGTGGAGGAGGCTCTGCAACAGTGGGGATTGGGCCCCTTGCCACTTCTGCTGGAAAGCAGGGTCCTGTGGCCAGCAGAATGTCTGGGGCTGCCTTTAAATGGGCTGGCTTGGCCCAGGAGCAGTGCAGAGAGGCGGCAGGAGGGTGGCTGGGTGACCTGGTGGCAGGAGAAGGCAGCAGGGATGGCATGCAAGGCGTTGGAAGCCCAGGTGGTTTTGTGGGGAAGTTGGACTGGGCACCTCTGAGCTGGGGCAGCACCTGGCCTGCTAGCAGTCTGCCTGGGTGGCCCCAAGGGGCGCTGCCACTGCAGAGGGAAGAGCCAGGCCCCCCTGCAGCTCAGGGGCTGCTTGGCCCTCAGGCAGCTCACCCTCCGGCTGTGGGCAGGCTCCGGCTCTGACAAAAGGATTAGGCCCCTCACTATAATGTGATGAAAACATTTTAACTGTTTAGTCCTCAGGGTTTTATTCTATGCCTCACCATTTCAGTTCAGGGGGCATAGAATAAAACCTTGGAGATTAAATCCTTGTCATATGCACAAGTGCTCAGGGAGGCCAGAAAAGGTATTATTTCCTGATGAGTCATTTGACCAGATTTCTGGGGTCCATCAATTTCTTCCACTCTTGTATTACCCCCAAATAACTCTCTTTCAAAAAAAAGTGTGCAAATTATAGATGTACTAATATCTTTGATTATATTTAGAAAATGAATAACATATCTAGTAAACTTCTAAAGGTACTGTTGCATAAATTGCTGATTTTATCCCCTGGAG
>NW_017728994.1:36874492-36885751 GCF_001723915.1 Gavialis gangeticus | reverse complement strand
AAAGAAACATAGAGAAAAGTATCTATTTTCACTACAGTACCACCATTGAGTAGGGAAGAAATAATCCTGATGCCATAAGAAGAAACAGAGCATCTAATTATAGCATTGCAGCACACAATATCATATACTGGTGATTCTTCATCATATTTTGCTTGATTTAAGGTATTCTCTCTCCTTTAGGTTTATACACTATGGATGAGGTGCATCCTTGTTCCTTAAAGACCCTTCTAGAGCAAGCAGCTC
Organism: Gavialis gangeticus; assembly: GCF_001723915.1. Lineage (NCBI taxonomy): Eukaryota > Metazoa > Chordata > Crocodylia > Gavialidae > Gavialis > Gavialis gangeticus. Next base: position 36,885,508 of record NW_017728994.1, on the reverse strand, counting down.
TTTCAGAATGCATTAAGGAAACATCTGCAGACCATGTGTGTCCCATGAGTCAACTTTCTCACAGCATTTATCAGATGTTTCTTCTTTCTCCTCTCCCACTTTTTCCCTATCTTTTGCTCTTCTTTTTGTTTTTTCCCCTTCCCCTTTACATTCTTAATCTTTCTTTTCTTCCGTCATTAACGGTAAATTAAACATTCAGAAAAGGGAAAATAAAAGCAAGAGAAGATTCATGCAAGAGCTAGAAGAGTAAAATAAAAAGTAATATTTAGATAGTAAAACTATTCTAGCTACGTGAACAGTGCACTCAGACCCTGCCCCCAACTTGTAATAGTCACTCTAATTTTTTTTAATGAATTTGCCTCAGTTACCCTTATCATGCTTTGTGTTTACATTCCATAAACATTTGTTTCCACAAATGTTCTGAAAAAAGTGATTTTCAGAGTTGTGTATGTCACAGGAAAGACACTGTAAACTTACACATGTATTAATTAATTCCAGAAATGCATGTAATATCAGTAGTTTGCCATGGTCATGTCAGGAGACGGAGGCAATAAATTGTATAGGAACAATCACAATCATCAATGCTAAAATAGCGACTATCACATACTAAGTATTCACACACAACTTTTTCTTAGAACTTTTCCACTAACCAAGCAGTAAATCACTTTGCTACTCATATGACATCTGATGAAAATTACAAATCCCATTTTTTCTGTATTATTTAATTAATGTAAAATGATGAACTGGAGTCTGACCTCTATTGTTGGGTATAAATTTGGACTAATCCATTGGGCTAGGGACAGACATTACACATAAACCGGTTTAAGTGATCAGACACTGGTTTAAACCTGTAACAGAACAGATGTTCAGTGCATATAAACCCATTTGAAGATGGCTGAAACCAGTTTGAGATAAACCTGGTTGAATGTAGTATCAGACTTAACTGATTTGGCTGGAACTGGTCTATACAATGTCTGTCTCAGACCCCTTGCTGGTTTAAGATAAATCAGAGTCCCCCAGCATCCCAGCATGCTCTCAGGCTGGGCAGGGCTCTCTGTTCCACAGCAGGGCTGTCCCCTCCCCTCCACTGCCTCACTGGAGCTGCCTCACTGAAACTTGGCAGTCTGTGTAGGCATCTGCCTGGCTTCTGCTCCCCACCTTTCCTCCCTACTCTGTGCTAAGCAGGCATTCCCCCATCCCTCACAGACACCTCACCATTAGCTAGCAAACCACAGGCTGGCTACAGTCTGTGCTGTGGGAGATGACAGAGGAAGACAGGCTTTTTGGAGCAATTCAACAGGTAGCTTAATGTCTTTCCTCAGAAAAGCTGTTTAAGAGCTGTTTGCTTTCCCCCTCCCCATCACCACTCCCTGCTAAGCTGAAATTTCCCCCTCCCCTCTGCCTTGCAGAGAAGGTATCTGTGTATTAGCTAGCAGACCACGTGCTGGGTCCATGCTGAATCAACAAGCAGAATCAACAGGTAGCTGATAATGTCCCTCTGTTTTCTTAATGGGGTGATAAACACTGAGATAGGGGTGACACTCTTATCAGCCCCCTCACCCCATCTTGCTTGCCTGTCAGCTTGGTGCAGACAGTATACAGAAGCAGGGAGGGAGATTGAAAAGCTCCGTATCATCAACAGATGCATGCACTGCACACCCCACCTTTGCCTCAGTGCTGGCTGGGGGCTGGCAACACTCCTGCCCCCTGAGCAGCGAGCTGGGAAAAGCTGGGGACTGCAGGCAGGTGGGGGGTTTACACCCTTCCCTAATCAGAGCCCTGCTGCAACCTGGCCACACCCTCCTTAGCTCAGCTCTGCAAGGGAAAGGAGGGCTGCTCCAGCACCCCCAGCTTTCAGCCTGAACCACTGCAGGCATGTACCTAAATTTCCTCAGTCCAGAGAGATTGTCTGTATGGTTGGAAACTGGTTCAGTCTAGCCAGGTTAGACTAACCTGTAAAGGTTGAATTAGTTCAGGCTCAGGCTTTTTTAATGTCTGTCCCTAGCCATTGGGCCTCATTCTAAGGTACACAGAAGACCTTTTACATTGCTCTGATAGTGCAAGAATGTTATTTCCACTTTTTTGGCCTCTTTTACACATGCAAAGCAGTATAAAGAAGCCTCAGTGTCACTGAAAATAAGGTCCATTGACTATAACAGAGCTACTCCAGCTTTTATCTAGATGAAGTGATGATTTGAATCTGGCACTATGACTCTCTATCACAAAGCAATATCCTACTAAGGATCAGAATCTTACGAAAAGCATCTAGAATTTGTAATGGGCACATTAGTGATTTTAAAATGTATTTATAACCAAAGACTCTGTAGTGGATGTCAAAAAAAATTGGAAAGGGGGGAAAAAAACCCTTATTTCTACAAGTTGGAATACTGTTTTTTAAAATGTTCCTTCACTCCAAAGAGTTTCTGTCATCACTGTTGTATTAGTCTCTTTAAAAAACAACATCTTTACTTTGCAAGGACAGGTGGACAGAGAGGCATGGTGAGTGCTTTATTGGCTATATGCCATTTTTTCTAAAAGGCTGGTAGCTTACCTGATGTGTGCAGGCCAGTTGCTAGGTTGCAATGGATTTCTGTGTTCTCCTTTCACCAGGAGGTGAGAGTCTGCAAGTGTGCTCTTTTAGTAAACTTGTCCTTTTTTGTTCTGCTGGCTTTGCAGATAACAGTAAGGGAGATTATCTTAGTAACAGTTGTTCCTAACCAGCTGTAAAAGTAATTGATAGGCTATTTATTTTGTCATATTAGAACCTAACATTTTAACGGCAAACCAGCTCACTAAAGAATGACTCCTTTTCAGTCTGATTCCTGTGTCAGCAGAAGTTCCACTATCTTTTCAGCCTGGATCCTCCCATGACCTCATTATAAGGGAAATTCATTTTAATGCCTGAATAAAAATTACCCAAGAGAGGCTTCAAAGTGCAAAACCTTAAGTGATCCTTCCCCTTAATCCTACTTCCCTTCATCCAAACGAACATGCTGTACGTGACTTATATCACACACAGTCCCATCAGTTGGGATTAGGGGTTCCCCCAGGACTGAATGTTGTTAAATACATTCTAGGTTACATTTTCTGAATTGAAAAGCTTAATAGCTAGTTTAAGACAAGATGCTGCAGATGAGAGAATAAGAAGTGGTAGTAAAGGGGAGGGGAGGAGAAGGTCACATAGACAAGTTTTGTGCAGTATTGGTACGTCTGAATACCTTTTTTCAGTTTGCAGCACAAGGGTGATACAAGATTAGAAACTAACAGTTGATATTTGCCGTATTAATTTTTCTGACTTAAGAATCACATTGCCAGAATGCTACAAAGAATGTGCAGTAGACAGATGCAGCAACATCTACCACACACATTATTTAAGTTATTTATTAGTTCACTGGAAGGACCATGTCGAGGGTTCACTGAGGGAAAAGTCCATGAGATTAATTCTCCTCTCTTCTTGGCAGGGCTGGTACTACTCCCTGTTGTTAAGTTTGCTGAACCCTTCTCATTTGCTCTCTTATTTTACATTGCTTACAACTTTATAAAATTTTGACTTATTGGCTGAAAGCTTTCCTGCTGGGGGTGACCACTTCAGACTGAATTTGGGAAAGAATAGCCAAAACAGTTTAACTATTTGCTCATTGTTTTGCCCTTTTTAGAGTTATGGGCATGTTAAAGCATTCTAAGAAAGAGCAAAACAATGTGCAAATAGTTAAACTATTTTGGCTATTCTTTCCCAAATTCAGTGGTGTTGCGAGCAGGGGTTTGGCTTCTTTGACCATGGGATATTGTTCCAGGAAGAAGGATTTCTAGGAAGAGACGGTCTCCGTCTAATGAAGAGAGGGAAGAGAATCTTTGCAGACAGGCTCGCTAACCTAGTGAGGAAGGCTTTAAATTAGGTTCACCAGGGGATGGAGAACAAAGCCCTGAGGTAAGTGGAAAAGCAGGGGACCTTGGAGGTTTTTAAGGCCCAATCCAACGAAGTCCTGGCTGGAATAATATAGTTGGGACTGGTCGTGCTTTGAGCAGGGGGGTGGACTAGATGACCTCCTGAGGTCCCTTCCAACTCTAATTTTCTCTGATTCTCTGAACCCGTGTTGGGGGGAAAAGGGAGTGAGATGTGACAAAGAGATGATAGCACCTTTTGCTTAGAGCAGCAGTAAAATACTGTGCAGTAAGCCTTCTCTGGGACTATTTGATGTCCTCACAATGTCGCGGTGTAGACCGCCAGTCTCTATGGGTTGCCTGCAGACGGTGGCTGGCAGTGAATGTGCACCCCGCACCCCCGATGGGGTGCGGGGAGGTAACTGATGTTAAAACCACCCCCGAAGGGGTGGGTCCCACTGGTCGTTGTCGTCAGTCGGCGTTTCGCTGCGGTGAGGGACGACCAGCACCAGAAGACATCAACTAAAAACAGTCTGGATAAGGGTATCTCGTCGGCGTCCAGCACTCAATGTCATTCTGGCGGTTTTCTAAAAGGCTAAAAGCTTAAAAGCGTAAAAGAGCTAAAAGCCTAAAACTGCCAGGGGGCTGCCACTGGGTAGGGCGACCAGCGCCTTAAAAACACCAATAAATTCTGGGAGTGTGTCTACACATGTATGGGCAGCCGGTGCCTCCTCAGTCTGGGGGGGCACCTGATTGCTGAAGGGGGGCGGGGAAGGAGAGCCCTCCAGCGTCAATTGCTGAGCCAGTGGCAAAACTGGAAGTACATTTCTACCAGCACTTCCAATTTTGGGGCTGGTGCTTCCAGGGGGTGCACGGCCAATCTCAGGGGGTGCACTTGCACCCGCATGCACCCCTTACGCATCACCAATATACACATGTACCCTGTTGGAAGAAAATCTGCTCCTTGGGAGCAAATCTGCTCCTGCCCTGCTCTGTCCTTCTATAGCAACCAGGGGAAGCTCTGGGCTTCCCTGGGGTGCTAGCCTCGGGTCTGGCTGGGGGCATGGGGCCCAGTCCCAATGCACACTGGGCCAGGCAGCACTTTGCTGGCCCTGTGCACATCATGACACAGATGCCAGCAAGCCCTGTGCCCAGCAGAGCTCCCCTGCCCAGTAGGGGGCTTGCCAACAGCTGCACCAGGAGCGGGACAGCTCCCAGTGAGCCCCTGGCAGAGTGGGGAAGCAGAGAGCTCTCCAGTCCCAGTGCTGCATGGCTCCCATCTCCCCACAGGAGCTGGGAGCTGAGCAGTGCTGGGACAGGGTGCAGCATACAGTGACCTACTCCTGGTGCTGATTTGTTCCTGGGGGGAGCCAGGAGCTGAGCAGTGCCAGGACTGGGAGAAGAGAATCCTCCATCCCCTGTGACTCCATTTGCCAGCATGGAAGAACCAGAAGCATAGAATGGCTGTTCATGTAAGTTATCACTGTCCTTTGTGAGCCCTGGGAAGAACATTTTATGTGATCAAGGAATTAAAGATTGCATATAATTCAAAAAGATTTTTGAATCATACTCATTACTGACATCTTTGAGGATATTTCCTCAGTGCTTTAAGCAATTTGATTAATGTTTGCCATGTCCTTTCCTAAGGTAAAAATTGTACAGTGGAGTGTTCTGTTTTGTAATTTATTTGATAATGTATATACCTATCTTGCTGTAAATGCTTATGTTTGAAGAGGAAAAGAAATGTACCTTTTGCTTAGAGCAGCAGGTAGCAAGGGTTGTGATAAGGCTTGTTTCTTATAATGATCATTCCACAGTTTTGGGCTGGCACCCCCAGAAAAGCGTTGACTCAGGTACTGCATAGCTTATCTTTTCTTCTGTTAGGTAGATTTACTGTGTCAGAAGATTAAAGTCATCAGTGGTGTTCTTGGTTACAGACATTTAGTTGATCTTTTACAAACCTTAGGCCCTGGCTATCAAGTACCTTGAAGACAAGGGTCAAGACCTTGAACTTGGTTACTACCTCTTGTAAAAGTGAATTTGTAAAGTGACCATCTTGTACAGTTTATACCCAGGATCATTTGTGTCTGTGCTATCTATTTTTATGGTTTCTCATGAAAGCTCTCACAATTTCACTGGTGATTTCTCATTTGATTTTTAAGAGCAAATAACATTTAATCTAATTACACAATTGGATTATGTAATCCAATCATTATATAATCCAAGCTGCAGATAATGCAGATGTTTGGTTTAACACAGGTTATTCTTTATGTTGGAAATAAGAGATTTGAGCAACAAATGGGATTAGAAGCAGTCTACATCTCTCTCCAAAGAACTGTGAATTGGAAAAGAAGAGAAATAGAGTTGTTGAGGATGTAGCTCCCGCCACAACCTGAATCCTATCTTACTTAATTATTATGATTTGTGTTGCAGTAGCACCTAACAGTCTCACTAAAGAGCTCTGTTGTGCTAGGCCAGTACAAACGTATTGGATGACACATTCCTGGCTGCCAATATTTTATGTGATTTAAATTATGACTAAACAAGTTGTAAGTAGGTCAGTAAGCCTGCTGCCTCACAGAGTGGCTTTGGTGTGGAGGGTTCCTCAGCCTTTTCTTTAAATGAAAATATAGCCCTTGCTCACACAAATAACACAGTAGATCAAAGCTTGTAGCTCTTCTCTGGGCAATAGGAGAGGCCCTTTTGCTCTGGCCTCTTCTTAGGCTTGAGCTTCTTTGCGTTCTCACTTGTCTCCTGTTGTTGACCACTTCTTTCCTCTTGCTAAGCTTCCCTGCTCTCTCCCTTTGGTTTTTAATTGCTGGTGGACCTACTTCTTGGGTGCATCTACATGTGCAATTAATGCTCATGAATAAACTCTGGAGACTATTGCTCTGGAGTTTATTGCTCCTGGGTGTTGTGTCTTCAAGATCACCTGGGACTGCAGCATGTTGATCTGGGTTGAAGCAGCCCCAGCTGGCAGGGGGCCCCCGGGGTCAACCTTCTAGCTTGGGGGTGCTCCCCCCTGTCCAAGGTGCTGTGGAGGGGCTGGCTGGGGCACAAGGGTGCTTCACTGTAGGGCTAGCTGTCAGGCAGCCCCTGCATGAAACACCCTCATGCCAAGCCAGTTGAGTCAGTATCTACATAAGTGCTCTCGCAGAGTAAAAAAATCCACAGCAGATTAGTACTTGTATTTCCAGGTGCTATTCTGCTGTGAGGTCAATTAGTTTATTTTGGCCCAATAGAGGCACATGTTTAGACACGTAACATTTACTGCACAGCTAATTAGTCTACTGCTCAGTAAACATCTCAGGTAGAGATGCCCCTTGGGTAGCTAAATGCCTGCAGCTGGGTTTTTACAGCAAAGCTATCTGCTCCCACTTAAAAGCCCAAGCTGCCCTGTTACACAAGTGAACATGGCAAACATCTCGAGAGGAGGGGAGCATAAGATAGCATAAGAATTTATGTTAAGTTTGCATAAACATGGCTTGATGGCTCTAAATCATTCAAAAGATTTATCAAAACATAATTATAAATATATATCAACAAACCCTCTTATACAAGAGTGAAAACAGGAATGTCTTTTCCTTTCCAAACCTGTTACAGTATCTCTGGTCCCAAGTAAAATAAATGACTGCAACCTTCTCTGAATCTTGCACAGACAAAAAATCAATGCTACTCAAGGCATCCTTTAGAGAATTATATTTGGTAGATATTTGGTAGCGGTATGTTGTTTTAGCTTTCTCTGTAGATCTTTTTATTCAGTTTACCTTCTAAAACACATTTATTGTAAAATAACAGCTTGTAAAAGGTAGGCAAGTGCACATTTCATATTGAAGTTCCAAATATTTCTTTTCACTATTTAATTTTAGTTAACAGTTCAGATGCAACGTAATACTGTATGGTTACATTGTACAGTTAGGTGCCAACTTTGTAAATAGTGTTTAGTTTTAAAATGTATTTACTGAGTTGTGTTAGTATGTGGGGATGTATAATGCATGTGGATCAGTAAGGTCTCATGGCTTGGAGGGCTCAACTCCTTGTGGGCCAGATCCTGTGCATTATCTCAACAAGGAGCTCTGGGAATTCAACAGGTACCGCCTAAGGAATGTAGCTACTTCTTTGGGATGTTTTAATTCTTTAAACAACTCTAGTCCCTTTTTCCAAGCTGCATCCAATAATATTTTGCTGATTCTAGACAGTGTGGATATTGTAGGTTCAGCATTTAAAATACTATGCTATGGCTATGTTATGTTAGGTTTCTTTTCAAGCAGAATTGAAACACATATCAGACAGTTTTGTTTATTTCTTTTAAGTCTTTATTTTATTCAAGGGAATAAAAAAGCACCTGCAACAAAGCAACTAGCTATTACAAATAAGTACCCAAGCCATGTAGTCACCCTATATGGGACAAACCTGGAACATCAAGGAACACCCAAACCATCAAGCTCCATGTTAAGACCACTGATCAGAAGTTGGTCTCATCTTCAGCACTGTATTGTATTGTAGCAACGGGTACAAAAATTAATTGCAGCCATGGCCATGGTTGCAATGAGTCCAATCCTGCAAGGGTATATGACAAGAGTGACTATAGTGTACAGTGGTTAGACTATAATAGTTGGCCACTCACATGTTTAAATTCTAACTAGATTGACACCAGGGTGGCATTTATCCTGAAAAAGAGATCCAGCATTACTTAATTTGTCTATTGGTCTGATATTTTAAGTGAGACCTAAAGTGTGCATCAGTTTTGTGTTAGCTGTCTCCATGGGGAACAGGAGAATTTGATTTCACCCTATCTTTCCTTGGGAAAACCACAACTGAAGTCAGTGGGATCTGCCTGTCTCTGGACCTCAGCTGGGGTTTTGCTCATGGGAAAAAATTGTTTTCTTTCCACTAAAATCTCAGAAAAAGAGCTGCTTAGCTCTTCAGGCTTGCAAATGACAGTCACCTTTTGGGCAGGTGAAAATTTCAGTCCAAAGATGACATTGTTAGTGAATTGTGTGAATGAAAACAGTTGATTATAAGGAAAACTGATTTGTAACTTTAATAAAAATCAGGCCAGTGCCTTCCCCAATGTAAATTAGTGTAGTTCCATTGAAGTTAGGAGAGGCACAGTGATATATGTGAGGTGAGCTGCACATGTGTAACACTGTTTTGTCACATTGTGTACTAGGATATAATTGCTTGAAAATATTAATTATAGGATTTCTGTCTTATGCTGGACTGAATTCTGTCCTTGACTGCACAATGTCAGTTGAAGTGAAGGAAATTACTCATGATTTGCACCTATGTATAAAAGGGCTGAATCTTACCCATCCACCAATATGCAATTTATGTTCCAGTCACTCAAATAAAAAATAAATCTACATTGTATACAATAAAACAAGAGCCATACATTATGATTCGATAGTATAGTTTCCCAGTACAAATGAAGTGTGATTTATTCTGATTCTCTCCTTGCTGTTTCTTTTGGGTTTTTTTCAGATGGCAAGTAAGCCTTGTGCCAGGTAAAATTCCAGGCATACTCAGCATGTCAGCTGGAATAAGTCCCTTACAGCGGTTCAAGAAAAAGGAATAAAAGAATCACTTCCACAGCTATGGCCACACCAAGGAAGGTTCTGCATTCCTCCCCTCCCGACGGAGGCTGGGGATGGATGATTGTTGTTGGCTGCTTTCTGGTTACTATCTGCACTAGGGCTGTGACAAGGTAAACTAGCTTCTTGCCTCACTCTCTCTTTATAGTGTTACTTCTATTTCTCTTTTTAAGAAAAAAAAGTGATGGTCTAAAAGCAAAAGCAGTCAGTGTGATAGAGGTGATATCTTTTATTAGACCAACTAGATAGTTGCAGAAACATTTTAATTATTTGCAGGCTTTTGGGCTTTTGGGCTCATGCGTCCTATTTGCTTACTTTGAGCATTTCTGGTGCTCTCCTGCATGAGAGCTATGACCTAAAGAGGCCCTTCTCTGTATATACTTTAGGTATCCCAACTAGGCAGAAAATATTTGTTGAGGTAGTTCTCAAAAATAGAAGGAGAGCAAATGGGACTACAGTGTGTATACTTGGGGAGAAGCTGCATCCTACTGCTGACTTAGTGTGATTTTTTTAATGCAAACACCTAAGAGTATGGTTGTGTCAACATGGATTTTTAAACTATCTGAAAAATATTAGGGATAGGCAGTATGTGAGAGATATTAGAAACAAAAGTTTTGTCTGACAAGCAGTTTGATATAAATACAATACTTCTTACCTCAATTATGTATTTCTTTTTAAATAAAGCTGCCAGACTTGATGAAGAAATCTTGGGGTAAGCCTCATAAAAGCTTGACTATTAATAAGTATGTGTTGGTCCAGTGTTATTTATTTACTATAGTTATATTACCTACATACTAAAAAAAGAGATGTTTTACGAAGGAGTGTTGTTCCCATAAATTTGCGTTTTTGTGTGAAATACATTGGTCTATGTTAAAGAAATAATCTAACTGATGCCTTTGAAATATAGCTTTAAACTGGGTGACAGTCCATTTTTTAGGGATAGATTAGGGGTATTTCTTGCTTTAAGAAACTTGAAACTATCCCATATCTCTTATCAAGCACTGGAGGGATTGGTGCATCCTTGATTTTTAAAGTGACATAACACAATTTATATATCGTCTTGTGAACCCATCAGCAGTGTAGGGAACCATGGAATTGTATGTTGAATTTGACATGGGTATAGTCAGAAGACGTTGGGAAAAGGACTAGTTTATTGAACTAACTTTGAGGGCTACATTGTGCAGCTGCATCATTACTGATGTTTTCATTCAAACAAGCCTCATGGGGTGCATCCACATGAGCGCACGTGTGTGTCTTGCAGCGTCTCAAGGCCCTTTGAGATGATGCAACAGGCACATGCAGGAATGAAAAAACTTTCCCCACACTGCGAATGTGCAGTGCGGAGGCAAAATTAGATCCCTGGATATCCAGGGGTTAAAAAAAAATGCAGGGGAAAAAGGCGGGGAAGGCTATGGTCCCAGACTGTGTTCAGAGGCAACTGGAGGCTTGGTCCTCCACAGAGATGCTTGGGTAACCAGGCAGAGCATCTCTATAGCTGTCCCTTGCCCAGTGCTGTAGCACGCTACCTGCCTGTGCAGGG
>NW_017728994.1:36869285-36869492 GCF_001723915.1 Gavialis gangeticus | reverse complement strand
AAATGCAGGGGAAAAAGGCGGGGAAGGCTATGGTCCCAGACTGTGTTCAGAGGCAACTGGAGGCTTGGTCCTCCACAGAGATGCTTGGGTAACCAGGCAGAGCATCTCTATAGCTGTCCCTTGCCCAGTGCTGTAGCACGCTACCTGCCTGTGCAGGGCAGGCAGCGGTGCAGGCTTCAGGGAGCTGGAGCCGGGCTCCTGCTGTTA
>NW_017728994.1:36856636-36859024 GCF_001723915.1 Gavialis gangeticus | reverse complement strand
ATAGTGGTCTGTGGGCTGGAGGAGCTTATGGATCTTCTCCGCAATGTCTCGGATGCAGGTCCTTGGGAAGCAGCAGACTTTCCGGGCTAAGGGGTGGGGACAGCAGATTACCCCCTCAGTCCCCCTCAGGATGGAGTCTCCCACAACAAACACCTTATGTTTTGTCTTGGGGAGAGCGGGGGTGGTAGCTGCAGTTGAGCCTGTGTTGCCTGCAGGAGCTAGCAACTCAGCAGGCTCTGCTGGGGCTGCAAGAGGTTCGTACGTGTTGCTAAACTCCGGCAGGGCAGGGGCCTTGGTGGCCCTTGACTACCTTGGTCCATCCCCCTGACTGGAGAGAATGGGAAGTCCCGGAGTCCTCCCTTGTCCTGGAGGGAGATCGTGGTTTACCCTCCAGCTCCCGGGGGAGAAGGGCCTGGCAGTAGGAGTCTATCTCCTGCTCACAGTCCCTGATGGCACGCAATCTCTGGACTGTGGCCTCCAGCTGGCGTGCCAGAGACCCCAAAAGGGACCAGAACCCACAAGGGGAGGTGGCCATGCTCCCGGGCCCCAGAGCCTGAAAAAGGGACAGACAGCCCCTGCAGCCAAGAGCCAGGGGCTCCGTCTGTGTGGAGCCCGGAACCATGGGCTCCTTCTGGGTGGCCGTCTCTGAGGTGCTGGAGGTGGGGGGGGGGAGGGCACAGACCCTGAGGGGACCCAAGGGGTGTGGTGAGTGCCCATTCGCAGCATGCCCCTGGTAGGCAGGCTGGGCCTGAGTCTGCCTACCCTAGGGGGCTCACAGACAGGGCTTTGGGCCCCTTCTGCGCACCCTCCTGCATGAACTCCATGCTAACTCATGCATCAGCAGACAAGAGCTCCTGTTTGGGCAGCCTGCTCCCGTGGCTCCCTGGGGGGCTGGGTGAAGTAGGGGCCTGGGCGGGGCGAGACCCGGCCCAGCTCCCACTTAGCTGCCTCCTCCCACTCTCTAGGGTTTAACCCCCTCCCACCACAGGCCCCGCTTACCTCCAAAAAGTGGTTTATACATTCAAACAAGCACCTAACCTCATCACCAGAACTGAAGCCAACTTCCTACAGCTCAAAACACAAGACCTGTCAACTATCTCCAGTACCCCCACAAACTGCACACCAGAATCTATCAAAGACAACAAAACCCATCTACCTGTGGGGGCACATTCCTAACCAAAAAAACCACTCTGCTTGCAGTCTCTCAGGCCTGATCCTGAGAGGAAACAAATTGCAATGCAAACCACTTTTCAGAGCTGGGCCTATGAACTACACTTCATGAGCCTCCTAGGTAGTAGGTACAGAAACTCATGGACTCAATATACACAGTGGAATTCTGGCACACTATGACCTGCCGGACATCTGACACCCCAGGCACCTCTGCACTTTTACCTGCACTGCTACATCTCCCTTTCCCCCCTACATCCCACCCCAGCCTGTCCCTCACCCCGATACCTCCATTTCAATTTTCACTGATGCCAGCTTTAGGTCTCACATCTTTGCCATGGCTCATGTGCTTTTTGCAGTGCTGGCAGATGGCAAACCTGGGATCATCTACCAGCTCAGAATGCTCCCACACTCCACTACTCTCCTGCTTCTGGGTTGAGGGTGAGGATCCTGCCTTATCCCACTCCTCAGCAAGCTGAGGCTGAACAGCAGGAGAAGCTGCCTCAGCTGAGCCACTTGCCTCCACAACCTCAGTCTCCTCTGAGGTGCTGCTTTCCAGAGGAGACCAGGGACTAAGGGAAATTTGGGGGGTGTGGAGCACAAACTCTGATTCCCCCTCAGTTGCCAGAATTGCTTGAGCCAGCACGCTCAGCATCCCTGGTTCCAGATCCAGCTCTGCCTCCTCCTCTGGCAGTGGGAGGCTCATGCTGAGAGATGAGATTGGAGTGGAGGAGACAGTGATTCCACTGCTGGTGCCCACTTCTGGACTGAGGGGAGGTGATGCAGGTGCAGGGACGTCAGGTGCAGACACTGCTCCCACCTCCTTGCTTCCACTGGCAGCACTGATGTCATGGCTGCTTAGAAAGAAAATACATCAGTTTTTTGGGGGAAGGGGGGCTTGCAGCTGTAGCTGTCTCCCTACCCCTCTCCCCTCCCCTGCCAGAAGACCTGGCACCGGCCTTTCCAGCACGCTTCATATTGATCTTTCCTGTGCTGCAAAAGGTCTCTCTGTGTGTGTTAATTCCTTTTTTTTAACCAAAAAAAAAAAAGAGCAAATATAAAATCAAATAAATGAATTGAATAGTAATAGTAATTGAATAGTTAAGCTAAGATAAGCTAAATCCTACCCAATCCTTTCTAACAACGAAAAGGAGCAGGCAAATTCAACTACTGAGTAAAGCAAGCAAGCTGAAATGCTTGAGTCTGAGGGTTCCTTTCTCA
>NW_017728994.1:36841327-36851636 GCF_001723915.1 Gavialis gangeticus | reverse complement strand
CTCCAAACAGAGGCTTTTATGCTGTTTCTCGGTCTCTCCCCTCAGATGCTGTCATTGGAAAGGCAACCAGAGAGAAATCCTTCTCACTGGCCACCTACATGTGTCAGTCTTCACCCCTGCTCCCCCTCCCCCTGCCTCCCACTCTCTCTCCCTCCCCAGCTCCCCCTCCCTCTTCTAACTTTCTCTTTCAGTGTCCAAAGCATCCAAAGCATTTCCGAAGCGCTTCAGAAGCTCTGAACCACTTCGGACATCTTAACTGAGCCCGCACTTCGCTCTGGGCATGCTGCTTCGGACACAAAAGCGTCCAAAGCGGCCCCGGATCCGAAGCGCAATCCGAAGCCTCGCACAGCCCTAGTGTATACGTCCCCACGAGGAGGTGGGTACAGATGCATGGTGTGTGCGCATTTGCATGTGTGTGCATGCCCTCGCCCACCCCCCTGCTGTCCTGGATTTCCTTCGTCTGTCCTGGATTTTCCTAAAATTATTATAGTCACCCTACTGAAAAGCTAACTAAAAGCCAACTTTGTTTACTCATGACACAGAAATATGGAACATACACACAGCATTTATATGTTATAGATTCATGGAAGAAGTATGTTTATATGTTTTATTTCAGTTTTGCCTGATGATTTCAGTGGGATGCAAGGCCTGTTCACAAAAAAACTCATTGAAAGATCAGGTCCTTAGGAGCTGAAGTGCACACTTAACTTTATTCATGAGTAAATATCATAGAAATTGTATTTGATAAGAATCTTGATGTAGGGATTGTCATTTGTCTGTTTGCAGCACCTACCACTACCATTCTCAGGTACTGCAAAATAAATAATACTGATAAGAGTCTAGTTATACCTAGAAAATGTTTCTATCATTAACATAGACAAGACTGGAGGGAGAAAACTGCTTTCTGTTTTACTGACCAGATTTTAAACAGCTGGCCTTTGGTTTTGAACCTATATATAAAGGAGGAAGAAACAAGGGCAGAAAGATAGGATAATAGTATATGGTAGATTAAAATTGAGAAGAAAAGATTGTTCATCCCTTTTAAGGATTGGTCATGACTGTAAAAAGAAATATTTATTAGAACTTTAAAGATTACTGTAGAGAATTTACCAAAGTTGTATCCTGTTATTAGCCTGAAACTAGAATGGAACAAAACAATCTCTAGTTTCTTCCTATATGTATGCAGGCATAGTAATGATACTTGTTGAACAAAGCAAGATAATTTCCTTCACGGGCATTTTAATAAACAGTTTTAAAAAGTTGGCACAGACCTATTGGCCCTTATGATATTTAGATTTCTCTTTTATTGAATATTTTTTCTTGGTTTCCACTACCTTTGCATCTTCTGTGATTATTCAGCTCTGTATAATACAAATATCAGATAAAGTAAGAAAAATGCTATTAATGTTTCCATCATATTTCTTTAGATTAAACTAATCTATCTGCATTAGATTAATGTGATCTAAATTAATTTAATTCTGTGTAATCCCACTATTAGGATCAGATTTGAAGACCATCCTCTGACTCAGTCATTGGTACAAAAAACAGGGTTCTTCTCTGGTTCAGTCAGACAGAGGTAAACTCACTGTATGAACTGCTGTACTAATTATCCAAGTTTTGCACATTTTCATTTTCCAGGTTTTCAGCGTATCCACACAGATTCTTTTTTCAAACTCCTCTTTGCAGGTGTTTAAAGACCTGACCCAACTCCTTTGGAAGCCAGTGGTTATCTTTCCATTCACTTCCAGGAGAATTGGAAAGGAGCCAAAACCAGGTTTCTGTGATCCTTGAATAGCAACAACTTATGTTTTCTGTAATGGATTAATTGTGTTCTTAACACATCAATATTCATGTTTTTTTTCCTAGATGCATCTCAATATTTTTTGTGGAATTCCAAACCTACTTTGCTCAGGATTATGCCCGAACAGCATGGATCCATTCCATCGCAGACTGTGCTACAATGCTCTGCGGTGTGTATTGCCCTCTAAGAATAATAGATTGGTGTGTTCTTGAGTGGGACACCTGACAGCATATTCATAAGTCACTGGAGCTAGTTGGGAAATATTCTGATTTGGGGCTTCTAATCATGTCAATGGCTTTTGTCCAAGCTAGCCTGGCCTTTTGAAACAAATGGTATAGCTGATTCCCACAGTGTGGTTTGGCAAGAAGGGAATCTCTTTAAATAACTTTGTGTGATAGTGAAAAGAAGCAAACCATTTTGTTGTCAAGTGATGTTTCTTTAAGAAATGTGTGATAAAGACTCAGGGATAAATCTTGGTTTGAGAGCAAGTAAACTACCACTTGTTTTGCCTGATGTTACATTACACTTGTTTTGCTTGAGTTACATTTTAGAGTTGGGCTGTTTCTTTGTTCTTTTAGTTCAAGTCACATCCATAACACTTATTTGGGTAAATGTCCTTTTTCATTCTTTTAAAAATATTTCCTGGCTTACTCTTTGAACACACATTTTGTTTTCAAGAATTTCTCAAGAATATATTTCATAGGACTGCAAATTTAGGCCCCAATCCTATGGCATGAGGTACATGGGCGGAAAAGTTTACCAACTTTTCAGGAGCGGGGCCTAAAAAATAGCCAGACATCTTAGAAGTAAGTGGCGGCAACCATTCTGTATCAACCAGAGTACATGTGATTTGATTATAAGTTTATCATTCAGAATTCTGTGAAAGTAGGTAGGATGAGAAATGATTTCTTCATAGAAGTGAGATGAGCCTCTATCTAATCTCCAGAGGGAGACAGAGAGAGCTTTACCACATCATATAAGATCTGAGACCCTCAGTGAGAAGGTGAAAGGGACCTATCCAAACAGAGCTTCAATGTAAATTCCAAGAGCAGCAGATTTATTGCAGTAGTAACGATGCTCCTTATCTAGATATCACCATTGTCTCCTCCTGTCCTCATTAATTGAGAGATGCCATTGGACTATAAAAATGGCCATTAAAAAGCTATACTAATCTTCATCTCTACCTGGTTCTATAGAAAACAGAATATAATAATTTTTGCAAGGGTTTTTAGGTTGCTCACAAGTACTGTAGTGATGTATGTGATAGTGAAATGTTACTCTAATTAGCTGTGGAAGCAGGTCAGTATTTTCTTCTCTTTGGTTTTGGTGGTTGTTTCTTTTCCTAAACTTTCATTTTCATGGTAGTGTGGTGCATGTGATGAGGTGCTATCAACTAACTTCATTCATCATTTCTTAAAGCCCCACTTGGAAGTTTTATCAGTAATCGTGTGTCCTGTCAAGTGGGCATCATGCTGGGAGGAATGCTTGCATCTACAGGACTAATCCTGAGTTCATTTGCCACAAGCCTGGAGCACCTCTACCTGTCACTAGGAGTTCTTACAGGTAGGAGGAGGGACTGATGTGGTATGTTCCAACCAACAAAGCAACCCAGAATTGTCAGAGCAATTAAAACTTTCAAAGAGATATCTTCATATTGCCACAGATGTAGTCAGCAGAGATGTTCAAGGTGGTTCTTCCTCATTATAAAGGAGAGGGGATCGCTGCCTGAGCATTCCCTGTGAGGGCTCCAGGGTTCTGGAATCTGCTTCCCAAGCTTGCCTGAAATAGTTCTACTCTGGTGATCTTGCAGGCACAGAGCAACGTAACATCAGCTTGAAGAGGGCAGAGAGTAAACTTCTGAGAAGGCGGAAAGGAGTTTTTTCTAGATGGCAGGCTGCTAGTTTTTCTCTCTAATATTAATATCTTACCAACCCATCTAAGGCCTTACATAGATTTCCTTTATTTAAATCAAATAATTAAAAATAAAATAAAAGGCCAGAGAAGCCTTTCAGATGTGTGAAATAATCGCTGTATTGCTCATCATAGCACATCTTATTTTTTTCCCTGTCCTACATTCGGCTTAAAAGCAAAAAAATCTCTGTTGATTGCTTTGCCATAATACCTCGTCCCTTTGTGTTTAGTCATTGCATTGAAACTATCCTTGGTCTTTCCTGTTTTCCACAGTTGCTTGTATCCAAAAGAAAATTAAAGGTGTCATTGGTTATACTGAGATTCTTGACTCATTAAAATTGACATGGTAGCCATGGTGATATAAGACTTGTTCTTGGTCTCCTGCTGTTTAGTTACATGTTAGTAGAATTACTATACTTCATATGCTGCCAACAACTTATTTGCTAAGAAAAAAAATCCTTGCATATGTGTTGCTCCTGCATTACAGTGTTAATCTTTGCCAAATGTGTTCATAACAAATAATGTCCCTTGTTACCCAAAGCTCTATATCACATACCATCCAAATGCCATTGAAGCTTCTTGAGAACTGCTTTGAGAACTATTATAAATACTGAGGAAGAGAAGCAATAAAGCATTCTGAATTAAGTTGCGGATAGTCCATGCCTCAAGTAGTGAATTTAGTCTGCAGGTAGTAATGAAGATATGAACCCACAGTAAATGGTTGCTTATGCTGACACAGCAAGCAAATGTGTAACCCAGAGGGGAGTCAAGACCAATAGTAGCATATATCCAAACTCAGAGCCAGTAGAAGTTGTGAGACTTACCAAAGTGATCATAGGATCATAGGAAAGTAGAGCCAGAAGGGATCTCATGAGATCATGTAGTCTCACCCCCTGTTCAAGGCAGGATCATCCCTGACTAAACCGTCCCAGCCAGATATCTCTCTAACCATTTCTTGAAAATGTCAAGAGATTGAGTGTCCACAACTTCTCTTTGTAGCCTGTTCCAATATTTGACCACCCTTATGGTCAGAAATTTCTTCCTAATATCCAATAGGGGTGTGCAAAGTAGGCAATATTCGATTCGCATTTGGATTTGGTCCAATTTGGGGACAGTGATTTGATTTGCTGATTCAGATCACTGTTCAGATTCAATTCAGCTGAATCTGAAGACTGGATTCTGATTCAGAGAATCAGTGATTCAGCCATAGACAGCTTTATATGTTTTTTCTAAATACCTCGAGGTACAAGGTGTGGTTCATGAATGCTGAGATAGTGGGGCAGATAGAGCATCCCACAGGAGCATGGGGGTGCTGGGGAGGGGGGAAGCCCACGTGCTCAGCGGTGGACCTGGAAGTAGACCAGAAGTACTTCCAGTTCACTTCCAGGTTCACTGCTGAGTGTGCAGGAGACCGCCCCCCCCCCGCACCCTCTAGGCTTAGTGATCAGCCACGGGGGGACCTCAGGTGCCCCCCAGTCCCAGGAGGCACCAGTCGCCAAGCTGGAAGGGAGGGGAGGTACTTCTGGTCCACTGCCAAGCACTTGGGTGGGCCCCCCCATGCTCCCGTGGGATGCTCCATCTGCCCCACCATCTCAGCATTTACGAGCCGCTCCTGGTACCTTGAGGTATGTACATATAAGGCTTTGTCTATGCCTGAATTGTTGAATCCCTCCAAATCATTTTGGAGGCTTCTGATTAAATTTGGAGAGATTAATGGGTCTCCTGATTCAATTTGGATTCAGAGATTCGGCTGCTGAATTAGCAACTAAAGCTTTGCACAGCCCTAATATCCAACATCAATTTCCTTTGCTTCAGCTTCAGTCCATTGCTTTTAGTCCTGTACCCTGTGGCCAAATCGAATCAGCAACCAAAGCTTTGCACAGCCCTAATATCTAACATAAAGTTCCTTTGCTTCAGCTTGAGCCCATTGCTCTTAGTCCTGTACCATGTGGCCACAGGGAATAATCATCTCTATCCTTTCTATGATTGTCTTTCAGGAATTTGAAGACTTTATCCAATTCCCCTTTTATCTTCTCTTCTCCAGATTAAATAACCCTCTTTCTTTCAGCCTTTTCTCATAATGAATATACCCAGAAAGGAGAACATATATAATCCACTAGTGGAGAGCCAAAAGACAGATGCCTGATAATAGTGGACTAATTTTCTTCATTTCTCCATTCATTATTTAGTAATATATAAATGAAGGTCTTTTCAGATTCATAAAATGTTTGCACTTCTAAAGGGATCAAATGCAGTGTATATCCTTTTCCTTGGTTGACCATGAACACATTTCACAGACCTTTAATTTTGAGTTCTCTGTGACCTGGATAATTTTATTATATTATATTAATGTTACATTGTTTTACTCTTAGGGATTTTTAGTGTTCTAAAACAAAGTCAGTACACTGAACAGGATTAAATTCCCATCCATTACTTGGATTTGGCTTAATTGACAAAGATATGATCAGTAAAATAAGATAAAATTTAGTTCAAGTCTCCCACTCAGGTGTGGCTCCTTGTATGGTCCTAGCTCAAGACTGCTGTCCACATCCTAGTTATACTACCTCTCTGTTATATCTGAGTGAGGTAACAGAGAATTTGCCTTCTTGTGTTAGTGTAATCCATTCCACCTAGTAGGTTTAATGCATAGCATGTGGATTTATGCCAATTTAAATTTACTCTGCAGTAAGTGGGAATAGGCTGGCATCTACACGTGCATTAACACTGTGTGTGAACTGATTTGGGACTAAAATTAATCCCAGATCAGTCCATACACAGTGTTACTGTGCAGCAAATTGTCTACATGTGCATTACTGCGCAGTAACTAATCAGGTATAAATTTGATACCAGCATGATGCAAGTATCAACTTTATGCTCAAGTCGGCATAAGTTGCCATATGTAGGCACATGCTCATACTGCACAGTAATTTTGGTTACTGCACAGTAATGCACATGAGTAGACACACCCATTGGGAATGAGGACTATTTTTATCTGAAGATGAAATTTGTTCTAAAATCCCGGGCTGGAATACATTTCGATTCAGAAATCTGTGCTGAAACACTGTACTAATGCAAACTTTCATCTGATTGTTATCTCTCCTTGAAATTCTATAATCAATTTTTTCTCCAAGAGATGCTGTTTGTTTCGTTTTTCTTTTCCTTTTTTTTTCTCTTTTTTTTAAAGAAAACATTTATTGACGTGATTTTGAAAATCATCACAATCATAATCTAAATCAAAATAATAGGATTGAGGGCTTCTTAAGGGGATTTAATACTCCAACCAGTTGAAAAATATACTTTGTTTGCTTGGTTAAAGAAAGTGGCATGTCATACAATTCACAAGACAGGGAACCTCCCTAAATTTTTCTTTAGAGGTCTGCAATTAAACAGATCTGCCCAGGAAATAGATATTTGCGTTTGTAATTGACCAGACCACAATGAGCAATGGCTTTCAGAACAGTGTGCATGATGCCATGGTCCCTAGAGGTTTAGGGGGGTGCCATGTCTTCATTTTTTAACTTTCTTGCCTTGATAAAAAGCTAGACCACATATAATTGCTGATGTTCTTTTTATAGCCTGAGCACTTACTAAAACAAAAAGCTCACCAATCCTCACCAGGCCTCTGCATGAAACATATCATTGAGGTTCAACTGCATTTGCTTAATCTGGTGTCCTTCTAGGGGGTGTTACCACTTTCACTTATTCCTGACCTGTAAAATTGTGGTAAGCAGGGGCCCTCCCATTCATTAGAGCTGATGAAAGTAGGTTATTTGGTTAACTGTAATGTATTCTATTACATATTTTCAGTATTAAATAATATGCAATCTGCTTCTTTTCTAGGGCTTGGATTTGCACTCTGTTATTCTCCAGCCATAGCAATGGTGGGCAAATATTTCAACAAAAGGAAAGCACTGGCTTATGGGATAGCCATGTCAGGGAGTGGCATCGGTACCTTCATTCTGGCTCCTGTGGTCCAGCTCTTAATTGAACAGTTTTCCTGGCGTGGAGCATTACTAATCCTGGGAGGTTTTGTTTTAAACCTCTGTGTCTGTGGTGCTTTAATGCGGCCTATTACTCTTAAGGAGGACCATGAAAACCCTTCTGAATTGCATAAACAGGAATATGTCTCCAAAGCACAGAAGCAAGACTTAAAGCAGATATCCATGTGTTCACCTTTAATGAAAGAATGGTCCCATGAATGTCTATGTCATTGCTCATGGCAGGAGTACAACTTTTTGCTGATGCCAGACTTCATGGTGCTAGCAGTGTCTGTTTTGTTTATGGCATATGGTTGTAGCCCTCTCTTTGTCTACCTAGTGCCGTATGCTCTGAGTGTTGGTGTAAGTCATCAGGAGGCTGCTTTCCTTATGTCTATACTTGGTGTCATTGACATCATTGGCAATATCACCTTTGGATGGCTAACAGACAGAAGGTAATGACAGACATCAGTTTGCAGATGGTGTGATGCATATTAACTTCTATATTGATGATATTGGAAACAATTTGCATTTCTTTTCTGTTGCTTGCTGTCATTCATCTTTTAGAAATGCTTATCACTTACCATTGATTCCATCTGTAGGTTAACTCAGATTTTAATTATATTTTTAAATTTGAATGAAAAGTTGTCATGTGGCAGCAGTTACCAACCTAAGAATCCCAACTGTATATGTCTAGTGTTGTTAGTATCACAGAAATTGAATTATAATGGTTGGACTGAGACTGGAAGTCGGGTCATGAGTCCAGAACTGGGTTCACCATGGAAAAACATTCCATGGTCAATGCCATAAATATAATGTAAATTAGCATTGCCCTGTATGTCCAATCATGAGAGGATAATAGCCTGGTTCCTCTGTACTACTATCCCAAAAGCAATGGAACAGAGCCAACAATTTGGCCCTGCACTTTACTGCATATGCACAAAAGGACAGAGTTAAGGTTATGCAAACCCAAATGTTTGCACTGCCTGGCTTTTGAGTGTTTAGCATGCTGTGCCATCTTAGCTCATTCTGAACACTTACGCAGCATTTATAACATTGGTGCAGAAGATCACATGTGCGGGAATCTAAGTCTAAAAGCCAATTTGATTGTCATGTTTATTTCATATATATGATATTTGAGTTGCTGTGAACTGTAGGCTTCTGTTCCCTCTTGTTTAACCCACTTTCACCTCAATTGAATCTTTCCTGGTTTACACCACTAAAGAGGAGAGAAGTAGGTATTTTGTCTTATTTTCCAAGATATTGAGAGCCTTTTCTTCAACATATAAAGATAAAAGTATAGAAACCAAGTAGCTGAATGTGGCCAGATACTAACCTACTTTCCTTTTACCAGCATGCTCCAAAATTAGGAGCAAGGAACAGGAAGTTAGTTTGCTCTCATGTGGTTCAGGTTATTTGCTCTGTGGCTAGATAGAGACCTTTGCATGCTAAGCTAGGCATTAAAATTTAGCAGTATAGAAGAAGCAGGGGATGGGTTAAAACAAAAAAATTATAATGAGACAACAAAATCCTGTATTATTTGTAAAGAGCAAGGTAATCAATCTAGAAATATGTGGAAACAAAGAGAAAGTGTGTAAGATTGCTTTATGCTTCCTGTTTTAAAATCCACAGGTGTCTGAAGAAGTATCGACATATTTGCTACCTCTTTGCTGTGGGAATGGATGGCCTCTGTTGTCTCTTCCTACCTGTTCTCCAAAGCTTCCCTCTGCTTGTGCCTTTCTCATTTACCTTTGGGTATTTTGATGGAGCCTATGTAACACTGATTCCTGTTGTGACAGCAGATGTGGTTGGAACTCCTTCCTTATCATCAGCCCTAGGCGTGGTGTATTTTCTTCATGCAGTACCATACCTACTGAGTCCACCCATTGCAGGTCAGTTCACAGACACCTCTGCAATTCTGTTTATGCTGTTACTCTAGATTTTCCTACTGACAAAAGCAGAGCCCTTGAATATTTAGGTTAGAGCTGCTCAAAATAGGGAGGTTTCTTCTTGTGTAGGCTTTGTTCATCATGTCACCAAAATTGCAATATTAACGAAAAACATAATTTAAAAAATAGAATTGTGGAGAATTTTGCCTTTCTCCAACTTACACACAGCCAAACTATCCCCATTTATGGAAATACCTATTCAGAGGTGAAAATCCAGAGTGGGACAAGTCAGAAAATCCTGATGTGAATCCTACAGAGTTAGGGCATCTATGCAGAGGG
Organism: Gavialis gangeticus; assembly: GCF_001723915.1. Lineage (NCBI taxonomy): Eukaryota > Metazoa > Chordata > Crocodylia > Gavialidae > Gavialis > Gavialis gangeticus. Next base: position 36,841,719 of record NW_017728994.1, on the reverse strand, counting down.
CATCCCTCCTCACCCCAGCACAAGTTTTTGAAGATAGGCATGACATTGGCCCTCTTCCAAGCATTGGGCACTTCACCAAAGTGCCAAGAACTCTCAAAGATCTGTGCTGGGGCTGAGCTATGATGCTATAGCTTGACTTGGTGAAGGCAGAGCAGGTGCTCTAGCCAACAGCACACAAGGAACAATGTGCCAACCACAATGTGGTCAGAAATGATGCTCAGGGGCAATCAGCATGGTTTTATTAAGGGGAGATCATGTCAGACCAACCTGATTGCCTTCTATGATCAGGTCACAAAGGCCATGGATGCAGGTGTCGCGGTGGATGTAGTCTTTCTGGACTTCAGCAAGGCCTTTGACACCGTCTCTCACCCCATCCTAGTTAAAAAACTAGG
>NW_017728994.1:36838952-36840607 GCF_001723915.1 Gavialis gangeticus | reverse complement strand
CTTCCAAGGGAAGTGGTGCTGGCCCCTACCCTGGGGGTCTTTAAGAAGAGGCTGGATGCCCACCTAGCTGGACTCGTTTGAGTCCCATTTCTCTTTTTGGGGTTTTTGTTGTTCTCCCGCCCTGGCGGGGGGTCGGGCTAGAAGATCTACTAGGTCCCTTCCGACCCTTAATCTATGAATCTATGAATCTATGAATGTGCCAACACCTGCTCTTGGGTCACCCCAGCACAAATTTAGTTCTTGTGTTACCCAAGGCTCCCCTACTGAAGTCTTTTGCTGGAGGCATGAAGCAGGAAAGGAGGAGTTGCATGGAGTGACGACTTCCTAACATTACACCTTCTGCATACCTGGTCCTCTTGGGTGCTGACCCAAGAGCAGGTGTTGGGGGAGAAGGGGAACCCACCTACTATTGCTGCCACTGTCCTGAAAGGAGCCTAGCCTCCATGCAGCTCAGCTGGAGCAGGGCAGGAGCTCCCCTTCATCTCTGGGACAGTAAAGAAAGCAGTAGGTAGTGGAGTGGGGAATGGGAGAGGAGGGAATCGGGTGCGGGGAGGGGATGTGCCTCTTGGGCAAGGAGGGTAAGGTAGGGTGGAATACTTACCTGCATTGAGGACTTTAAAAGGTCCCTGATTACTGCTCCTGCGGTGTGGTCTGCCCGCCCTGGGGAAGTTAGAGTGGGAGGCTGGAAGCAGAGGGTGCAGCCACTCTCGCAGCACCAGTTGCTGCTCCTGCACCTACTTTTGCAAAATCCTGAATCTGCTTATGGCTAGTGGTAATGTTGGCACCAGTGGTGATGCGTAGTGGGTGCATGTGCAGGTGAGAGTTCAGGTGTAGCCCTTGACCAGCCACACTCCCTGCTTAGGGGATGGGCAGGGAGGGCAGGTAGGGGTGCCGGTACCCCCCCCCCACAAGCACTGGCTGGGGAGTGGGAGTGTCGAACATAGCACTGCAGCTGCTTCCAGGAACAGTGTGGCCACTTCCCGGTTGATGAGATTGGTCGCAGGAGGATCCTGCCCTCCTGGCCAGTTGGAGATCTGGCCCCCGCCAGTCATTGACTGGTCACTGGGGGGGGGAATGGGGGGGGCACGTGCCCCCCCAAGGTGGCACCAGTTGCCCGTGGTTGGCACATTATTCCTTGTGTGCTGTTGGCTAGAGCACCTGCTCTGCCTTCACCAAGTCAATCTATAGCATCATAGCTCAGCCCCGGCACGGATCTTTGAGAGTTCTTGGCACTTTGGTGAAGTGCCCGATGATTGGAAGAGGGCCAATGTCATGCCTATCTTCAAGAAAGGGAGGAAAGTAGATCCGGCAAACTACAGGCCCATCAGCCTGAAATCCATCCTGGGGAAGGTGTTGGAAAACATTATCAAAGAGGCCATCCTTAACAGACTAGCTGAAGGCAATATCCTGAGGGATACCCAGCATGGGTTTGTTGTGGGTAGGTCTTGCTTGACCAATCTCATTTCCTTTTATAACCAGGTGACTTATCACCTGGACAACAGGGAAGAGATCGATGTAGTATACCTCGACTTCAACAAATCCTTCAATCTGGTATCCCACGATCACCTCTTGGCTAAACTGGCTAACTGCGGCCTTGACGTCACCACGATCTGTTGGCTGGGGAACTAGCTCCATGGTAGGACCCAGAGGGTGGT
>NW_017728994.1:36821880-36833952 GCF_001723915.1 Gavialis gangeticus | reverse complement strand
AGCGAGCAAAACACTGGCTTGCATCTGTAGATGCTTCTCAAGCAGATCCCAAGACATCAGTTTCCCTCTGTACTCGGCCTTGGTGAGGCTGCAGCTGGAGTACTGTGTCCAGTTTTGGGCTCCACAATTCAGAAAGGATGTGGAGAAGCTTGAGAGGGTGCAGAAGAGAGCCATGTGCATGATCAGAGGTCAGGAAAACAGACCTTATGATGAGAGGCTGAGAGCAATGGGGCTATTCAGCCTGGAAAGGTGCAGGATCAGGAGTGATCTGATGGCCACCTATAAGTTTATCAGGGATGCTCATCAGGATCTGAGGGAACCTTCCCCATGAATGTTGGTTATGGGGTTACAGTGCCAAAAGAAAACACAGGAAACCTGTAGGTAGCTTTGTTTTTCAGTTTGCATATGTTTGTGATGTTTTCCATATTTGATATTGTCTTCCCTTGTGAGTGATCAAAATAATCCCTTTTGGGTACCTGCATTGTGTTGGTGAGGAAAAAGGTCTCCATGACCTTGATTGTGGTTTCCTTTTTAATACTCTTTAAAATGCAGAGCCTTAGTTCTGACTCACAGGTAAGAGAAAGGAAAGCAAACAAATTAGCGCTTGAATTCAGATGAAATTCACTCTTGATCAGAAAGCCAACACCTAGCCTATGCACCCTTGGTCCCATATAAAACCTATTTTAATAGGTTGAATTCTGAACAATAAAAACAAACTGAAAATCCAGGGTATAAATTAAACTGTGCTGTGCACTGTTGTTTTATTGCTTCTTGTACTACAGCATTAGAATTAAAAGTGGGGGAAAGATCATCTGTTGTGAAATTCAATAACCCTTTAAGTTTTAATCAAAGGAGGTTCTTTAATAGGCTTTAAGGGAGCAGAGAGCTTTGCCTGTCCTTTTCAGAAATGTGTTTGGGATTAAGCTGGGGGGTTGCCATTTGTATGCTTTAGTGGGGGTTGCACTATTCTATTCTAGTTCTTAAACTTCCCTCCTCACTAATAGCTGGACTCTCCTGACTGTTTTATTTAACTAACTAGCTTGAAATAAAAAGTAGTGACTAGGGCAATAGTGTCCTGCTCATTTCGGGGGGGTAGACTAATCTCTGTTTTCAGGGAAAACTACAGTGTCCATTTGTTTCATAGATTTCATAGCCATTAGGGCTGGAAGGGACCTCAGGAGATCATCGAGTCCAGCCCCCTGCCCCAGGGGCAGGAAGTCAGCTGGGGTCAAAGGATCCCAGCAAGATAAACATCCAAATGTCTCTTAAAGGAGTCCAGAGTAGGAGCTTGCACCACCTCTGGCAGCAGTCTGGTCCAAGTCTAGGGGGCTCAGATAGTAAAGAAGTTCTTCCTTATGTCCAGACTGAAATGGTTTTGGAGAAGTTTGTGACCATTTGACCTTGTCACCCCTTGGGGCGCTCTGGTGAACATGTGTTCCCCCAGATTCTGATGTACACCCCTTATGTACTTATAGGCAGCCACCTGGTCCTCCCTGAGCTTGTGCTTTTCCAGGCTGAAGAGTCCCATAGCTCTCAGCCTCTCATCATAAGGCCTGTTCTCCTGCCCTCTGATCATGCAGGTCTCCTCTGGACTCTCTCAAGCTTCTCCACATTCTTCTTGAATTGTGGAGCCCAAAATTGGATGCAGTACTCCAGCTGCGGCCTCACCAAGGCAAAGTACAGTGGGAGGATGACATCCTGGGATTTGCTTGAGAAGCATCTGTGGGTGCAAGTCAGAGTTTTACTCGCTTTACCAGCTGCAACATTGCATTGGTGGCTCATATTTATCTTCTGGTCAATCATGACCCCCAAGTCTCTTTCGGCCATGGTGCTAACCAGCGTAGCACTGCCGAGCCTATAAGCATGCTGCGGGTTTTTCTTCCCAAGGTGGAGTACCTTGTATTTTTCGGTGTTGAATGCCGTCAGGTTTTTGTCAGCCCATTTTCTGAGCCTGTCAAAATTGGCCTGGATCACCATCTTGTCCTTGGGTGTGGATACTTCCCCCCAAAGTTTAGTGTCATCGGCGAACTTGGCCAGTCTGCTTCTGACACCAATGTCCAGAACATTAATAAAGATGTTAAAGAGTATAGGCCCAAGGAGAGAACTTTGGGGGACCCCACTGGTCACGGCGCATCACGATGATTTACTTACATTGACTACCACTCTCTGGGTCTGACCTCAGAGCCAGTTCCCCAGCCACTGGACTGTAATGTAGCCAAGGCTGCAGTTGGCCAATTTTTCTACGGGATGATCATGGGATACCAGATCAAAGGCTTTTTTAAAATCAAGATATATGACGTCAATCTCTTCTCCCTTGTCCAGGTGATATGTCACCTGGTCATAGAAGGAGATGAGATTGGTCAGGCAAGACCTACCTGCAACAGACCTGTGCTGGCTATCCCTCAGGATGTTGTCATCAGCCAATTTGTCAAGAATGATCTCTTTGATAATTTTTGCCAAGATCTTCTCCAGAATAGAGGTCAGGCTGATGGGCCTGTAGTTTGCCGGATCTACTTTCCTCCCTTTCTTGAAGATAGGCACCACATTGGCCTTCTTCCAGTCTTCGGGCACTTCGCCTGAGTGCCATGAGTTCTCGAAGATCCATGCCAGTGGCTGAGCTATAATGCTTGCCAGCTATGGTGCTTGCCTTAAGTACCTTGGAGTGTAAATTGTCAGGGCCAGATGACTTGAAGGTGTCCAGTGTCTCAAGGTGTTCTTTCACATGGTTTACACTGATGAAGGGTAAAATTTCTCCCTCTCCCGGGCCATCCCATACCGTATTGAGCAGGGCCGTCCCCTGGGGTTGGTGAAAAACTGACAGAAAATACCCATTAAGCAAGTTGGCTTTTTCCTGGGTGTTGGTTGTCAGTTGTCCCATATGATTTAGCAGGGGTCCAGTATTACCCTTGCTTTCTCTCTGGCTCCCCACATATTTAAAAAAGGACTTTTTATTGCCTTTGATGCATGTAGCCAGTTGGAGTTCAGTCGCAGGCTAGGCTTTCCTGGTTTGCTCCCTACAGGTCCGGACCAGTGCAGAATGCTCCTCCTTTGAGGTGGATCCAGTCTTCCATCCTTTATAGGTTTTTCTTTTTAGATTCATGAGGTCCACAAATTCCCTGCAGAGCCAAGGGGACTGCTGTGCTCTTTTGCTGCCTTTCCTCCAAGATGGGATAGACATTGCTTGTGCTTCCAGGATTTCTCCCTTGAGGAGCAACCACTCATTCTGAATTCCCCTCCCCTTCAGACTGTGGTCCCTTAGGGCCTTACCAACAAGACTTCTGAGCTTGTCAAAGTCAGCTTTCCTGAAGTCGAGGACTTCTGTATTGCTGACTGACTTGCCAGCTTTACAGCGGATGGTGAAGGTGATCAGCTCATGGTCACTATCTCCCAGCTTCCCTTCAACTGTTAGGTCACTGATTAAGTCATCCCCCATTGCCAGTACCAGGTCGAACAGCGTTTTGTCTCTCATTGGTCCATAGACTTCTTGAGTCAGATAGAGCTCATCCATGCACATGAGGAAGCTTTGCAACCATTCGGATTTGGCTGAGTGCTCTTCCCATGAGATGTCTGGGTAGTTGAAGTATCCCATGACAACCATGCACCAGGAGCATGCAGTTCCTTGGCGAATTCCTGGTTGAGCTCTTGATCATGGCTAGGAGGTCTGTAGTAGACTCCTACCATTGTATCCTTTGTGCCATGTTCACCATGGATTTTAACCCAGAGAGTCTCCAGTTGTCCACCCTGGGTGCCAATGTTGGCTTGCAGGGATGTGTAACTTTCCTTGGCATAGACAGCTCCCCCCCTCAACCACCCCTTTTGTCTACACAATCTCTCCTGTACGAAGTATAGCCATCTATACCTGTGGCCCAGTCATAGGTGGAGTCCCACCACATCTCCTATGAGATCATAGCCATTCTTGTTTAGCAGGAGGACTAGTTCTTCCTGTTTATTCCCCAAGCTCCTGGAATTGGTGTACAGGTACATAAGTGTTCCATTGGGGGCCCTTGTCTTCACTATGCATCATTGGAGGGCTGGGGTAGAGGTTGGTTCCCTTGAGTGCCTTAGGCTGCTGGATTTGCAAAAGTTGCCCAGTGGGCTTGCTGTGGCGGTAGTCGCCCCATCCTCTGGCGGGTTTAGTTTAAAGGCCAGCTGAGCAGGTCATCCAGTATAGCTGAAAAGAGCCTCCTCCCCAGTGCAGTGAAGTAGAGGCTGTCTCTTCCCAGCAGACCACTGACTCTCTCACCAAAGTGCGAACTGTGATCATGTAAGCCGAAGCCTTCACAATGACACCAGCGCCGCAGTCTTTGGTTAACTACCTCGATCCTCCTCTCCCTCCTCAGCCCATAGCCTGAAAATGTGAGGATCGAGGAAAACACCACCTGTGTCCCCAACCCCTTAAGCCCTGCTCCCGAAGCCCTGTAGTATCTCATGACCCGGCTGGGATTGCTCTGAGCCATGTCATTTGTGCCCACATGGATAAGGAGCATAGGGTAGTGGTCAGTGGGCCAGATGAGTTTTGGGATCCTCTTGGCTATGTCCTGGATACGGGCTCCCAGGAAGCAGCAGACCTCCCGGGCTAAGGGGCCGGGGCAACAGATTGCATCCTCAGTCCCCCTCAGGAGGAAGTCTCCCATGATGACCACTCTATGAGTAGCCTTAGGGAGAGCAGGGATGGTAGCTGTGGCTGAGCCTGCATTGCCTGCAGGAGCTGGCAGCTCTGCAGACTCAACTCAGGCTGCAAAAGGTTCGTACCTGTTGCAAAGCTCCAGAGGGGAGCGGACCCTGGTGCAGCAGGCCTTGGGGCTGTTGACCACCTTGGTCCAACCCCCTGGCTGGACAGTATGGGAGATCCTCGAGTCCTTCTTTGTCTTGGAAGTTGACCTTGGTCTACCCTCCACCTCCAGGGTGTGAAGGGCCTGGCAGTAGGAGTCTATCTCCTGCTCGCCATCCCTGATGGCACCCAGTCTCTGAACTGCAGCCTGGAGCTCCTCTATCTGGTGCCCCGGGAACTCCCAAGTGGAGCAAACCTCACAAGGGAAGGTAGCCATGCTTCCGGTCCCATGTGCCTGGAAACGTGCCAGGCAGCCCCCACAGCCAAGAGCCACAGGCTCCATCTGTGTTGAGACTGGAACCATGGGTTCCGTCTGGGTGGAGACCTCTGAGGTGCCAGAGGGGGAGGCCTCAGACTCTGAGGGGACCCTCGGGGTGCAGCGCATGCCCATCCACACTGTGCTGCAGTAGTCCATCCAGCTACTGCTGTGACTACCTTCCTTAGGGCTCACTGGCAGGGCCTCAGGCTCTTCCGTTCACCCTCCTGCGCAAACTCCCACACTAAACTCATGCACCAGGCCCAGAAGCACGCCTGTTTGTGTGTCCTGTTCAAGAGGCTCTGGTCACATGGTTCCCTGGGGGGCTTGGTGAAGTAGGAGTAGGCCAGGGGGAGTGACCCTCCTAGGCTCCGTTCAGCTGTCCTGCAGCTGGGCTATGTCCGTCCCACAGGGGCCTCTGCTTACCTCCGAGTAGGTTGGGGCTCATTGGGTGTCCTGGGGTCCTCTTGGGGGGTCCTGGGCTCACAGGGGTGCAATGAGCTTCTGCCCATGTGTCTCTCGCCGGAGCGGGGACCTGAATGTGATGAATTGTGATGAATTTATCTTCTGAACAAAAGCACTTAACAAGTTGAGCTAATAATACCAAAATTATTGTGAAAAGAGTAGAGCCAATCTTTTTGGTAGGCATGCCATAAATTAGCTCCACACCCTCCCTGAGGGACAGTCTGATCCTTTCCCCTGCTGCCTGCTTCTTGTCCTGTGCTTCCTGCCTGTTCTGTGGCTTTACTTTCAACTTCCTATTATGTGCTCCCTGTCCAATCTGCTGTTCTGTTTTCTATTCCTTGCCCTATCTGCTGCTGTGCTGCCTGACTCCTCCCTGGTCTTGTTGGATAAATGACCAACACACGGGTTCGGAAAACCAAGGCTCATTGCATAACATATGGATAACTGAGGCAAACTTAGCAGTTTATATAAAGATTAACTGATACTCATTCATACCATATACTCCATTAACACCGTTCTCACGAAGTCTCCTATCCATGGAACTTGGAGTTACACTGTGGTGGCCAGTTGCAGGCTTCCTCAAGGTGATGTTCAGTTGAGAGGGGTGCCGGTTGCAATTCTCTCAAAGTGCGGTTAGGCTGGTGTTGCTGGTTAAGGTGTTCATCCGGGCTTGGCCTTCACTGCCCTTTTATCTTCATGGGGCAGACTTCAATCGATGCCTGGAGACTCCTTTACCAATCACCACTCAATTTTTCATTTGAGCTTATCTTTTGGACTCTCTTACTGGTTAGACATTGTTTTTACATTCCAGTCTGTTTTTCAGTTCTTATTCGTATCATCTCCACATTCTCAGACCACCACCTGCACTTCATTCTGATGGTTATCTCTGTTTACTCCAAATATTTCATAGTGGTCTGTTTAATACCTGTTACAATCATCCAACTATCAATCATACACCCACAGCACACATTCACCCCCCCCCCCATTGCTTCTTTTTCTACAAAATGGAAGTATGTTTAAAATAGCAGCTTAGCATAAGCATAACCATAGCATAGATATAACATATTCTAAAACATAGTCTAACAGTCTACTGTATTCTCAGCACAGAGTCTTCCTGTGACACTTGTGGCATGCATGCCACAGGTTGACTATCTCTGTTGTAAAGTACAGGCAACCCTTGCTTAGTGCTCTTAATTTGTTCCTGAAAAACTAAGTGTTAAGTGAAACAAGCGTTAAGTGAAACTGAAACAATTTGACGACCCAAGATGGTGACCACGATTGTTTTTAATGACCCAAGATGGCGACCACAAGCCTTATAACAAAACTCGCTGAGCGCTGTTGGGTATCAATTTAAAATGAGTGTTATACCAAAATAGCACTAAGTGAAATAGCATTAGGCGGGGGTTGTCTGTATTTGTCTTTGTCTCCTGTAGATGTATGCACCCAGGAAAATGTATATCCAGTGTAGCAGCTATATAGGCTTATAAGTGAATCATATTGAAAAAACTACAGTACTGATGCTGAAGAAGGGTTTGTAAACTATCAAATTCCTGGTGTACTTTAATAAAGATTGTTTGTTTTCCAATAGGTTGGCTGGTGGATACAACTGGCAGCTACACTGCATCATTCCTTCTCTGTGGATTTTCTATGATATTCAGTTCAATACTACTATGCTTTGCAAGACTAGCAAAGAAAATCAAAAGAACACACTTGAGGTCACTTGCCAAAGATGCTAATATCAAGCAGCAAATTTGGACAAATGGAACAATAGCTTATTCTGTAGCAGGTGAATTAGACCAAAAGGATGTGGAAATGTTGGCCATTGACACAAACAGCTACTGCAATAGATGACAGGTATCATCAAGTTTCTATAGAAAACACTGCTATGACTAGTGGCTGCATGTATTGGAAACATCTCCATCGAAAACATATTTCCCAATAAAACAAAAGAAATAAATCATCTATCAACCAAATTTTCTGTCATATTTTAGTAGTATAAAAATAGTCAAATAAAACCAAGGAAAGCTCTCCATTTACAGTGTCTATAGGATGATTTCTAATTCAATAATGCTGGCTCCACAGATAACAAAAATGAACTACTCAGGTAATTGATCATAATCAGAGGTAATTTACATGACAGTCAAGAAGCAAAACTGATAGAATTTATGGTGAAACAATTTTTAAAACAGTGCCTATGAAATATGCTTTTCAGTGTTAATCAGGGGACTAGTTTAAAAAAGTTTGAAATTTATCAGCAATTGTCAAACTCTTTGAAAACAACTACAATAATCACTGTCATTGTAAGAAACTGCTGGAAAACGGTATTCTATTTCGCATATATTATTAGCTGAACAAGTCTCTGAAGCAGCTTTAATTTACATGGTGCCTAAATTTTCTGTGTAACTCGAATGTGTTTTTATATGAAACACAGTTCTCATGACTTTCTCCCCAACTCTGTTGATCAAATGTTGCCAACACCAATATGAAAGTTCCCTGGAGCCTCAATTTCTGAGGGATAACGTTCCAGCCAAGCTCTTTCAGACAATATCCTGTGCTGCTGTTCCATGTCTGAGAAGGTCTGAGGAAGTCCGTGACTGCCTACCAGCCTGGCTTTGGAGATCAGAAGGCTTAGGCTGTCTTTCCAGTGCGGTAATGCATGCAGCTGTGCAGATGTACATGTAAAGCGGCTGAAGCAGATGCTGATAGGCTGGAATGCATATCTGACGCAGAGGCAGATTGTGTGGCCTGCATACTCCACAAGATGGCAAATCTCCCCTTGTAAAAACAGCAACCACTAAGGAAATGTGGGGATCAGTGCTCACAGACAGCTGAGGAACCTCCCTCTCCACATCTCACTAACAGCCACAGCCTGCTGTTGGAGGCAGATAAGCACTCAGGATTGTAATGACAGGTTCTTCTCTGTCAAGTTCAGTGGCCCAGATCCTCAGTCGGTGCGTCGGCTGTGTGGGACAGGAGACAACAGCTGATCTTGGATGCTTATTGAAGCTCATTGTGTTGGGAAAGGAATACAGTTGCAGGCTTCATAAAAGCCATTGAAGGAGTAGCTTGAGGACTATATTAAATGATGGTACACTTAAACATTTCCCAAATGTTGATGATATTACAAATGGGTGCCACTCTGATCCCTTCCCCATGCCTGATCTGCTTCTTGCCCTGTGCTCCCTGCACAACCTGCTGCCCTGCTTTCTGCTTCCTGCCCTATCTGCCAGTGTGCTGCCTGTACCCTCACTTATCTGCCATGTGCCACACACAGAGGCTGGCTCTACCAATTCTGGTATGCACTGTAGGTTGGCCACCTATGATTTAAAACAAAAGTAACAAATAAAAAGATACAGCTTTGGGGCACTACACCAGTTTTGGACAGTTTTTATGAATATATGTTTGGCAACCAGACCTGTTTTTCATTCCCAATTTAGTATAAATTATTGAGGCACAGTTTGGTTTTTTCTCAGTGGTCAGACAGAAAGTATTGTAAATACAAAGAGCCAAATCAGGTTTAATTGCCTACCTCAGGGTGTAGGTCATGCACTATGTATGCTTAAAGGTAACTGTGGCAGTGCACGTTAAGGGCTGGAGCAGGTGCCTGCCACTTCGAGAGCTGGAGCAGAATGAGTGGCAGCCTGCAGGTGACTGCAGAGGAAATCAAGACATCTCTGATTGGGGCTGAGCTGTAGGGCCGTGGCATAAGAGCAGGCCCCGGCAGGCAAAGTCGGCAGTTGCTGTTGGGATGCTGCTGTGATAACATCTCCAGCTTAAAATCTGCTGCTCCCAGGTAGCTGCTGCTCACGACACCAGCCTCCCCGCATGTTGAGAGAATTCCAACCTGGCTAAGCTGATGCTTACAACACCCTGGTGGTAAGGGAGGAACTATGGGGATGGTAAGAGGTTCCTGGGGGGCCCAGTGGGGTCCTGAGTCCCACAGAGAAGGCTTGGGCCTAGAGAGAACAAGGCCCAGCCCAGAACCAGGGCTCACAAGTTGCAGGCCTACACAGGGGCTAGGCATGCCCCTGATTTATAACAGGCAGAGGTGAGGCTGGGGTGAGCCCAGTTGAGGGTGGAGCTGTGGTATTAAGATTTCTGGGGCTCTAAGCAAGCCCAGTGTGAGATGGCTGTATGGTGAGGCCCAGAAGGGGACACCTGCTGCCTAAGGAGGTCAGCTGCTGCAGTGCTGGGACCAGAACACCTAGACTGGTCAATGCAAGAGGGCCAGGGACAGAAGGCTGAAGGGCAATGAAGCCCAATGCGAGGAGCAGGCCTGGGCCATGATGAGCTATGTGGCACCCCGACTGGCTTGGAGGCAGGGCCAGAGTGTAAGGAGGCTGAAAATCCCCTCAATGGCAGGGTCATCACTATTTAGGGGAAGAAAGGCTCAGCAAGACAGCAGGCTGAAATGAAGGAGGCTGAAACTTAGCCTCTGGCTGGGAGGCAGCGAAGGAGGGGTCCAGAGAGTTGGGCCAGCAGCAGCCCAGGAACAACAAGTAGCCCAGTAAGGAGGAGACCAGGGCAGGTAGGCCTGCATGGTCCTGGGTATGACAGAAAACTACACCCTGCTGGGGAAGGATGGCCTGGTGGGACTCTGTGTGGCAGAGGAGTTCCCCAGAAATGTCAGGCCAGTTGCCTCCCCAGTGAAAGGTGAGGAGGGGCACCCTAAAACCTCAGCCCTCACATCCTAGTGGGATACCCAAGTCTAGGGACAGGCATGGGGTCCAGACATGTCTCCGGACACCTGAACCCCATGGAGTGGAAGACTCTAGAGGCCCCATAAAGGGGGCAGATAAACTGGTCCCAGTGAGGGGGCAGAACAGGGCCAGGTAAATCAGCATGACACCTGAGTCCCACAAAGGGGGGGAACAGGACCCCAGTGGCCCCTGGAAAGGGGGACTGAAAGGCCCAGTGAGGGGCTAGGGGCAGAGTCAACCCAGTATAAGGCACAAGGCCAGTGCCACATAGAGTAGAGAAGCTCAAGCGAACCAAAGGGCTGTGTCTGTGCACGGGTCAGAATTAAAGTAGTTAAGCCTGATGGCCCAAGGGGGTCGCTCAGGGAACAAGGGCAGGTCAAGAGTGGCCCTAGGTAGGGCAGTATGAAAGAGGCCCAGTGAGAGAGGGTGAAGTGTAAGAGGCCCCAGTGAGAGTGGGGAGTATGTATGCAGCCCAGTGAAGGGCAAAGTGCTATAGGCCCAGCACAGGACTGAGTATGGCCTGGTCTTAAGCCGGATGTGTAATAATCTGGAAGGCCCTAGTGAGAGAGCATAGGTGGAAGGCCCTACTAGGAGGGTATATGTTAAAGTCCCAGGGAGGGGGCAGATAAACCAAGGTAAGTCTACATGTGCCTGAGGACACAGTTGGGCCAGAGGATGAAACCCCAGTAAGCCCTCAGATGTGGTGGGGCCAAGTTTTGGGTCAGAGGGAGACCCTGGTAAGCCCTCTATCTTGGAGAGGCTGAGTTTGGGTTAAGGTTAAGAACTTGTTTTGGATGCCATCTGCAGGGCATGGGACATGATAAGGGAAGGTTGAAGTCATTTACAGCCCCTTGGCATCAGGGCACTAACATGGGCAGTCTCCCACATTTGACACCAGTTTTGTGAACAACAAATTGTGGCAGGTGAGACTGGGTGGACTGCCCCATACAGAGACAGGTGGGCAGGCCATGGTTGAGACCCAGCCCTGAGATGGTGCTCTGTCACAGTAACCTTTCAACTTCATTGATACTGCTTCAATTCTGTGGGAAGACTACCTCTCTTGTACTGGGTTTGAGCAGCCTGAAGCCTGTTCTGTTTTTCACTGACTGTGAAAGGCCCTGAGCACTGAAAGTACAGCTAGATACCTGTATACTCTAGAGTGTCCCAGCCACATCCCCGTCTTCTTGCAACACTGATAACAGGTGGGTGTACAGTATATACGGGCTCTATGCTTTTCTACAAAAGCAATCTTTTGTGGAGCTGTTACATCATCCATGTGCTATGATGATGTAATCACACTGGTGAATCTGCTCCAGGGCTTCACCCTCTTCTCTTTCAACTTTCTTTTCTGAACAAAGAGTATTTTTGTGCTTTTTGGGTGCATCCAGAAAAGTGTGCACATGCCTCTTGCAGCATCTCAAACCCCTTTGAGACACTGGAAGAGGCATGTGCAGGAACAAAAAAATGTTCCCTTGGCTGCAAATTTGCAGTGTGGAGGCAAAATTAGACCCCTGGATATCCAAGGGTGAAACAATACCCCAGAGGAAAAAAGCGGGGCAGGGCACAGTCCCAGACCATGTCCTGAGGCAACCGGTGGCTCAGTCTTCCACAGAGATGCTCTGGTAGCCAGCCAGAGCAGTTCTGTGGTTGGTCCTTTCCCTGGTGCTGAAGCACACTGCCTGCCCATGTGGGGCAGACAGTGGTGCAAGCTGCAGGGACCTGGAACCAGCTTTGTACAGGTAAGTAGGGGGATGGAGGAGGGGGGAGGGGACCATGGGGAGGCTCCGCCTGGCCCCAGCCCCCGTTTGTTCTCCCCACCC
>NW_017728994.1:36818577-36821755 GCF_001723915.1 Gavialis gangeticus | reverse complement strand
CCCCCATTTGCTCCCCCCACCCCGCGCTTGCTCTTCCAGCCCCCCACACACACACTCACCGGCAGTAGCAGCAGCCTCTGATGCTGGAGATGAGAGGAGAGCGAGCAGGAGGTGGAGACAGTGGGGGAACATCTCCAGCTCATCTCCAGGGGCTTGTCTCCAGCCTCCTGCTCACCCCTGCTCATCTCCAACCTCCTGCTCGTTTACAGCCTCCCAAGGCTGGAGACGAGCAGGAGGACAAGCAGGGGTCTGGAGATGAGCCTCTGGAGATGAGCTGGAGATATTCCCCTGCTCTCTCCAACCCCCTGCTCATCCTCCTGCTCCAGCCTCCTGCTCATCTCCAGCCTCCCAAGGCTGGAGATGAGCAGGGGAAGCAGCAGGAGGCTGGAGACAAGCTCCTGGAGATTATCTGGAGACTTCTCCTGCTGCCCCTAGCCTTCTGCTTGAGCCTTCTCCTGTCTATTTGTTACCCATATGCCATGGGCCCTAAGGTCCACCCAACTAGTGGCCTGTATGGTGTGGGGCCAGTGAATGAATAACACAACAGAATACTTGGGACAACTAAGGCAAAAACAGGGTTAGAGTGTTGTGTGTGTCAAAACGTGAAAAGAAGTGCGCCTAAGTGGGACACTGAGCAGAGCCCCCCAGGGTGCACCCATCAGTCTTCAAAGGCATCCAAGGAACCAGTGGACACTGCCCACTGGTCCTCCACCCGGAAACATGTACAGACAAATGACAGGAAACTCAGAAGCTCCTGTCTATTTGTATCTTCTAGAGATCAGGAACCGTAAGGCTCATCTAGTTAACTAATAGCCCCTCCATAGACATTAGGGGCTGGAAGGGACCTCGTGAGATCATCAGGTCCAGCCTCACCACCATAGATGGGAAGTCAGCTGGGATCAAGTGACCCCAGCAAGAAATAAATCCAGCTGTTTTTTTGAAGGAGTCCAGAGTAGGTGTTTGCACCACCTCTGGGGGGAGTTTGTTCCAGACCCTGGACACACGTACCATAAACAACTTTTTTCTTCTATCCAGCCTAAATCAGCCTTCCTGGAGTTTATGGCCATTAGAACTCGTTACCCCTTGGAGAGCTCTGGTGAACAGGTGTTCTCCCAGGTCCTGATGTACCTCTCTTATAAAGTTTTAGGCTGCCACCAAGTCCCCCCTTCTCTTCTCCAGACTGAAGAGTCCCAAGTCCCTCATCCTCTCCTCATATGGCCTTCCCTCCAAGCCTTGTATCATATGAGTCCTCTGGACTCTCTCCATCTTCTCCACATCCTTCCTGAAGTGGGGGACCTAATACTGGATGCAGTACTCCAGCTGCAGTCTCACCAGGGCTGAGTAAATCGGGAGGATGACTTCCCTGGTTTTGCTTGAGATGCATTGCTGGATGCACACCAGAGTTTGGTTAGCTTTGCCTGCCACCGCGTCACATTGGTGGCTCATATTCATCTTGTGGTCAATCAAGACCCCCAAGTACCTTTTGGTTGTGGTGCTAGCGAGTGTAGCACTGCTGAGCCTGTAAGTATGCTGAGGATTCTTCCTACTGAGGTGCAGCACTTTCCACTTCTCTGCATTGAAGGCCATCCAGCTTTGGTCAGCCCACCTTGAGAGTGCATCCAAGTCAGCCTGTAATCCCAGCCTGTCCTGCAGTGTGACAGTCCTCCCCCATAATTTGGTATCATCTGTGAACTTGGTCAGTTCACATCTGACTCCCGAATCTAGATCATTGATGAAAATGTTAAAGAGTACCAGACCAAGTTGTTAGCAATAAAAACTTAGGATTCCGGACTAGCTCAGGGATTGACACAACACCTCACTCCATTAGTGACAGAAATGCTTTATTTACTACAAGTATTTAAAATCAAGTCAAGTAAGCCCAAACCAAATCGAAGTCCTGTAATTAGCTATAAGGTGATGATTTCTCACCAAACAGGCGACAAAGAGGCGGTCTGTTTCTCTTCAACTTCTCGAGTAAGTTGGGCTCATCAGCAATTGGTGTAAGAGAGATTTCTCACTCTTGAAGCACGTGAACTGTTTGCTGTTTTACTGCTTTTTTATACTCTTAGTTTAGCATCTTCGAAGCATTTTTTTAGTTCTGTAAATCAAGAGAGAGTCCCAAGCAGTAATTGACAGGAAAAACCTGCTCATTACTAGTTATCAGAAATTTTAAATTTGAATGAATTATCTTCTTTGGTAACAAGAGGTTACCCAGTTTGAAACATATCAAGAAACTGATTAACAGCCAGAAAAAACATACTAAATCAGGAGGAGACATTTATTACATATGAAGAATGTCTCTTCCTGCACATAAGCATGAGTTAGTCGCAAAAGAAATATTTACCATACTAATTAATCAAGGATAGACATTTCATATGGTTACACACCAGACAACTAAGAGTCTGCTTAAAATCATTCTGAATATAGCAAGACAAGCTGGAAGAGATACTTTATTATTTCTTCTTAGATGGCCTAGCCATGAACTAGCATCCTCTTGCAATATGCAGTTAGCATTATTATTCGTATTTTAACTTTTCTGAGTAGGCCCAAGCTTAGCATGAGTTTCAGAGTCATCAAAGTACCAAGCCCTGAGGAACTGTATTTGTAACCCTATGCCATGTTGATTTGCTCCCTTCAACTAGTACTCTTTGGGTCTTACCCTCTAACCAGTTGCCTAGCCATTGGACCATATGATGATCAAGGCCACAGTTTCCCAGCTTAACCATGAGGACATCATGAGAAACTGGGTCAAAGGCCTTCTTGAAGTCCAGATAAATGATGTCCACACCATCTCCCTTGTCCAGGACATACTTTACCTCGTCATAGAAGGAGATGAGTTTGGTCAAGCAAGACCTGCCAGTCACAAAGCCATGTTGGCTGGCATTCAGAAGCTTGCCTTCTGTTAGTCTGGCGTTGATGGATCCCTTGACAATTTTCTCCAGGGACGGACGTCAGACTGATTGGTCTATAGTTCCCTGGGTCATCCCTCCTCCCTTTCTTTGGCTCCACTATGTGGAGCCAAAGTTTGAAAGATACAACTGATAAATAGATAGATAGGTGGGCGGATGAGAACAGGATGGGATTCAGCACTGACAAGTGCAAAGTGATGCACCTGGGGAGGAACAACCGACACCGTACCTACACGTTGGGGAACTCCCTTCTTGTCAGTACAGAGGCA
>NW_017728994.1:36809516-36813577 GCF_001723915.1 Gavialis gangeticus | reverse complement strand
GTGGGACAATTAAGGAAGAAAAAGCCCACATCCTCCAGCAGACTGGCACTGAAATGCCAGTAGGCCGACCCCAGATGCCCAGGCCCTAGCGTGGCCCGGACACAGACAAGGTGGTGATCGCTGAAAGGGATCAGCCGGACGCCAGAGGAGTGGGCCCAGGAAAAGTGCAGCAAAGAGATATAAACCCAGTTCAACCAGGAGTGGCATGCCTGCTCCTCTCCGACCCTCACATATGTGAAGGGAGGGGGATTGGTAGAGTGACAGGCACACCAGACATCCACCAGGGAGTAGTTTGTCAGGATTTCCCCAAGGCTGCCCACGGTGGCCTGGTTCTGCTCCCTGCCTGACTGGTCTCACGCATCTAGGGTGACAATAAAGTCCCTGCCAAGGACCAGGCACTCGCGAGGGTTGAGGGTGCCAATGTCAGTGGCTGCCTGGTGGAAAAAATCCACGAACTCCTGGTCCTTCACAGGGGTGTACATGTTCAGAAGGTTCAGGATCAGCCCCCACACTTAGACCCGGAGGTGCAGCAGGCAGCCTGGCACCACCTCAATGCCATGGAGAACCTCTGGCTGCAGGCCTAGAGAGAACAGGGTGGCCCTGCAAGAGGTGGCCAAGAGGTGAATAAAAAAGACTCTGCCTCCCCACTCCAGCCGCTGATTAGGCTCATCAGCTGGAGTCATCAGGGTCTCCTACATGAATACCATAGGGTACCCTTCTGAAGGAAGGAGAGCACCTCCGGAGACCCTTCATGCAGCTGCAAAGGACCCCTTGAGGGTTGTGATCTTAAATGACCTCATGGCTTGGGGGGGTGGAGTGTACTGTTCAGCAGGGGCCTCGTGCATTTCAACACCCAGCGTGGGACCCACCAGCTCACGTAGCACCCTCCCATACGTATAGAGGGTGTTTATGAAACTGCAGGCCCACCTATAGATCTAGGCACTGCAAATTTTGGGCCCCTTGCAGCCCCCCGCCAGCACACTTGCAGTGGTGAGGACGCTGTCAAGATCTCCCCAGCAGTGCAAGGTGAGTTGTACCTTGCTGGCAGACCAGCGGGTGTAGTCACGGTCAACAAATGCACATAGCTCACTCCTGTACCACTAGAACCTAGAGGTCTGCAGGCTCCATGGAGTCTGCTGATTCTTGGGTGTCTTCCTCCTGGTCCTGGGGCTCAGTGGGTTCCTTAAGCACCATCTGAACCCTGCGGTTCACTAAGACCCCAGGCTCCAGTTGGGATTGGGAGAGCTCTGCAGTCCCTTGGGACAGGGGTGGGGGTAAGAGTGGGAGTGGGGCTCCTTCACAAGATGGTAGGGTAGAGCTGGAGCCCCGGGGGGTCTGTGCAGGGTCCCCAACAAGATCAGCCTGTTGATTAGGGGACCCCACCCCAACCCCCTCTGGTGTGGGACTATGGGGCAGGCTGGAGGTGAGGTTTTTCTGGGAGGGGGAGGGAAGAGACCCATCAGACACTGGGGTGGCTTTGGCATCTGCCTTGGGGTCCTGGGAAGGGGACTTCTTTCCTCAGGACTCACCAGGGTGAGCCCCAGGGCCTCTGTATCCCCCAGACTGTCAGAGGAAGGAGCAGCTCTGCTGCTGGGCCTTCCTTTGGGTAGGCCAAGGCCTTAGACTTGGTGCCCATGGTCTCAGGGTGTGGGCTCTGGTCAGCTGAATGAGGGGCTTCCTCCATGGGCTCCTGTTCGGAACTGTCTAGCAACCCTGAAACCTGCTCCACGGGGATCACCCATTTGATCTTTCCTGGGGGTGAGGTGTCAGGCACAGCTGGGAAGGGCCCTGGAGGCTGGACCTCTCTTTCCCCCCATGTGGTGGTCTTGGGACGGGGGGAGGAGTCTTTTATGTCACAGGGCTGCAGCTGCACCTGGGCCTTCCTCTTGCCTTTGAGCCTGGAGGGGACCTGCACCCACTCAGCCATGGGGTCATCCTTTGGTGGACAGGCTCCAGTAGGAGAAGGTGAGGGTTGGGTGGGTGGGGCAGCTATGACAGGGGCATGACTAGGGGCAGGGGGGCCCTGCTTCCTCTCTCCCCTTGGTTGCTGCTGCCCTCCCCAGGACTCTGCCAAACTTAATTGGGGGTGGGGTCCCTTGAGCTCAAGGAGGGGCTGGTAGTTGTGGCTGGGGTGCTACAGGGGCCTGAGGGGGGAGCAGTGCTAGTGGTAGGGGAACCCCTATTGCCAGTGGTACCTGTGGATGCCCTCCCTGCCTGGCCAATGGGGCACTCAAGATGCAAGTGCCCTGGGACATGGCACCAGAAGCATTGCAGGTCCCCCAATGTATAGAAAATGCTTACCAGGGCCCCCTGATAAGGAATTGCCAGGCACCCCTCAGCCTCCAGCCATGCTTGTGCTGCCAGCTGGACCATAACCTGGTGACAGAAAGAGCGCATATGGCAGAGGCTGGGGTCTCGGCACCCCAGCAAAAGGGCCACAACCAAGGAGATAACTCTCCCCAGGGTTTGGAGCTGGGGGAGCAGGGCCCAATTAGGGATATAGGGAGGGACAGAGCTGAGGACCACCCTGGTCCCCAGCTCTTCTAGAGGCTTGAGGGGGACGTACTCACCCTCCACCACAAGCTCCCTCTCCACCACCTTTTGTGCCCCTTGCCATGAAAGTGGGAGGCCACCACAATCTTGGGCCCCCCCACTTCTGAGCCAGAGCCTGCACCCAGATCTCAAAGTGCAGGTTCTCCCACTTGGGCAGTTGGCACTTCACCCTGTGTGCCTGAGTGGGACACTACGGGTGAGTGCTGAAAAGGGGGCCCCACTGCCTGAGCTGGAAGGGCTGGCAGTGGAGGGTCCAGGCCTCTGGCTTTGGGTCTCCCCACAGCCGCCTGCGGTTCCCTCGCTGGGGGGGCCACGTTGGTGGGGCTAGGGCTAGGGCCAGGGACAGGCTGAGTCGATGTGCTGGCTGGTGTAGTGCACCTGACCCCTCAGGCGCTGGTGGTCTAGGCCTGGGAACAGGGCCTTTACCCTTCCCACCCCCAGCTGTGGAGGAGGCTGAAGAGGAGCCCTTCCCACTGCCCTTGCCCTTGCCCTTGGTCCCTGATGTCGAGAAAGGGGGCTTGGGAACCCCTCTGGGGGAGTTCAGAATCTGTCCCCTTGTCTGTGTAAAGATGAGTACAACAAAAATGTTCTAGTAATGGGACCAGATATGACAGGTATAAAATTAAGCTTCGAAAGTGCTTCATCATGAATGCTTCTTTTCTATTTAATGAAAGCAGTCAATTGAAGACTAAAGAAAATGTTGACTTATTAGGAACTGAAAAAAATTTGGGGCCTGAAAAGTATAATACCATTAATTTGTGGGACACTGGGAATCTCATGTTTGGGTTATTAAGAATAGCAGTTCAAACATTGGAAATTGGCTGTATTTTAGGAGTTGGGGCCCATCAAAAAGTAACATCAATGGGCACTTCTAAAATACTGAGGAAGCTAGTAACATTCTAAATTTACTGACATGTTGTTGAAGTTAGGCACGCATTAGTGATTTTGATTCCCCTGAGAGGAATACTCTGCATTAGTCCGGACCTCAGATCTCTGCATTAGTCCAGACCTGCAGAGAGCAAACCAGGAAAGCCAAGGCTGCAATGGAACTCCAGCTAGCAACAAATATCAAGGAAGATAAAAAGTCCTTTTTTAGATATGTGGGGAGCCGGAGGAAAAGCAAGGGCAATATTGGACCCCTGCTAAACCAGATGGGGCAACTGACAACTGACGCCCAGGAAAAAGCAAACTTGCTAAATGGGTTCTTTGCGTCAGTTTTCCATCAGCCCCATGGGACAGCCCTGCCCACTATGGGTCAGGGAGGCCCAGGTGAGGGAGATTCCTTGCCCTCCATCAAAGCTGACCTCGTGAAGGAACACCTCGACAGGCTGGATACCTTCAAGTCAGCCGGTCCTGATGGGTTACACCCAAGGGTACTCAGGGAGCTGGCGAGCATCATAGCTGAGCCCCTGGAATGGGAGAGTTCTTGGCGCTTTGGTGAAGTGCCTGATGATTGGAAGACGGCCAAAGTCGTGCCAATCTTCAAGAAAGGGAGGAAAGTAGATCCG
>NW_017728994.1:36809287-36809505 GCF_001723915.1 Gavialis gangeticus | reverse complement strand
AAAAGTGCAAGGTTCTCCACCTTGGGAGGAAAAACCTGCACTATGCATATAAGCTTGGTAGTGCTACGCTGGTTAGCTGTACAGATAAAAGGGACTTGGGGGTCATGGTTGATCACAAGATGAACTTGAGCTTTCAGTGTGATGCTGTGGCTAGTAAAGCGAGCAAAATGGTAGCTTGCATCCATAGATGCTTCTCAAGCAGATCCTGGGACATCATT
>NW_017728994.1:36802399-36804287 GCF_001723915.1 Gavialis gangeticus | reverse complement strand
CCGCAGCTGGAGTACTGTGTCCAGTTTTGGGCTCCGCAATTCAAAAAGGTTGTGGAGAAGCTTGAGAGGGTGCAGAGGAGAGCCATGCGCATGATCAGAGGTCAGGAAAACAGACCTTATGATGAGAGGCATTGAGCCTGGAAAAGCGCAGGCTCAGGGGTGATCTGGTGGCCACCTATAAGCTTATCAGGCTGTAACAGGCTGTACAGCTTACATGCACACAGATGTACTCCCTGTACTCTCAGGCATTATTATTAGACCAAGTGATATAAGAAGACAGACTCTAACATCATTACTGGCAATAGAGGCAAGAGATGATGAAAATCACCTGTTCCATCAACTGTTAACTGAAGACCCAAATAGATGGAGGCTTAAGAAGCTTAAAAGTTGTAAATCACTTATACATGAAACCCAGAAGCTCCTCAAAGAGACTGGAGATGCTGAACCAAGCCCAATGGGCAGCAACAGTGTGGACCGACTTCTGGGAAAGGTCACATTAATTCCTACAGTGTATTATACCAACACCAAATGAGTCCCCCATTGGGTACAACCTTGACAGAGAAGAGTGAGTCAAGCAGAAAAGACTGAGATCTGGATATGGATGCTTCAAAATTACACATCACATGATGACCATCTTGGTGTCCAACAAACAGCACAGCACTTCATCAAAAGCTGCAATTTTTGCAAATGCCCAGATGGGGGAGATAGAATCTGCACATTGGGTGAATCTACATGTGCCCCCCAATGGCACAGTTGTTACTGCGCCATCATTTAGTTCTTGCTTTAGGAAGTACTAAATGACAGGGCAGTAACAGCCATTACTGCGCCATCCTGGCCACTGCATGATTATTTTTAGCAGCTACGTCACCATACCATCACACTATCATGAGGTAGCTTGTTGCTATTGTGATGCATTGTCAGCATCACAGTTTGTGCCTGCCAACACTGTGTCACCGTAGTGATACACTAGGGCAACATAGCACGTCACTATGGTAACATAGTGTCTCGTGTAAATGTGCCCACATGAGATGTTTACTGCGCAGGTGACTAATTAGCTGCACAGTAAACATCTTGTGTCTACACCAGGGCAGGCAAAACACAGCCTATGGGTTGGATCCATCCCACCAGACAATTCCATCCAGCCCACGGGTGCTCATCCATTAATTATAACTGAATCAGCCCATGTGCCACACTCCCATCCTGGTGCGCAGAAGGGCCCAGCTCAGCCAGCATGCAGCTTCCAAGTAGGGCTGCTGCTGCCACTACTGGTTGGGGCACTTCTGGCACTGCCGACTGGTGACACGCAGCTCCATCCAAAGCTGCACAAGGTGACAAGGAGCACAGCCTTCCCAGCCCTCCCAGCCCACCCTTACTGTACGGGGCTCCCCACAGTACACATGCAGCTCCTGGCAGTCATGCACCATGGGGGAAGCCCTGTGCGATGGAGCTGGCTGCTTTCTCCACTACATGCAGACCCAGGACTCCGCCAGAAGTGGTGGGGAGCCCTGCCTCTTTCTTCCATGGTGGCAGCCGGCTACAGCATGCGGGACTTCCCCCGATGGTGCGTGAGTGCTGGAAGCTACATGTGCATGGCAAGCCAGGCAGGTTGTTCTCCTTGTCACCACATGCAGCTCTGGCTGGAGCTGCATGCCACTGGGCAGCAGTACCATAAGTGCCCTGAGGGCCCCTGTGTGCTGCTGCTACCACTGGCAGCAGGAGCTAGGTGCCATGAAGGAGGGAGAGAGGCTCTCAACATCTCCCCCACCCTCTCTTACACCCCACAAACCCCACACACCCATGCCCTACCCCCACAACCCGCCACGTATACACACATCCCACAACATCTCCTATGGCCCCCATACACACAGCCACACCCCCTCACCACTCT
>NW_017728994.1:36795143-36797399 GCF_001723915.1 Gavialis gangeticus | reverse complement strand
AGCTGCATGCCACTGGGCAGCAGTACCATAAGTGCCCTGAGGGCCCCTGTGTGCTGCTGCTACCACTGGCAGCAGGAGCTAGGTGCCATGAAGGAGGGAGAGAGGCTCTCAACATCTCCCCCACCCTCTCTTACACCCCACAAACCCCACACACCCATGCCCTACCCCCACAACCCGCCACGTATACACACATCCCACAACATCTCCTATGGCCCCCATACACACAGCCACACCCCCTCACAACTCTCCCCCCCACACCCCACCATACACACACACACTCACCCCAACCGCACCCTGCACGCTCCCTCACATACAAAATACAAGATTAAGGCTTTATTTTTGACCTATTACGCAGTCACCTCCATGTACACTACAAACACAAATCATAACAAAAATATTTCTTGTAATAAACTTAAAATATGCTACAGTAAATGTTTTACTTTTAGTATATGATTTGGTTTTTTTTCTGGTTCAGATGGCAACCCCACCCCCTCCACCTGCCTCCCAAAGGGAATACTTCTGGGGGCAAGGGGATGGAGTTCCAGTGGCAAAGGTTAGGGGTTAAAGGTGGGACTTCTGATCCCAGATGGTGACCAGGAGTTGGTTCACCTGTCAAGGGGTGGGGCTACCCTTGTGGCCCTCAACAACTCACCAAAACTTGTTAAGCATCCCTCCAGCTGAAATAATTGCCCACCACTGGTTTACACACATGCAGCTATTAGACTGCAATAAACTAATTTGCTCTACAGCTGGATAGTACTTGTAAATAGAACAGAAAAAACTGCAGCAGTGCATGTGCAGACACTGGCTGGGTTGGCTGAGGCACAAGGGTGCCCCGTGTGAAAGCCCCTCTGCAGCACATGGAGTGCTGAAGTACCCCTCCACAGAACATGAAGCTGGGGGGAGCAGCCCTGGGCTGGCAGGCTAACTCTGGGGTTCCCTGCCAGGCAGGGCTGCTTTGACCTGGCTCAACATGCTGCATATGAATAAACGGCAGAGTGTACTGCTCTGGAGTTAATTGGTCCCAGGAGCACATTCAAACAACACACCTGGGAGCAAAAAAACTCCAGAGCAATATGCTCCAGAGTTTATTTGTGTGTACCAATTGCACATGTAGACATGCCCAGTGGCTCATAGATTTGGAAGCTGATATCTGATGCCATGTGATAGACAGCAGGTATTGACTAAAGCATGTTACCCACAATGACTTTTCAAGAAAATAACAAAGTGTTAAGCTGTTATAGGATATTAATGCCATGGGAAGTACCAGTTTGTAAAAGTGCAACTTCAGGGTGAGATTTTTGAATTCTACAAGAGTTTGTTTCTCACTGTTGATGGTTGTTTAGGAAGAACTATTTGAGAAGCAGGCACAGATGAGTCTTGATATATAAGTCACTGGTCATGTCTACCCGAGACGCTGATTACACAGTTGCTACTGTGCAGTCATTTAGTACTTGCATAGACAAGTACTAAATGACTGTACAATAGTCAGAGTTACTTCACAGTGCTGTCCCCAGATGGCTTTTTGGTGATGCTGACTGTGCAGTAGCATTGTGTTACACTTCGTAGCTACTGCGCAGTCAGCGTCTCATTTATACGTGGCCCTTAAGGACCTTAATGCAACTATCCCAGAAAATATCCATTGAAGATCTGACCCGTTGGCTATAAAATAACCCAAATTTGGAATAATTCACTAAAATCTTGGATGCTGATGATAAAACAGGGATAGCTGGCTTCAGCTTTCACAGATTTGCCATAACGCAGCTACATATTGCAGGTTCTTCATGTCTTGCCCAGTCCTGAAGCAGAGGAAAGGCATGATATGTAATGTACTGCTTCTCTGGAATTTTCTACTCAATGTTTAAGCAGGTGAGTCCATTAAATGTGTCCATTTAAATGTCAGACAGAACTTTCACCTTGCTGGTTTTTTGCTTATAAATGAAGGCCCCTGACTTACTTGACTGCACAGAACAGTGCAGCAGCACCGTCTAGTGGGAAAGAAGTCTCTCTTTGCAGACACAATCAGTTAAATAGATGAAGTTACATTGGAACATCCTAGAACAGGGGTAGGCAACGTTTTTTGGCCAGAGTGCTGAAAAAATCACAATGACTATCTTGTAAGGTGCTGGAGTGCCGGCACGCCACAAAAATAAAACTGGGGCAGAGGGGGTACGTGGCAGGATGCACTGCATATTTAATACTATTAATAATCATGAATGTTGCTTTTATTTATTTATATTTTTACAGTAAATACAG
>NW_017728994.1:36787094-36787643 GCF_001723915.1 Gavialis gangeticus | reverse complement strand
TCCAGCTGCTTCCCCTTCCCTCTCCCCTGTGCCCGGGATGACCTGGCCCCCAGCGGGTGACTCAGGTGGGCAGCAAGGCTCTGACACGGGGAGCTCCTCACTGGCCTCTCCCTCCCACAGGCATCGCCGGGGTTGATCTGGTCTCCCAAAAGCCACCCCTGCACTCTGAAACAGGGTAGACCTGGTGTCTGGGAGTCCCCATAGCAATGAATGGGGGAGATTTGTACTTTGACAAGTCCCCATAGGGATGCATGGGGTTGACCTGGTGCCTGAAAGTCTCCATAGGCTTGCATGGGGTTGACTTTGTGCCTGGAAGTCCCCAGTGACTTGCATGGGGGTGACCTGGGGTCTGAAAGTTCCCATAGGAATGCATTGGGTTGACCTGGTGCCCAGAATTCCTGCCACCTGGGGTTCCACCCTCAATCAAGTACCAAGGGTGCAGACACAGGACCTGCACAACCACCAGGGGCTTAAGCCTCCAACTAGTGCCCCCCTCCACCCAGGCTTAGGCCTCCAGAAAGTGCCCCCCCACCCAGGCTTAAGCCTCCA
>NW_017728994.1:36780682-36782094 GCF_001723915.1 Gavialis gangeticus | reverse complement strand
GGGGTCTGAAAGTTCCCATAGGAATGCATTGGGTTGACCTGGTGCCCAGAATTCCTGCCACCTGGGGTTCCACCCTCAATCAAGTACCAAGGGTGCAGACACAGGACCTGCACAACCACCAGGGGCTTAAGCCTCCAACTAGTGCCCCCCTCCACCCAGGCTTAGGCCTCCAGAAAGTGCCCCCCCACCCAGGCTTAAGCCTCCATCTTTCACTGCCCCCCCCCACACTTCCCCAGTTCCCCTTGCCCCCAGGCGCCTCAGGCAGCACTGCCGGGCCAGGCACCCACCTCCCAGAGGCTGTGGGGGAGGAGCAGCAGCAGGCTGAAGACTTGCCTGGTGGACTCGGAGGCGGCTCTATCCACTCCACACGCTGCACTCACAGTTATTCCCGGAGCCCGGTGCAGGCTCCTGGTGGGCCCTGCTGCCCCCAGGGGCCTCGGGCAAGCTTGCTGGGCTGGGCAGGCCCACACCAGAGGCCCGCCGCAGCCTCCAGGGCAGAGCAGCGGGCCGGAGGCTTGCCTGGTGGACTCGGGTCTGGCTCCACCGACTCCATGCACTGCAGCTAGCTGTTACCTGTTGGAGCCTGGGGGCAGGCGCCTGCCAGGCCCTGCCACCTCCAGGCACCTTGACCAGCCCTGCCGAGCCAGGAAGACCCTTCCTGGAGGCCTGCCACAGGCTGCAGGGGGGAGCAGCAAGCAGAGGCTTGCAGGCGGACTCGGAGGCAGCTCCATCCACTCCACACGGTGGTGCTCCCAAGGCTTTCCAGGCGGGTGGCTGGTCTGGGGCTGGAGCCCACTTCTCAGGCCCGGGCTAGGGCAGGGCCAGCCCCGTCCCGCTTGGGCGCAAAAAGGCAGGTAGCGTACAGGATTCCCAGGCAGTCCCATCCAAGTACTAGCCAGACTCATCACTGCTTAGCTTCCAAGATTGGACAGGATCAGGTGCAATCAGTCTGGTCTGGCTGTAGGTAGGTAGGAAAGGTAAGGTGGGGAGAAGGGAAGGAGGCAGGGAGAGTGAGGGGCACGGCCTCTTGTTGGCACGCTGGAGGGACCTGCCATTGAAATGCCTGCGTTGACATGGGGCTGGAGGAGCCCGCTGCTCATGCCTGGGTTGACATGATGCTGGGGAAGCCACTCAGGTTGATGTGGGGCCTGGCCAGCGTGCTGGTGCTATGCCTGGGTTGACATTGTGCCTTAAAATCCCCACAGGAATACATGGGGCTGACATTTTGCCCAAAAATCCCTATAGGAATACATGGGGTTGACACTGGGCCGGAAATCCCCTTAGGAATACATGGCGTTGACATTGTGCCTGACCTCCTCCTGGAAGTCCGTAAGAGGTTGCTTTTGAGCGTGCTGCCTGACCCTTCCGTCCAGGCGGGCGGGCACTTTTGGTGGCTCGCCCCCGGGACGGGG
>NW_017728994.1:36779011-36780671 GCF_001723915.1 Gavialis gangeticus | reverse complement strand
ATGTCTATGAAATCTATGAAACTGCATGCCTACTCTTTTCTTCTGTGAGGTTCTAGGAAACTGCCTCAGTGGGAATCTGCAAAGAGGAACATGGCTTCCCCGTACCATATACTACACGAGCCTATGGGAAATGTACCTGGACCGTCACAGAAAATTAGAACATTCTTTTCTGTGTTCACCTGCTGCTCTCTTCATTCTCAGGATGGCTCTGGAAGAAACCAGGGTGTGCAGAAGCAGCTGCAGAGAAGATGCAGCAGGACTCAGGGCTACTTGAAAGAGCATCAGATGGGCTATCGTGTTCACATATCTATGAAGCCAGTCAGGTATGATGTTTTAGTGAGTTATTGATACCAAGTTTCACCCCTTTTTGTACTCAGCATTTTTCAGAAGGGGAAGGGTGAGAAAGAGGTAAACAGTGTTGGGGATGTGGCATTTCATCCACCTCAGTTCCTTCTGGTCTCCCACAGATGGTTTTTCTCCCTTTCCTGACTCCCTGCCACAGTTCCCTTTCCTCCTCTTCCCTTACACCCAAGTAACAGGTCTGGGTCCCCGTTACATGGCTATACAAAGCCACTTTGTCCAAAAACTCTAAAATGAATCAGAAGTATTGAGGACATTTAATTATTATCCTTGTAGGAGGATGCAATCTCTTATCTAATACATCTCTCAAGTACTATTTTAAAGACAAAAAAATCAAAACTTGTGGAAGAGGTGATATCTTTTATTAGACCGCCTAGGTATTTGCAAACAAATTATTGTATTTTAAAGACAGTACATTCAAACACCCATTACCCATGTATTGCATGGCTTATTTGGAAGCTATGTATATATCTACGAGAACAGAAATTAATATACACACACTGATCTTTATAGAAAAACAAAGGATAGGATAATTTTTATGCATATTTTCTAATCACCTTCATATTTAGTGACCTACAAGTTAAAAAGCATCATTTTCAGATTCTAGGTTTTCACTGGAAAGTGATCCTACCAGTTCACATTGTTCATCCGAAGCATCACAAATGACATTTTCTTGGTTAGCAAAATAAATATACCTATTTTGCAGTGAAAAAATGGGATGAGAGCTCAGCAGCTGTTAGCCTTACAAACTCTCCCAAATGTGCCAGTAAGTAAGTTTCAAACTATGAACTAAGACTCAGTCAGTGCAGGTTTTGCCTACATGAAGATACCAGGATACCATATACAGAAGGCAAGCTACTGATAACATTTGTTTGAAATAAAATATCAACTGTCTAGAGAGATGGACGGACTGCCAGCTCTTTAGTTTCCAATGGAAAGCCGTAGGTCACAAAGAGCACTCAGGTATTCTTCATTACTAGAATCCCATGCCAGGGCCTTCTCATAGCATTCAATTGCTTCTGACTTCTCTCCATTCAACTGGTGAATGAATCCAAGAGCACCAAAATCTGCAGCATCTGCCGATCCTCTCTGAATTCTCTTTTCTACCAGTTTCTTCAGAGCGTTCATGCACATCTTTCTTGTTGCGTCTTCCTCAATTTTCAGCGCTTCCATGAAGTGTTTAATAGCATCAGCTTCTGATTTTTTGTGAAATTCCAAAAACTGTCCATAGCGGCAGTGGATTTGTTGTTTCTCTTCACAGGTTAATTTCATATTCAATACTTTCTGAAAAGTGTCTTCT
>NW_017728994.1:36772592-36774011 GCF_001723915.1 Gavialis gangeticus | reverse complement strand
TCAGCTTCTGATTTTTTGTGAAATTCCAAAAACTGTCCATAGCGGCAGTGGATTTGTTGTTTCTCTTCACAGGTTAATTTCATATTCAATACTTTCTGAAAAGTGTCTTCTGCTTCCTGATAACTTTTTCCTTCTGCATACATACGTGCAAGGTCAACGTAGGCATATATAAACTTTGTTTTTTTCTCCACTGCTGCTTTAAAGTGAAAAATGCAAAGTCTAATGAGCTCTACCTGCTCTTGAGATGACTGCTTTGTCGCCTTTTTCAACTGATACATCTTTGTTCTATAGCAAAGACCAATCTGGTGGTGCAAGAAGCTAGAGGTTGGTGTAAAGGTCAATGCCTTTTCCAAAAATTGCAGTGACTTATTCACTTCCCCTTTTCTTCTGTAAAATTTTGCAGCATATCGTAGTACATAGGTAAGATCTGGGGTTTTTTGCAATGCCTTTTTAATGTACATTTCCCCTTCTTCGACTTGAGCCATGTCCTGAAGTTCTAATGCAAGGTATGACATGACAAAGGTATCATTTGGATTCAGTGTCACTGCACACCTTAAAGGTTCCAAAGAGGATCCTTTGGTGAGATCATCTTCCAGGCGATACATTGCAATGGCATAGCCAGAAGCAAATTCTGGGTTTTCAGGTTCTTCTGCTAGAGCCTTTTCAAAGCATTTCTTTGCTCTTTCATAATATTTTTTGCCAAACTTTAACAATGCCCACCCCTCTTCACAATAGACTTCTGGAAGTTGACACTTATAGCATGAGGTGCTTGATAGCTCTTTGCAGCTGTCTTTCACCTTGCTTACATAGGTTTGAGCTTCTTGAAGTTTGTTCATATGGTAATAAATCCAAGCATAGTTCCCCCAGGTGACAAGACTTTTCCTGTGAACCTCACCTGCATGATCTTTTTGAGCTGCTGCTTCAGCTTTCTGTAGACTTTGCAGGGCTTCCTCATTGTTGCCGTTCAGGTTTTTCACATAGGATAGCAGATTATAATTTGAAATTTTGGATTTTGTGATTAGAAACTCAATCTGATCACAGATGGTTTCTTCTAGGTCATCAAGATCAACATCTTCCTTCAGCAAAGTCCATGTAAAGTGACATTCGAGCTGCAGCAGGATAGACTGTAGGGAATTCTTGGAAATATTACTAAAGGAAAAAACAGAAGAATATGTTTAAGCATCTGTGAGAAGAGCAGTTTCATGAATAGTTATACAAAGAAGGACAATTAACTATCTTGTTTTGTTTTTCTCCATCACTGTTATTAAATTCCCAAATTCAGAAAATGTGGGGGTTGAGAGGAGCTCATGCCCCTCCTAAGCAGCCCCCACACCCACAGCCCCCACACCCACACTACCCACACAGTGACTCAAATCCCCCTTCACCCCTCCACACCCACCCACATCCCCCACCCCCTTT
>NW_017728994.1:36765798-36771961 GCF_001723915.1 Gavialis gangeticus | reverse complement strand
GGCCCCAGAAGCTCCTGAGGTCAAGTAACCCTGAGCTGCTGGCTAGGGCAGGTTTTTGTACTGTTGGGGCCAGGACAGGGCAGCTTTTTATACTGCTGGGGACAGCACAGGTGTTGGCCCTAGGCTCTAGCTCCCCCTGGCTGCAGATTCTGGAGGAGCAAGGCAGGGTTATTTTGCCCCAAGTGGCACAATTTGCTCCACAACAAAGTGCATGTCTGAGCATGTGCGCTGAGGAAAAAAGCCCTGGCTCAAATTTGCACCACTTCTATTTGAGCTGCTGCAAGCACACATGCTTGCATCTGTGGACCCGCCCTTTAGCTCTACTTTTATCTGGAAATACCATTTTGTTTTCATGATGTCCTGTCTGGAAATTATATTTCTGCTTTCATATTTTGTTTCTTTCCCTTTTTTGAATTATTTTTACTTTATCTAAATGCATTGTTTTGCTAGCATGGTCTTCTGAATAAAAGGTAGATAAAGAAATCTTAATTGGTCTCTTCTTGTTTCATGTCATGTTCAATCTTATTTCTTTTGGCTTGCTTATCTGAAGCTACAGTGTTCCTGATTTGGAAGCCTAAGGATCTCTGCATCAATGGAATCCACATTTCCTTTGGAGAGCAGACCTCAATTTCTCTAGTGGCTCCTGTACCCTGTCTCCAACATTTGGAAGACAGACCCTATCTCTTAAAGTTTTGAGAAGTAAAGCTGCTGCACTCAGCCATTCAGCCCCTCTGTCTTCTGGAATAACAGAACAACAAGCTAAGACTGTCTAGTTTCCATTTGTTCAGATACCATATATCTTTCTTGTGCAGTTGGATCATCCAAGGTAGGATAGTCCTGGGACTGAAAGAGTTAAAACAGATGCCTAAACTTAGGCTTCTAGACATCAAAGTAAGTGGCTTACTTTTCAAATGCATTAAACACCCAAGCAACCCACACTAGAGAACTGTGAAAATGGAGAACACTTTTTCTTCCCTAATCCTTGTCTTTATATTTTGTTTTATTTGTTTTTCATACCTAGAAGATGTCAGGGAACTGCACAAAAATGAAGGAATCAGTGCCTTTGAGTGGCCAATACCGATAGGTAGGGATGTCCTTAAATCACAGAGCCTGGGGCCAAATTTCGAGGGCTTGTCACAGCCCTGGCTGGGCTCCAATTTCACATGCAGGTTGCAGCCAGCCACACCCCCCCCACACCTCTGATTGGTTGGGACACCCACTGCCCCCTGGTTCAGCTCCCTGCCTGACCCTGGCCTGCACAGGTGAAAAATAAGCCACTCCGCCCCCTCCTGGCTCTGCACAGGGATAGGCCACCGCTGCTCTGATGCGCATCAGCTGGGCCCCACTGTCCCCTCACCATGACCCAGTTGTGCTCCCCCCCACCCTCCCTGGCACTGCACAGGGATGGGCTGCTGCCATACTGCTGCCCCCTGGCTGGGCCCTGCTGCTGCTGCCCTCCCTCCCCCCACTGGCTCTATTCCCCTCCAGTCCAGTCATGTGCCCCCCCTCCCCCAGCCCAGCTCTGCTTCCCCAGGCCCAGCCCCACTCCCTTCACCCCATCTCCCACCCTCTGCAGCACCCACTTATTTTGGGACGGGCCTGGCTGTGCCAGATGACTTTGGATGCAAATAAGATAAAGCAGGACTGGGCCTGTCCCTGTCTGCTGGAGCTGCAGGGTTGAAAGACTGTATGAGGGTTGCCTGCTTGCTCAATCAGCAGCCAGGGGTAGGAAAATAAAAAACTCTTATTTTTACATAGAGCCCAGCCTTTTCCACTTTTTTTGTGGGGTCCTTCTTTTGCAGACTTCTCTGATTTTCATGGAATATGCCTGATTTCACATTTTCTGCATATATCACAAAATCTTGATTTCAATAAATCCCTACTGATAGGAAACAAAAGTCAGCCTGCTACCTGATAATTTATCTTTGGAAGCACTCTGTTTTACTTCTGTTCCCCATCCTTTTTAGTTCTGATCCTCTACTTACTTATCCCTGTGTCCCTTCTCCAATCACTCTTAACTACTATTTATATTCCTGACCTCACCCTATATTTTATAGGACCAGGAAAATGAAGCTAGGAGCCTAGGCTTGTTCATGTCTGAGTTTAGCATGTTAAAGTCTGGTCTATCTTACCTATGCAAATACTTCAGAATATCTTAGAACTTATTGTATCCACAATGGTCCAAGGAATGTGAGAGAAGCAAAGCTTGTTAGGTTATAACTTTTATTGGACAACTACATAGTTGGAGACAAGATGCCCTTCCTCAGGTCTGGGAAAGAAGCAGAGGTTTATTGCCCTCTTTCTTTTTTTCAGCAACTATTTTCATTTACATTATGGGATTAAATGAAAGTAATATATTGTATCTGATGTTTAGCTTAAATAGTATCTGCTTCTTTTCCAGACTTGTGGAAGGGCATATTATGTTGAAAAGCTTGTTGAACATCTCTTCAAACAGAGATAGGAGAGCGTACTTCAAATCATCCTCCCTAGGACTTGATAGGTAGCTTATCTAACACCACACTTTAAAATTAATTAGGAAAAGGCTTCAGTCTTATGCTGTAGGCCAGGATTGCCCAAATAGCAGTCTGTGAGCTACATGGAGCCTACAACGGGTTAACTTGCAGACTCTAGGCTCTTGGGCTAGGCGCCCTTCCTCCCTCCTATCACTCTCATATAGCTGTCACTGGGGTCCCCAGGCTCCCCCTCCCTCCCCTAGCTTCTGCTTCTTGTGGGGCACTTCCTGGGGGCACAACAGGGCTAGGAGGCCCATGGCCGAGGATGCCGGCAATCTGGGGGGCTGCACCACAAAAGGGGTGGCCCGGGGGTGGGGAGGTATGGCCACTCAGAAGTTAGATAGCTCTGCTCTAGGACCTACTGTAGCCCATGAGCACATCTATTTGTATAGAACCTTAAATCAAAAACTTTTTTGTTAACAGCATGTGTGACTGGATGGGCTGGCAGTCAACTGCAAAGTCAGGCAGACAGAAAATGAGGGACCCGTTGCAGGGGTCAACTGGAGGACTGGATTAAGAGGGAGGAGCTGAAATAGGGGATGACTTGGCAAATTTGAAAGAACAAGGAGAAGAGGAGCCAATTATATTATGTTATTTACGTACTAACAAGAAGTACAAAGAAGAACAAGTGATATTGATTCTACATTCTAGATTGATTGATTGATTGATGGATGCACATTCTAGATATGAAGACTTGCTAATTTCCACCCAGTAATCTTCTCTGTACAAGTTTCTAAGTGCTATCAGCAGAAATAATGACATCTTCGTGTGCAGAGCAAGTTCTTAACATTAGAATACTCCTGTACCATCTAGTGAGCTTTGACTTGAAATGAAATCAATAAAATGGGAAACAGGAGATTTTATATGAAATCATTCTCACTTGAACCTGATCAAACAATACACACAGCTATCTCTGTAAACTGAAGCATGTAAATAATTCTATTGAAAACATGCTACTTTTTTTAGAATTTAATCGACCCAGAGCCACAAACATTTTTAGAACTATAACAGCCCTAGCAAAATAAGTAATGGGAGTGTGCAGAGTTGTAATTAACCTTAAACATAATTTAGCATAAAAATCATAGTATTGAATAGGCCTGTGCAAAGTGGCTAGTATTCACTTTGGATTCAGATTGACAGTGTCCCAAATCAGTTTGGCCGAATCTGATTCAGAGATTTGGCTGCAGCTGAATCAGCCAAATCTCTTAAATTGAGAGCTTTGAATCAATTTGGATTCAGCGATTCGGCCACTGAATTGGGCCGAATCTCTTCCGACTTGAATCAGCACCCGAAGCTTTGCACAGCCCTAGTATTTAATGCATTGGAATAGAATTACCAAAAAGAGGTTCAGTTATTGAATTCTGATGTATCCCTGTCTCTCTCTCCCCCCTCCCCAGAAGAAAGATTGCCATCAAGTCTCAGATTTATTAAATAAATAAATAAAACTAATGTTTTACCCCACTTTCTACTATAGATATTGTACCTACATTTTCTTTTTCTGTCCACAAGAGTTGTTATTGGAAAGTAATCGGCACAGGAATAAATCAGAGATTTCATTTTCACCGTATACTACAGTGAAATGAGTTGCTTACAGGCATAATATTTATATGTGTAAACTCTACCCACAAAAATAGAGACAAGGCATAGTTTAAAAGGGATGAAATTATATTATGCAACAAAATTATCATTTTTATCTAGATCAGTCTGTAATCAACATGTCAAACCATTACTTATATCTGGTGCTGTTTAAAAGCATCTGAAATATTCCTTTGAAAAATGTTATACGAAGTAAGAACACAGCAACCAAACTGATTACTTACCTCATGGCGTGGTCGATCAACTGTTCTCAGATAGCCAGCTTCCTCTCCTTAATAAGCTGGAAGACTGATTGTGTGCGCTGCTACAATGGTCCTATTTATGTTCACTTGGCCACCATGTGGTGTTTGGGCTGTATTGCAACATTCAGTGAAGTAAAGGGAAACTAGAAAGTGAAACTCATGCCCAGGCCACAATGCAGAAGCTGAACAAGCTGCTAGAAGGGAAATCGAAAGTTATGGTATGTAGATCTGTTTATTCTGTCCATGTTTGGCTTTATTCCATAGACAGCCCTGTGCTACAGAGATTATGGCAAAACACGTTGAAGGCCTCACAGAGTATTTCGACACATCTTTTTAATATAAACTAATTTAAGGCTGTACTTTGCTTAACCTACAAAGATGGAGGTAAGTGCAGAAGGAGGATGTGTGTGCAGCTCATGTTTTGAACAGCTGCACAACCCAAAAGCTGGGGATGAGGGATCTGTTTCCATTCCTGGCTCTGCCACTGACTTACTGTAGGACTTTGGACTGGCTATCCATCCGGTCAGTGGCAGCAAAACAAGAGCACCAAGCATTTAGGCACTTAACTCCTGTTGATTTGACCTAAGTTCATGTGGATCTCACTAGGACTCAGGCATCTAACCATCTTAAAGGGGGACAGGAGTGGCTGCTTTTAGGTCATAGTAGCTGCCTATGTGCATACTTTTACCCCATAATAACTGGAAGCCAAACATTTTACTTTAAAAAAAAACTAGTTTGTCTGTCCAAGGCCTAAATGTCATGTCCTGAAAGTAGAGACCCTACACTAGCCTCTGCTACCAGAATCCCCACAGGCAGCTCCATGTCATGGAAAGGGACTATGTCAGTATTAAGGGATATTAGGACTCATTGGTATTGCCCTCTCCTAACAGTAAGCAATAATACCTATAACCCCTACTTAGGGATAAGGACAACTTTGTGCTATAGAAAGAGGACATTAA
The DNA here is from genome assembly GCF_001723915.1 of Gavialis gangeticus. Classification (NCBI taxonomy): domain Eukaryota; kingdom Metazoa; phylum Chordata; order Crocodylia; family Gavialidae; genus Gavialis; species Gavialis gangeticus. The sequence goes on along the minus strand of NW_017728994.1, from coordinate 36,766,651 downwards.
GACATTTTTTTTTATGAGTTCAGTAAGATAAAATGAGCTTTGCCCCACAGATTTGCAATCTAGACTATAAAATACTTGTTTACAAGGTGACCATATTTATCTTCTGTTCTCAGAATCTGATATCAGTATATTTATGTTTCTATTTCACCAGCTCACCTCTTTGGTTTGGTGGTGATCCTCTGCATATTGCTTATCTTAATGGATTTTTGTTCTTGGTACTTTGGTAGGCCACAGTGAGCATATCACATTTAAGTCCTGTGTCTCCCTTTGTGCCAAGTCTACTTGTGCTGCTGGTGCAAAGCTTTATATATACCTGGTCCTCAGAGCTATTACTACGTCAGGACTCATCCTTTAGGAGGCTGTCAACTAGTCATTTAGGATGCCATCAAAGCATCTTTGCCTCTTTGGGACAGCATGGACAAAATATATGAGAACAAGGTCAAGAATGAACTTCCAAAGAAAAGTAGATTAACACAACATGGGAGCATCCAGACGAGTGTGCATGTGCTTGTTGCAGCATATCAAAGCAGTTTGAGACACCACAAGAGGCACACTGTGAACAAAAAAATGTTCCAGGTATCAAAAAAAAAACAACCCACGGAGAAGAAGTGGGACAGGGCATGGTCCAGGAACGTGCCTTAAGGCAACTGGAGGTTGGGTCTTTCGGAGAGACACTCCAGAGTGTCTCTATGGTGCACCTGTTGCCCTTGCATGTTCCATCAGTGTGCTGGGGCATACAGGAGCATGGCAAGGTTGCAGCGTGACCCAGACCTGGGCACTGTCCCTGGTAAGTATGGACATGTGGGTGGAGGGGTTGTGGGTGTGTGTACGGGGGCTGTAGGTGTGGGGGGGA
>NW_017728994.1:36765057-36765726 GCF_001723915.1 Gavialis gangeticus | reverse complement strand
TGTGGGGGGGATTGTGTGGGGGGGGAGGGGCTGCTCAGGGGGCGTGGGTCCCTCACAGGGTGCACAGTCCCCTGCAGCAGCAGTGGTCATGGAGCACTCAGGGTCTGCTGCTGGCAGAGCCCCCTGTGGCATGGCCCCAGCCTCCTGGCATCCAGAACCATCTGTGCTTCATGTTGCAGGCCCATCCTGGCTCAGCCTGACCCAGGGATGTGTGCATCTTTGGGTAGCACTGGGCCACTATGGCTGTCACCCGGAGGCCTGGCACCACTCACAGGGGACACATGTTGGGCCAGGCTGGGTCCCGCCTCCAAGTGCCCCATGCACTGACAAGCTGGACCTTTACATACAGGCAGAACCTGACCAGGTCTGACATGTGACCCCTGCAAGCAGTGCTGGGCCTCAGGGTAATAGCTAGAGTGGCCCAGTGCTGCCTGAAGGTGCTTGGCTCCAGGCCAGGCTAGGCTGGTCCATGACATGTGGCACAGTCGGTGCCAGGTGCCACGCAGCTGCTGCTGTGGGGGGGGGTGGCAGCCAGTGGGCTATGCGGGTGGGCTGTGTGCCCTGTGGGGGGCAGGGGACCCACCCCTCCTGAGCAGCCTCTCACCCCCACACAGCCCCTCCACAATCCAGCCACAAACCCCACCCCCCCCAACCCACCCCCCAACCCCC
>NW_017728994.1:36759461-36764590 GCF_001723915.1 Gavialis gangeticus | reverse complement strand
CCCCCCACATCCCTTCCCCCCCAAACCTCACATCCCTCCCCACAAATCTCACATACTGCATGCCCAGCCAGCCACTTGGGATGGGAGGGACCTACTAGTGAGAGCTGCAGCTGCAGCTGCAGGGGCAACTGCCACATTGCAGCCCTGCCTTGTGCCCACACAGTGCTGGGACACGCGACAGCAGCCTGGGGGGCTCCGGGTCCCAGCAACCACTTGGTGGGTGTGATGGGCTGTAGGGAGGGGTTGAGGTGGTAGCAGGGGTGTGTGTGTGAGAGAGAGATGGGGGTCAGGGTTGGGGAGTGCTCCGGGTAGGAGAGGCCACCAGAGCCAGTCCTAGAGCCCCCCTGCCCTCCCAGAGCAGCCTGTGCAGGCAGAGGCTGGTCTGGAAGGGAAGGGCCTTGACCACCCCAGTCCCTGAGCCCCAGTCAAGGGCTTCCCAAGAATGGCATGGGGATCGCCGGGGTCTGGGCACAGGTGCAGGAAGCAGAACAGCAAGGATTGGCACTCTTCAGAGCCACAAAGCAGTGTATGGGACAGCTGCAGCTGGTGTCCTGGTGCTAGGATGGAGCTGCTGCCAGGAGGGAGTTTGTGGGGGCAGGCAGGGGCTGCCAGTCGGGAATGAAGGGACAACACTTCTACGAATGGAGCCCAGTATGCTCTTAGCCTTCTTCACAACAAGGGCACACTATTGTCTCAAATTCAGCTTATTGTCCACTGTAACCCCCAGGTCCTTTTTGGAAGAGCTGTTACTTAGCCAGTTAGCCCCCAGCCTGTATTGATGCATGGGATTGCTACATCCTAAGTGCAGGCCTTTGCACTTGTCCTTACTGAACCTCATGAGATTTCCTTTGGTCCAATCCTCCAATTTGTCTAGATCTGTGCAAAGCTTCAGACTGCGATTCAAATTCGGAGATGATTTGGACAATTTGGAGGCCAAATCTGTGAGTCCGAATCGAATTGCTAGAGGCATTAGGCTTTCTGAATTGATTCAGAGCTTCCAAATGGATTCAGAAAAGATTCAGTGATTCAGAGATTCAGAGGGCTGTCTGTAGGGGGAAACAGAAACTTAGAAGAGGAAGGGCGGGCGGGGGGGAGGACTGACATGTCTAGCTGGCCAGTGAGCATGATTTTTCTCTGACTGCCCTTCCAATTACAGTGTCTGGGGGGAAGGACACAGAAACAGCATAAAAGCCTCTGTCTGCAGGCTTGTGCCTTTTGTGAGCTGGCTCTGAGTTAGCAACAGTGTCAGAAAGGTACTGTGCTGCCTGGCTTGCTTCATAGTCAGTCAGCTGCAACTAACCTGCTCCTTTTTGTTCTTAGAAAGGATTGGATAGGATTTAACTTATCTTATCTTAGAATCTCTTTACTTAATACTATCCAATTCATTTCTTTCAATTTATATTTGCTCTTTTTTTTGTGCAAACTTTGAAAAAAGAAAGCTCAGTGTTTTCCCTGGCAGCATGATCCATCACTGTGCAGGGAAGCTCACAGATTGCACACACACACTTATAATATACACACATAGAAGAAGAAAAATTAGATATTCATAGGAGAAGAAGAGAGTCAGATTATATACAGTAGTTATTAGTTATTAATAATATTATAGTTAGTTTACATATAAACTGAAGACAACACAGAAATCAGATTCAGATTGAGACTAACACAGAACTCAGGGTCTTAGAAGAAGGAGATATATCATTTTAGGTACACATTACAACACAGAAGAAGAACAAGAAGTACAGTAGTAGTAACATTTACATTAATAGAACATCACAGAAGAAGACACCATATATAGTTATTAATAATCAAAGCAGAGTCCAGTGCACACAAGCAACACAGGGGAATAAAACACACAACTGAGTTACACTCCACATTCAGAATTCATAAAAAAATAAACATATCCCAGCAGAGAAGAAGGCGACAGACAGCACACATTTTTTACGTAGGCATTCATACTTATTAGTGAAGCAAACAATCAAACCAGGGTCCAGTGTACACATGCAACGCAAAAGAAGATAACACACAACACAAAAGGAGTGACACACACACACCTTTGCAGCACAGGAAAGATTAAGCGTACTGGAAAGGCAGGTGCCAGGTCTTCTGGCAAGGGAGGGAGAAGGGGTAGGGGGAGAGCTGGAGTTGCAAGTCCTGCCCCCACCCCCCAAAATAGATGCATTCTCTTCCCAAGCAGCCATGATGCTTCTGCTGCCAGTGGAAGCAAGGTGGGAGCAGTGTCTGCACCTGACATCCCTGCACCTGCACCACCTCCCCTAAGTCCAGAAATAGGCACCAGCTGTGGAATCACTGTCTCCTCCACCCCAGTGTCATCTCTCCCACTTCCAGAGGAGGAGCTGGAGCTGGAACCAGGGGAGCTGAGTGTTCTGGCTCAAGCAGTTCTGGGGACTGAGGGGGAATCAGAGTTTGTGCTCCACACCCCTCAAAGTTTCTCTAGACCCAGGTCTCCTTCTCTGGAAAGGAGCACCTTGGGGGAGGTTGAGGTTGTGGAGACTCAGGCAAGTGGCACAGCTGAGGCAGCTCCTCCTGCTGTTGTGCCTCAGCCTGCTGAGGAGTGGGATAAGGCAGCATCCCCACCCTCAACCCAGAAGCGGGTGAGTAGCGTACTGTGGGAGCATTTTGAGCTGGCAGATGATCCCAGGTTTGCCATCTGCCAGCACTGCCAAAGGCACATCAGCCAAGGCAAGGAAATGAAGCACTTTTCCACCATGGCAATGTTGCTGCATCTCAGGAGGCGGCACCCCCTTGCCCTGCTTGCTGCTAAGCCTGGAACCAGTGTGAGTATGCAAAAAGGGAAATCCCCCACTTGCTCCAAAGCCCCCTTCCCCCCAAAGCAGAGGCAGGCCACCCTGGGCCAGTGGGGGACAGCTGCAGACAGAGCGGGGCAAGTTGCAAAAGTGAGGGAGATCACCCAGACCATTGGGGAGATGCTTGCTCTGGATAGCCAGCCCTTCTCCCTAGTTGAGTGGCCAGGGTTCAGGTGGCTCGTGGCACTTCTAGCCCCATCTTACAAAGTGCCTGCATGCACCACCTTTAGGATGGTGGTGCCCTCCCTGTATAAGGCATACAGGGAAGACTTGAGGGAGGAGCGGCGCAAGGCAGGGCCGCAGGTAGCCTTGCACTTCACCTCCAACACCTGGAGCAGCCAGGGTGGTGATCACACCTACCTCTCCCTCATAGGGCACTGGTGCAATCAGTCAGGTCATTAGTGGGCTCTCCTCCAAGCCAAGGTGGTGGATGAGACCCACACGGCAAGGGAGATCATGGGAGCCATGAACCGCATGGTGCAGGGGTGGCTCGTTGGGCAGGCTGAGCTCACCCACAGGTTCATGGTCATCGACAGCAGAGCCTTTGTTGGCATCTGCTGTGTGGCACACAGACTGTACCTCCTATTCAGGGATGCCTTGGAGGGGGACAAGGCTGCCAGTGATGGTGCTGCCAGCACTACTGCTAGAAGCCAGTTGATTTCAAAATGCAGGAAGGTGGCGGGCTACTTCCACCACAGCATCAAGGGGGACAAGATGCTGTGGGACAAACAGACAGAGCTGAGCATCCCACAGCACAAAATCATGCAGGATGTGGAGACTCAGTGGAACTCCACATACCTGATGCTCAAAAGGTTGGTGGAGCAACAGAAGACCATCCATGAGATGGTCTTGCTTGGGCAGATCAGGATCAGTGGCCCCCTGAACAGAGCTGAGTGGGGTACCATCTCCCAAATCTTGGTAGTCCTCAAGCCCTTCCTCAAGGCCACCGAGACCCTTAGGACTGGCGATGCCCTCCTCAGCCAGATGATCCCCATAATGAGGGAACTTGAGAACCAAATGGAGAAATTCCAGGGGATTAATGTTCCTGGCTGGGGCAGGCTGCTGTTACCAGATGTGCAGGCACTGGTAAGACAGCTGAAGGAGGGCATCAGGAGACAGCTGGATCCCCTGTGGTCCAGTACAGTCCACATGATGGCGGACATGTGTGACCCAAGGGTGAAGGGGACCATGTGCACTGGCAGCACCAAAACCCTCGATCACTGGACACAGGTGCTGTTCAAGAAAGTCAGGGAGGCCGAAGTGCAGAGGCAAGGGGATGTGGAAGAGGGGGATCCACTTTCCTGTGCTAGTACTCTCAGCACTGGCACCGGCACTGGCACCGGCACCAGCACCAGCCAGTTTCCTCCACACCAGTCACTGCCAATGTGGGTCAGGGGCATGGCTTCAATGCTGGAGTCCTAATGCACCAGATCCCAGCCTCGCGCAGGTAGAAATGAGGCTTTGGTGGCTACCTATCTCACTGGACTGTGACCCTTGGCCTACTGGGCAAGCCACCGCCAGATGTGGGAGCATCTGGCCACAGTTGCCCAGCAACACCTGTACTGTGCACCAAGCAGTGTACCGAGCAACAGGGTATTCAGCATCGCTGGGGATGTTGACACCCCACTGCACCTGCTTGGAACTTGGTTTGGTGGAGAAGCTGGTGTTCCTAAAGGTGAACCTGCTGCTGCTGGGGTTCCCCAAGCTCCATCTGCAGACAGACTGAGTGCCATCCTCCTTACTCTGTCTGCACCGATTTCCATTTTTGATTTTTTAAAAGCCAGGTAATGCCCCGCTCTCAGCTGGAGGGGGCACTAACTGCATCACCAGCCAGCAGGGGAAGAACATGTCCCTGCTGAGTTTGTTGCTCCTCCAGGATAAACTTGGAGGTATGGGATGGGACTATGGGGAAGGAGGAGGCCCCAGGTCCTGGGCATGACCACTAAAACTGCACCCTGCCAGGGTAGGGAGGCCTGGTGAGACTGCTCGTGGTGTGGCAGACCCATAAATGCCAGGACCAACGATCCCCTGGTGAAAGGTGGGTAGGAGGTGCCATAACCTCCAGCTAACACACTCACGCACACAGTCCTGGCTGTGGAACGCCCAGACCTGTCATCTCTTTGACAGGCCTGATGCTTGCTGGTTGAAGTGCAGTTATGAGGCTCCCAGTGTGCTCAGCTTAGCTGCCTGGGATACCAGCTTTCGGGTTGAAAAACCCTTTGTCAGTCTGAGGAAGTACCTGTAGTTGGTGTGTCTCCTGTTCCTAGATGGAAGGAATAGTAAAGAAGTCAGAGGCTGGCCTGG
>NW_017728994.1:36758178-36759364 GCF_001723915.1 Gavialis gangeticus | reverse complement strand
CAGGGGGTGAGGGACAGGCTGGGGGAGGGGGTTGGGGGAAGAGGGGATAGCAGCGCAGGTAAAAGCGCAGAGCTCCAAATCAAATCACTGGCATCCAAACTGGCCGAATCCAAACCTGAATTGAACAGTTCACTACTCGCAAAGCAAGTTTTCAATCCACCTTACAGTCCTTTCATCCAACCTGACTTCCTTCGCTTGCTTGCAAGAATGTTGTAGGAGACGGTATCAAAAACCTTGCTAAAGTCAAAGTATATTATGTCCACTGCTCTCCTCACATCCACAGAGCCAGTCATTTCATCACAGAAAGCAATCAGGTTAGTCAGGCATGACTTGCCCATGCTGACTGATCCTAATTACCTTCTTCTCCTTCAAGTGCTTAGAAATGGATTCCTTGAGGACCTGCTTCAGAATTTTTCCAAGGAGGGACTGAGGTGAGGCTGATTGGTCTTTAGTTTCCCAGATCTTCCTTCTTCCCTTTCTTAAAGATGGACACTACCTTTGCCCTTTTCCCATTATCTGGGACTTCTCCCAATCTCCATGAGTTTTAAAAGATAATGGCTCTGTAATCACATCAGCCTCTTGGGTGCATTTCACCCAGCTCCATGGACTTGCAGATGTCCACATTTTCTAAATAGTCTTTAACCTGTTCTTTCACCACTGTTGGCTGCTCAGCTTCTCTCCAAACTCTGCTGCCAGTTGCAGTACCCTGGGAGTTGACCTTGCCTGTGAAGACTGAGTTGAAAAAGGAGTGGGCCTCCCCATCAGCATGGGTGACCGGCTGTGTCCAGTGTCCACTGGTGCCCAGCCAGAGCCGTCCCCTCCACCCCCAGGAGGAGCTGGCACTGCAGTCAGCTGGCAGTAATGTTACTGGCCACTCCTTGTGAAGGGGTCTGGAGCTGCACCAAGGGCAAGGTGGCTGCTGGCCAGTGGATGCAGCAGCTGGGGAAGAGGGTAGGGTGAGGCAATGAAGGCCTGAGGGCCTTTCCTCCAATGATGTTTCACTGGAGGGGTCAGGGCGGGGTGGGGTGGGGTGGGGGTCAGGTCAGAGTGGGGGCTTGGGCAGAGTGGGGGCTGTTACCGTGCCTGCCGGTAACAGTCTCAGGGCTGTGACCTGAGTCCCAGCGTGCCAAAATATGAGCCAGATCTTGCATAAAGGCCATGATCTTGTGAGCACAACTGGATTGCT
>NW_017728994.1:36742812-36753178 GCF_001723915.1 Gavialis gangeticus | reverse complement strand
AGAGCCGTCCCCTCCACCCCCAGGAGGAGCTGGCACTGCAGTCAGCTGGCAGTAATGTTACTGGCCACTCCTTGTGAAGGGGTCTGGAGCTGCACCAAGGGCAAGGTGGCTGCTGGCCAGTGGATGCAGCAGCTGGGGAAGAGGGTAGGGTGAGGCAATGAAGGCCTGAGGGCCTTTCCTCCAATGATGTTTCACTGGAGGGGTCAGGGCGGGGTGGGGTGGGGTGGGGGTCAGGTCAGAGTGGGGGCTTGGGCAGAGTGGGGGCTGTTACCGTGCCTGCCGGTAACAGTCTCAGGGCTGTGACCTGAGTCCCAGCGTGCCAAAATATGAGCCAGATCTTGCATAAAGGCCATGATCTTGTGAGCACAACTGGATTGCTGATTGTAGTCAGTCATGGCCATCCACTGTGCCCACAAGGCCTTGGCCTTAATACAGCACTGCCATACTCCTGCATCCTGCCCGACAGGGCCTCATAAATGCAGGTGTTCACGTGTGCAACCTACATGAATTACCTCTGCATGTCAGCACCATGCCAGAGCACAATGAAGTCCAGCTGGGGGCCTGGGCATTTGGCATGGGCACACAGACATGGGCAAGTCTGGGGCTCAATGAGGAGGAAGTTGATGACATGATGACCTGTGCCAGCTCTCTGGGCCCCGCGCAGCTGTCCCTGTGATGCTGGCTCTGGACAGCTTACAGCAGTACCCACCACAGGGGCACAGCCAGGGACTGGGAGCCACACGGCAGAGGCGCTTCACTGCAGGACCTGCAAGAACAGGAGACACTCTGGGAGTGTGAAGCAGCAGCGAGCAGGTGCTGGCTCTGCTGCCAGAGATAGTCAGCCAGCAGCCCTAGGAGGATATCAAGGCTGGGCAAGAGGTATAGCAAGCTGCGGCACTTTGCAACACTCGCTCATGGCCAAGCAGCAGCTGTAAAAAGGGGACAGGCCTGGAAGAGGCAGCCTCTGGCTTGTTCAGGGGGGCACATAAGGCCTGCACTGGTCCCAGAGTGCACAGACTCCAGCAAGCTCCTAGCAGTGTGCCCCAAGGCACAAAATGGCTACAGGCTTTTATACCCTGCAGCTAGGGGCTGCCAGAGAGCAGCCCAGCCCTGGAGCAGGAGAGGCTCCCAGCCAGGAGCCCTGGGGCTGGGCTCAGGTCGGCCCCCTAGTGGCAGGGCAGACCTGGCACTAAACTTATTACTGGGTCATGTCTAGATATGTATTACTGCACATTAACTAATTGCAACTAAATTTTATACATGCAAATGCATGCAGGTATCAAATATTGTCATGATTAGCCAGTTTTACTGTGCAGTAAGGTTGTGCACATGTAGATGCACACCCATACTGTGCAGTAAATTAAGCTAATGTTCAGTAACGTGTCTCATGTAGATGCTCCCAAGGCTACAGAGAGGTGTCTTTGTCAATGTGAGATCTATAGCCTGAAAATTCCTCCTGAAGGAAGGTGCCTGTATCCTTCTTTCAGAGATCTCTGTATGATTCTCAGTTGTCTTTTACAATAAAAGAGAAGGTGTTGTTAAGTCCCACTTTTGTAATAAAGTAGTTAAAGCCCTCAGTTAGGAATGTCATCAGTAGCTCTTCAGAGTTCAAACCACACCTCCCACCATCCTAGGATGGATCCCTACTCATCAAGATTCAAGTTGCTCTGCCCTATGGCCAATACTTCACCCTTCTTGGCAAAGCTGGTCCACTGTGCAAAAACTAAGTCAAGAGAGCACCAAAGTAAGCATGGTTGTAGCTCAGTAGCCAGGTCTTACTCCTTGAAGTCAGTCATTAAATAATACACAAATAGTCCCACAAGGAGTCCTATGCCAGACTAGAAATGTAAGAGTCCTTGTATTCCCCCTCCCCAGGTGACTAGGGATTTACTGGTAAATAGATCTATAACTTACATGGAAAATTCAAGTAATGGACAATTGTGGAAAAATACCCAATAAAGCTCACCCACTTTAGACTTTGTTCTAGTGATCTGTGATGTTGCCAACTACATGAAGGAATCAATTTAATCATATTCCAGTTTCTTGGTATTCAGTCAACATTGTATTCACATCCTTCCTTTTCAGTAACAATCAAAAGGTTGACTGGAAGCAATTGACCATTGTGCAGTTGGATTGTAGAGCTTTTGGGGTGGGCCCTTTCCTATAAAATGAATCATCAAGGAGGCATGCCCCTCCTTCTTGCTTTAGATGCTATTTTAGTTTCTGCATTTTGGCACTAGATTCTGTTTCAAACAAAATGTGAAAAAGCACTGTGGTTGTATTTTAGCTAGGATGGTTTGCTATCAAATTGGTAGGATCCTTTTCCTACCTGTAACAGAAATCTCCATTTACACCATACATAAATCAGGTAATAATTCAAAGACTTCTAAACACTTGTGTGTATACTTTACCTGAGAGCTGAAACTGATATCTGCTGGCAGTGAATTCTTCCTCTCATAAGTAACTGAAATGTAGTTCACATTCTTGGCATTATTTGAGTAAAGCATTCCACAGTAAATGTCAGATCACTTTTTTGTTAACATTTGTATTTTCTGCTACTTCCAGTTAGCTTGCTATAGGGGATACTAGTTTCAGTTCATCTTAACTACTGTGTTGGTCAGCAGTAATTGTGACCCTTGGTGTTAACTTTATTAGTTTAGAGACTTATTGCTATACTAGCCACAAGAGGGAGATAGTGCAATATATAATGTTGTGCATGACATAAGAGTGGAAATTCAATAGTCCACTTGGCTTTAAACAGTAGCTCTAGCTCACTGCCTCTGTATAGTCCAGCAGAAGTACGGTAATTCAGCAGTAGACTGACCACTTGGTCTTAACTGTACTTACCTTAACATTGTCCTACACCAGTTCTACTTCTACTTCTATAGGAAGTTCCTGCCTAGCTGAGTCTCTCACTCATGTGCCAGTATGCCTACACTGGAGAAAAAAGGAAGCACATTTAACCATAAAATAGTTACCCAGCTTCGTGCAGACTGCACAAGTGGGGTGCTGCTGCAGTTCTACCACTAGCAGTACCTGAGGCATAGAGGTGACAGCAGTGTAAACATATCTGTAACAAGCACTCATCCTGGGGTGGCCACGATACCCCCTGGTAGCTGCTCATCCCCTTGCTCTGCCCTCATTCCTCAGGCTTAATCCCCTTCATCTCACCTGCCATGCCCCAGGGATCCCTGAACCCATGTTGGTATTCAGGTGTTCTCTACTTTGCCTTAAAGCAGCAGATTCTTGAGAGTGTTGATGGATTATGATGAACACGCTTCCTGTTTATATATATGCAACTGTCATGCATGGCAGTTATTCATCCACATGTGACAGTTGCATCTTCGACTCAACACCCCTGTATGTTACAGGAAGTAGTATATTAATACTGCCTAGCTGAAATGAGTCTTACATGACAGAGAAATCTAACGTGGGTGCTCTTCTCCAAAAAGTTTCTGCTTCAAGCTCAAGTAGTAAAACTGATAACAAGGATGAGAATGAGAAACAAAAAGAGTGCAAGTCATGAAAGCGGAAATTCGAAGAATCCTTCCTTGTTGATCTTGTCTGCATCACTTTGTGGTCCTTCTTGATCTTGTCTGTATCATTATGGGGTAGTAAAAAATTTCCAATGTTTAAATGGGGTCATGGTGAGGAAAAGGTTGGGAAGCCCTGCCTTAAGGGCTTACAACGTGGCTCCAGCCGCCACTTACACAATGCCCATACCTCGCAGATATCACTATTCACTATCAAGCTGTCTCTCAGGTTCTGCCCACACCCAGGCACTTTGCCCCTGTTGGCTACTCCCAAGTGCAGCCTGTCTATCTCTGCCCACACTCAGGCACTTTGCCCCTCCTGGCTACTCCCAAATGCAGCCCTGGGTCCCTGACCCTGATCTCACCTCTCCTGATGCACTGGGCCCCTGGCCCTGACTCTGCCCTTCTCTGGGCTGCAGGTCCCTGGCCCTATCAGTCTCTGGCTAGGGCTCCTTCTTGATCTTTGGCCCCTCCTGGGCCCTAGCTCTGCTCCTAGGCCAGCTAAGACCTATAGCCTCTCCGGTCCTGTGCACTCCTCCTGGGCTAGGAGACACTGGCTCAGCCTCTTTCCCCCTTCTGCGCTATGGGCCCCTGACCCGCCTTCTTTTTGTGAACCTCTGGTTGTGACCCTGCTCTTCGGCCTGTTTTTTGGGCGTGGCCCCCATCCTGGGCCAGCTGAGACTGCTACCACCCCTTGTCTCATCTCCAGACCGCTAGCCTGCTTACCCCAGCTTAGCCAGGAGCTAGGCTGCAGCCCTGCTGTTCAGGAGTTCTTCACACTGCCCCCACTCAGGCTCTGGCCTTATATCCTGTAAGCCCAGACCCTTCTTGGTTCAGTGACTCCTGATTGCCTCTGGCAGCACCTGCAAACTGCTCCATCTGCCGCCTGCCTTTTGTTAAACCAAGCCTCCTGCTACAATGCCCTATAAAACAAGACAGTAGGCCTGGCTTTTCATTCAGCGAGTGCACTAGTACATCGCAGACAACAGCAGATACTTGACAGTGTACATTGGTAGTACACAGTTTAGAGGAAGAGGTGAGAAAACACACAAGTTGATTTGCCCTGGGCCTCACATCCACCTCAGGCTTGCTCCAGTACAGGGCCCGGGGCATATCAGCTTGATCCTGGGGCAGCGGCGGCTCCCCACAGGAGTTGATTTTCCCTGGGCTCTGCACTGGAGTTGATTGGAGAAGGTTGCAGGGCCTCGGGCAAATCAGCTCATGTGAGGACCCACCCTGGGATTGGGATGGAGGTGGGTCCCCACACGAGCTGATATACCTCAGGCCCCATACCGAAGCTGGCCCGAGGAGGGTGCGGGGCCCAGGGCAAATCAGCTCATGTGCAGTCCTGCCTCCGCCATGGGATCTGAGGCCTCCTCGGGATCGAGGTAGAGGCGGGTCCCTGCACAACCTGATTTGCCCCGGGCCCCACAATCTCCTCCGATCGACTCTGATGCAGGGCCCAGCATATTAGTTCAGGGCTGAGGCCTTTTTGCAGGGGGTGTACCGCCAAGCTCAGGGGATGCATATGGACCCGCGTGCACCTGCTACGCATTGTCATTGGGTCTTATAGTACTTAGGGAGACTGTCCAGGGTCCTAGAGCGTGAGTCTCGGTTCACCTCAGCTTGCTGAATAACCAGAACTCTAGAATTCATGCTCAGCTGACACCAGTTTTGCCTCTCAGGCACTAAGCCATGGCCCTCCTGGCTCTGTACCATGGCACATACATAGACAGATCAGAAAGAGCTAGGTAGTGCTCCTGCCTGCTTTAAGGTTATCCTGCAGCCCTTCCCAGCCCAACCCTGCATGGCATCTTCTGGAAACAGAGGGGCATAGAGCAGGTGGAACTGTCTCACTTGCTTCTGTTTCTGGGATGAACATGGGGAGCGGAGATCCTGACGGGCTGTGGCAAGAGTGGGTAAATCTAGCTATGCACGAGGTGTGCAAGGGAGTTCCACACAGCTGTAGCAGCAGTAGGGAACACCCCATTTGAGAACCATTAAGAAGTTGAGGCAGGACAAGAGTTGTTCTCAACCAGGATGATGCCAAATTCAAAAGAAGTTATGGGGAGCTGCCTTGTCTCTAAAAAAGGTTGAGAACCAGTGGGCTAGATTGGCATAGCCCCTTCCCCAGCAGGGTGGACATTAACATTGGTCCAGAAAGCATGAGTCCTAACATGGATCACATTGATTACACTTAGGCAGAGCCCCTCTAAGCTTCCTAGACAGGTTTGTCTCCCTGTGGTGAAGCTTTGGTATCCCAGAGTACATACAGCATCGCTGAGCCATACCACTTCCTTGACCACACACATTTGTATCAGTTTGAATTTTTCTTTCTTACCTAAATATAACATTTATACTGCCAATAACAGTGAGCTTTTTCATGGCATGCCTGATTAACTTCAAGACTGGCTTCAGGAACCAGCTTAACACTTGGGTAGTGGTGAACATAAGTATTATTGACTATTGTCCCCACACTTTGCATAAAGTACCTTTTGGGGTTTTCCCTGCCATCACGGAATGCCTAACATTACAGCAAAATCTCAGTCTGCTGGCTGTTTGATATACTTTTCAGCTTAGCCACCTGTTGTAGATGCTCACTCTGCAGACCTACCATCTCTTTTTGTTAAAATTGTTCCCAAACCTAAATGCTGTTCATTAATCGAGACCATTGCCCCATTTCTGTATCTCTCATCCCATCATTTTAAAGTGCTTAATTCATTGGTTACCACAGTTTACACATGTAAGACATCTTGTCTTTTATACCATATATGAAATTATCATATTAACAATAATAATGACCAATTTTTAAATTATGGGCAATTAAATGTGCATTTTCAATATTGGTGGTAATTTGACTTGACTTACTGCTTCTTCCTTCTATTTTAATGGCTTTGCGCAGTACACTTACTAGCTTATTAACCCTTAAATCTAGCCCTTCAATAACTACACAGCTCCATATAGACATTCCCTGTTCTTCCCATTAAGATTTCTATGATTGGGGTCAGCAACCTGCACCCCACACACTGGATCCAGTCCATGGAGCTATTTTATCCAGCTCACAGAGCTGGGAGCTTCTGTGGCATTTTGGCAGCAAAGGGCTTTACCCAGGCACTGAGGAGAGATGGTGGCAGTGGCAGTGGCTGGTGTGGGGAGCAGAAACTGACTGTAGCTGGATGGCTCTGGCTCCAGCTGGGTTAGAAGCCACCCATGCTAAGTACCATTCAAGCAATCCCTCCACTTCCCACCCCCCCGCTTATAAAATGTTGCTAGCCCCTGACCTTAGACATTTCTTTTATTTGTTATTATTTCTGGAATCTTTAGAGTAGCCAAGCTGTGGCACAGGCACCATAAGTGGAATGGGCAGCCTGTGTGTGGCATGCAGCAGACGGAGGTTGAGGACAGGCAGCACAGTAGCAGATAGGGAAAGGTGCAGAAAGCAGAGCATAAGATCAGACAGGAAACACAGGACAGAAAGCAGAGCAGAAGCTTTATTAGAGAGCACAGGGCAGGGAAGAGAAAGTTGAGCAGAAAATCAGGTAGAGAAAAGGGATTAGAGTGGCACTTGGGGATGGCGAGGGGCTAATTTGTTACACACCTGTCAAAAAGTTTGTGCCCCACTGGTTTAGCAGATTTGCCCAATTGTGCTATGTATTCATTTCCATTTTATTTTCTTTATCTACCAATCTAGATATAGCAAAGGGCACTGACTGGGCAATTCATACTCAATGACATCCAAATCTAATGAGAGTTAAATCCATCTCACATTTTCTAATAAAACATTTTCAGTTGAGTGTCAGAAAATCCCATTTGTGAGCCAAGGTTTTTATTTCAGACTTTATATACATTATAAGCACTTACATCCTGCACAGCATTTCCAATTCCGTATTTTTATAACCAATCATATTGCTGACTTCGCCACTATGAATCAATTTTGTACTGATCATGAGCTAAGCATGCACCAGTGCCCATATATAATTAGCACCGTACCTAGACTCCTGGCGGCCCTGGATGAACTTTTAGTTTTGGGCCCCCCTTTGCCAGAGATAATGATAATAATAATCAAACAACAGAAAAAAAAAATTACAATCTGTCTGAGCCCTGGGCAGACACCTGGTTCACCCATGCCTGCGTCCAGGTCTGTATAGAATCAAACCTCTTTTCGTGGCATGCAACTTACATAGTGCTGACTTGTGAATTTATTTGCAGAATTCCTCCTCACCTTTGATGTCTGTTGTACCAAATTTGTACTGTCCTACTTGTTTTCTTTATCAAGTGTATCAGTTTTGTACTAGTCCTGTCCATCTCAGGATGTTCTTGAATAGATTCCAAATGTTTTGAGATATCCTGTGGCCAGTCCTGCCAAAAAGCCTTCGCTCACTTGTTAGGACACTATGTCTAGCTTTTAGAGGGATTCACCATTATATTGTAAAATTGTTGTGCTGTTGGTTAAAGAAATTCAAAAGATTCAACAAAAGTGTATAATAGACTTCAAACAAAGCATGTTACAAGCAATGAAAAAAAAAGAAACGGAGAATGTAGGCCACAAGGCAGGCCTGAAGCAGTAGGAATTACAAGATACAGTACTGAAATTTGGTGAAAGGTGATACGATACTCCAAAACATTTGGGCTGTATTCAAGAACATCTTGAGCTATGTGGGATTAGTAGAAAGTGATACACTAGATACAAAAAGCAAATAGGATGGTATGAACTAGCCTGGTGCAATAAGTATGAAAGATCTGCGGGAATGCTGTCAGTCAGTCAGTCCTGAGGCAGCGCTGCCTGTTGGGGCACCTTTGATGTAGCAATAACTTTCCTCCATTCTTCCTGGTCTTTTGCAATCCTTGTAGAATCAGTCTATTTTAATCCCATCCAGTGTTTGACGCTGGTGGTCCAGCACATCCTATGTCTTCCTCCTCCTCTTCGTCCGTCCACAGAACACTGGAGGATGGTATTAGTAAGGGTCTTCTTATTATAGGTCCAAACTACTGCATCTTTTTTATGATCTTTCTTATGATTGCTAGTTGTTCAATGGCTATTTTGTTTTTACTTCTTTTTCTGATGTAGCATCTTCTGTGATGGTTCCTCCAAGGTATTTAAAGTGTGTTTAATGCTGTAAATAGTCTTTAATCAGCAAAAAGGAAAGCATGTGGCACAAAAAGGTTATGCAGGGGCAATGATGCCTGCTTAGTGTGTGATCAGTAGCATAATTGTTTCATAGATCAGCAATATGACTGATTACAGAAGCATGGAATTAGGAACACTGGGGCTAGGAACACTTAGTGCATCTGTTCCCAGACAAACTGTGCATATTTGGTCTCAAATAAAAACATCCTGGGATTGGCATGTACGTGCATCACCCTTTGAATTGGGGTTTAGAGAGCAGCTAAATGCGCTGCCACTTTTCTGCCATTGATTCAATACAGGTTTCCCTCGATTTATGCAGGTGCACCGTGCCCTGAACCCCCGGGTTCTCTGCTGGTCCCCACTCACCCCAGCTCCTGCTGCAGCTGTCCCGGGAGTGGCTGATGACAGCTCCTTGCAGCCGCTGGGCTGCACTGGACCCTTGTGAAGGCAGCTGGTGTCGGCTGCTCCCAGGGCTGCTCCAGCATGGGCTGGGTTGAGTGCAGACAAGCAGAGCCCTGGGTGGTGCAGGGGTGAGTGCCCTTCTCCAGGAATGCATGTATCACATAAATTGAGGGAAACCTGTAATGTAATCAGGGATGGATCCAGGGGACAATGCACTGATAAACTTGTATCCCCTTCCCCGCTTTTTGATTTCTGCTCCACCCCAAATTTAAATCCAATTGCTTGACAGTGGCAGCAGCATTTCTACTGAGGCAGCAGTGAGGGAGTATCATGACTTCATGGTTTATAATCTTCCTCAGCTCCTCATTCCACAGGTATTAACAATCCTCTCTTCTTTTTAATGGTCCTGATGCTCCAACAATCAAGCTAGCCTGTGCTGTCTCATTAGCTGCTCCTGGTAAAGAAGCTCCTATTTCACATCCCTGCAGGCTGTTTGTAACTCATCCCAAGGAAGGTTCTATTGCAGGGGTTGGCAGCCTTTTTGGACAGAGTCCCCAAAACCCCTACCTTGACTTGTAAGATGTTGGCATGCCAGGAGTGGACAGCAAGGGAACCACAAAGGGCCCAATCCTTGTTGTGGCAGTGCAGCCCCAACCCTTTCGCCACCATCCACCCTAGGGTTGCCAACCCTCCAGGATTGCCCTGGAGCCTCCAGGAATTAGATAAAAATCTCTGGGAGACTGCTGAGAGTCACCTGGGAGATAAATGATAGGGCATTCATTAAAATAAATATTGCACGTTGAATCCGATTTATATAGTATTCCAGTGGGTTTTGAAAATGTAATAGTAATGTGCATTTGCTTTCCTGAGGTAATGACTCATGAACGCCATAAACCTCCCAGAATACTTTCAAACAGAGTCGGTAACCCTTATCCACCCTGAGGTGCATGTGCCAAGCAAAATGCCTTCACACACCATGCTCTGGCACCTGGCATGCAGGGGGTTGCCCCATTCTATTGGGTTGGGCTTGAATCTTAACCTGTGTGATGCAGCCCTAGGCCAAGTTTATTTTTAACTGGAGAAAAACAGGGGTTGTATTAAATGGGCTGATATCGCCAGCCATCTGCACCCCGTTGTCAAAATCCTGCAGCCGCCCACAGGTGCAATCCTGGGACAGCTGCTCAGACACACTTTGCCACGTCCTGGGATAAGTCACGGGTGCTTCTTTTAGAGCAGCAGTCTCCCTTTGCGCGAAGAAGGGTGTTTGTACCCCAAAGCTTGCAAAGAACTTCCCCCCCCCCCC
>NW_017728994.1:36742238-36742767 GCF_001723915.1 Gavialis gangeticus | reverse complement strand
CCCCCCCCCCCGCAACAATTTCGTTAGTCTAATAAGCGATATCACACCTACCTGCGCTAACCTCCTGCACCCGCCACTGCGCTGCGAGCCTGCACTTGTGCTGCGATGGAGTGGTTTAGCCCGGGCACGTGCCAGGCCGCGCTGCGGCCTCCAGGGGTGCGTGAGGTGGCAGGGATCAGGTATCCAGGCCGTAGCCGTACTGGTTTAGAGGAAAAGGCAATCAGGTCTGGTAGTAGAGATGTCCTCTTTTATTAGACCAACAAGATTTTTGAAAAAAACAAAAACAAACCCCAAAATCTTTTTTTTTTTTTTATTCGGGAGCCGTGTTGGTCTGAGACAAAAAGAAACGCAAAACTCGAGACCTTTTGGTTCCGAGATGATACCGTCTCCAGTTTTGCGTTTGTTTCTGAGACGAAGACACCTCTGCACCCCGGAGCCAGGCCGTGCGCCGCGCCATGAACCCGCCCCGGCCCCGCCCTGTCAGCGCCCAGGGGCGGGGCCGCCCGCTGTGCACGGCCCGCGGATTGGC
>NW_017728994.1:36740302-36741284 GCF_001723915.1 Gavialis gangeticus | reverse complement strand
GGGGGCTGCGGGACGGGCTCTGGGGATCCGCGGCTTCCCCGCCGGGTGCTGTTCCCGCCTCGCTGGACAGGGGGAGCGGCCCTGAGCCGAGCCTGCCTTGTTGCCTTTGGAGAAACAGCCCGGGGGGGATGTGCTGCGGGGGGAGAGGGGCAGCATTTCAAGGGGAAGCAGGCAGCGTCTGGTCTCCCCAGGTGGCAGCTGGGCGCTGGTGCTGGCAGTGCTCAGGGCTCAGTGCTCACAGCCCTTCAGGGAGACAGGGACAGGAGGGGTGCTGTCTCAGCCAGGCCCTCCTTGTGCTGCACTTGGGGCCTCCCGAGAAGCAGTGTTGAGGGGGTTTTTTGGTTTCCCTTCACCTGGCACAAATCCTTGTCCTTCTACTAAAGATTCCTGTTTTTTCCTAGCCGTGGGTGACGAGAGCCGTGTTCTCCACAGAGCAGAGATGCGGCTCCTCCTGTACGTCGCCTGCTGCATCCACGCGGCACTAAGTTGGGAAGACTTGGTCAGGAGAAGAAGAAATGTGGACCCCGAGGCAACGATGAATATTGTGAGTGCTGCCTTGCGTGTGACATTTGGCTCCGTAGAGGAGCTTACAGTTGACGTTTGTTAGCTGGGGGTGGCTGGTTACCACCAGAGGCCTCACATGCTGCATAGAGAATTGGATTGTGCTTGGCAGATCCTGTGGGTAACTGTTGGCTTTTGAACAATGCTTTCTTTAACTCAAGAAAAAAGTATTTTGCCTCTGATTTTTGGACTGAGCTGTAATTCATCCAGACTTAAAAGTAGAGCAGAGGGAAATTGCCTAATGCACTTGTCTACTTTACCGAAACCTAACGTGCCTGGCCCAAAGTAGGAAGGCTGGAGTTCTCAGCAGCACCATTCTGTTTCCACCTCCCTCTTTGATGGAGGATGACTTTGAGAGGGAGTGAATTCAGAAGTAGACTGGAAGCATATTCTGTGGCCTATATACTGATTTATGCCTTAT
>NW_017728994.1:36723859-36735302 GCF_001723915.1 Gavialis gangeticus | reverse complement strand
CCGAAGTAGGAAGGCTGGAGTTCTCAGCAGCACCATTCTGTTTCCACCTCCCTCTTTGATGGAGGATGACTTTGAGAGGGAGTGAATTCAGAAGTAGACTGGAAGCATATTCTGTGGCCTATATACTGATTTATGCCTTATTTGGTTTTTACCCTTTAATTATACTGCATGTTAGTTTCCCTTTTTTCCATGCCTCCCTATTGATGCCCCTCCTCCTCCTTTCTTGTTTTAATTATTTCATAGCAATAACAGCTGGAGGACCAAGCAGACACAGGGTGTGCTAACCACTGTTTATTCTTCACTTCATTTTTTTTGCATATTCATCTTTCCCTCTGTAGCTTTCTCTTCTTGTTTCTTTATGTCTGTGGTTGATCTCTCACATGCTTGAGTTCCTGTTTACTGTGGCCCTGCTTGTGTTTGTGAAAAATCCTTGTTGATTTGGGTACGTTTCTCCTGACAGCAGCACTGTTCTCACCTGCTGGCATTCTTTTTTTTCTCTCTTTTAACATCCAAGTTGCCAGGTAAATATATGCTTCTGTTAAATTCTAATACAGAGTTACAGGCTCTACTCTAGACTGTATTGATTGTTGTGTACATATTAACAGTGGAGTCCTGCCAAAAAAGTTTAGTTGCCATTGAGACAAGGTGTACATTTCTAAAAATCAGCTAAGCTCAATTTTCAGTATTGAAAAAGAAACTTAACTACTGACTTTCAATGAAATACAGGTGGGTTTCTTTACATGCTTTAGTTGCTTTAGAAACACTTCTCCAACAGGAATGAAAATATGAGTAAGGGTTATGAGAACAGCATGCAGTGCAGTAAAGCCATTGCTTCAGGGCACATCTCTCCCACTCACTATAAGCGCATGACCAACTGTAGAATACCGGTTGGTTTTAACCACTGCTAAAAAGGAATATGCCAGGTATTGTACAAGATAATTAAAGGGCAGGGTTCGTATTCTCAGTAATCTAGTCTTGGACATGATGCAAAAAATCAAGTTAGTAAAAATGGTAGGGAGAAAAAGGACAGAGCTGTTAATAAGGTTGTGCACTTGCATGTTTTAGGTGTTTGCAGGCCTTCATGGATCTTCTAAATGAATATTTTTTTGACACTTACAAACTGACTTATAGCCCATGGAATACAATTAAGTTTTTGAAAGAGATCTAGGTGAGGTGGGATCTAAAGTTGTAGAATGAAACAATATCTGCAACTTAAGCATGTGAAAGTTACATACTTTGATAACTTCATCATGTATAAATAAAAAAAATTGCAACATTTTGTTTTCAACTTGCTGTGTTGTGGTACTTGTCAGTATATTCACTGCAATTCTGGTGATGCTCCAGCTATAGGGACAAAGGTCAGGCCTCTAATGTTTTAGAAAGCTTGTCCTCAGAAGAGACATGAACTCACACACACAGAAGTTTAGGGCTGGAAGGGACCTTGTGAGATCATCCTTTATCTGTCACTGAGGCTATGCTGCAGAGATGCAGTGTGCGCTTCTCCCCTACCCTGTTGCCCTGGTTTTGCTTTCCCTACTCTATTTTTTGCATTGTCTTCTCTAGTTATGAATTGGCAAACAAATTGTCTGTCTATCTTTCTACCTGGGGAGAGAGATTACCAGCTGTAACAGTTCATGGCAGATGTGTGTTAGATTTTGGAGCTTCCTGTGCCAGGGTGGAATATTAAAATCTTCCTTATCCCTTTTTCAAAGACATTAAGTTTGGTCAGGTGCCAAGTTCCTATTGAAAGCCTGTGGAAGTTAAGTGCTTTCTTGTAGTTTGTGCCTTTTGAAATGCATACAGCAGTGAACACAACTTCTCCAGTGATTCTCAACCAGGGTGCCTCTGTCAAGTGTGCAAACATGATTCACAAGATAAAGCTAGAGATTTCAAACAGGAATCCACAGTGTTAAAAACATTCTGATCTGCTGGGGTCTTTCTAAAACACTTTGCAACAGAAAATTGCTCTATTATTTTTCTGTAATCAAAAAATGAGTGGAAACTAAGCTAGCATTGTCTGAAGGGTGCCTTGAATCTAACAAGGAGTAGCTTGCATCTGAAAAGATTGAGAATCACTGATCTAGGTTTTTCTATGCTTGACTTTCTACTGCCATGCTCCTATTAAAAATAATGTAGATGCTGCACTGCCATATCACCTGCAGATGATTCAAAAAACAGTAATGAGTTAAAAACTGTTAAGAATTTGAATCAATTTTTTTCTCTGTCCACAGAGTGAAATTATTACCTTTAGAGGATACCCCAGTGAGGAATATGATGTAATGACTGATGATGGATATATCTTAAGCATTAACAGAATTCCCCATGGGAGAGGAAAATATGGAAGGAAAGAGGGTAAGACAGATTTCTGTTTGGGGGCAGGGGGAGGAAAATCTTGAAAAAGACTGCTAATTATTCAGTTTTGAGTCCTATAAGGTGGCTGAAAGTAAAATGTAGGTAAGTATTAGCAGTTACTTACAGATGAAAAGTACAGCATAGAGATAGGTAGAAAATGTTCATGTTCCCATATTGCAGAAATTCCTCATTTACTTTGAAATATTTTATTTATTGAGATAACCGTTTCTCTCTTTCTCTGCTTTTTCCCTTCTTTTTTGCTAAAAGAAACGTTTGAGGTTTTTTAAAACTCACTGTACTTTCTAGCAGGAGATTTTTTTTTTAACATTTCATTCTTTTAAAGTCAAATTTTTATTTTCCAGGATACTGACCAATGCTTGGAAGTAGTGACAGGTTTGGTTTTTTTATTCCTGTTTGGATGAAGAATAATTAATTCTTGAGGGGTGCACTAATTCCCCTCCCTACCCTCAAAAAAATTGCTTCACATTCTGTATGGAGATGGGAATTTAGAATAGTAGTTGGATAGTTTTTTTTTAAGCTCTGGCAGTCTATTCTACTTGCCCCTTGTAGTAAATTTTGATAAGCCAAAATAAAATGATACACCACATTTACCCAAAGATAGCTTTGACTTTAAGGCAAGCTCCCAATAATTAGATTCTAGACATAGAATATATATGCATTTGTTATAATTTTCCATGAATAGAATTGTTCCCTTGCCACTACAGTAGCAAAGGGGCTCATGGTGGGGGGCAGATGGCAGGGGAGTCAAGTGCCTGGCCCCCCTACTGTGGTGCCTCTACCTCTACTGACTGAACCCCTGTCCCTGCCATTTACCCCTTCTAGGTGCCTATGCCCTCCCATGGACTTGCCTCTGCTACTTTGACCGCCCCCTGCCCGCATGTCTGCACCCCCTGGCACCTGCCACCCTCTGCTGCCTGCCTGTACCTGCTTGGCCCCTGTGCTGCCTGCCCCTGCTGCCTCCCTCAAGTCCTGCCGCCACTGTTTACCTTCCCATCACAGATCCACTCCAGCTCCAGCCCTGAGCATGGGCCACAGAGCATATGCTGGCTCCAGCCCCAACTCAGCCTCACAACAACAGTTGAGGTTGTGGCAGCTCTTTCCCCAGAGAGCAGCAGCCTGGGCTCATAGTTAGAGGCATAGCTGCTGCCTGCCCCCTGCTTGTATTTGAATCCAAGGGTAGGGGCCTTTTTTCCAATGTTGAATGGGAGAAAAAGCCTCCTCTTAGATTTAAGTAAATACTGTATTCGGCTGTACTCAGTAAATTACTGTAGCACCATAGTCACAATTCTGAATGAATTTAGCAACACAGATGGATGTAATATATAATACAAAGCAAGATGTCCATTGGATGTTGGTGTCCTCACACAAAGGACTTTTCTTTTTTTTTTCTTTTTCTTTAAAGAAGGGGCTTGAAGGAAATGGAGAGTGGCACATGCTATGGAGAAGCTGTTTCAAGATGTATGGGGTAGAATGAAAGAAGGTATAAAATTATGTGGGAGTAAGGGAGTGTTCAGGGCGAAAAATGCAAGGAGTTGGAGGGTATTTAGGAAGAAGTGTGAGCAAAGGTCTTGGCAAGGACTAATTTATGGAATATTTTGAATAGAAGTCTGAAATGTGTGGAGGAAGAAAAACACAACGCTCTGACCTATTACATTACTACATTGTGGAAACTAATAGGGTTGTTTATCTGAAGCAGAATATTGGGTTCAGCCAGCATCAGGGGATACTAAGTATCACTTGGACAAGTCCATATACTGTTGCACATGTGCATCTTCTGGCTGTTTCCTTGCAAACTGCATGTATATCAGAAGACTGAATTGGGGTCTGTTATACTTAAAAATCTGAAGATGCGATGTGTATACTTGCATCATTCTGTGGGAAAAGAATGATTATATCTTAAAACATTTAAAATTATTTTATGTCATATGTTGGAGCTTATTTCATCACAGAAGCCCCCCAACAATGTTTGAGTAAATTCCTTTCTGACCTTGATAGCTGATTCGATATCTTAAGAATATTTTCAGTCTCAAAAAGGATAAGTCTACAAAGTTCAATGCATGAAGCAAGTTAATATTATTACTTGTACTTTAAAAATTCTGAGAAGTCCACAGAAAGAGCTAGAACTCTGTTTGTGCAGGGTCCCTGTACTGAATCTCTGAGTGTAAGCAAATGTTTACATTGCTGATATAAGCACATAGTTTCCTGTGGGAGTGATTGATTTTTCCCTTGACCCTCTGTGTCCACCCCAAGTTCACGGCTTGTAAAACTACTTGATTTTAAAAACAAAGATTACCAAACAACTCTAGGGGAATATTGTTTCCTATTGAAAGAATGAGGGCTTCAAAGTTCATGTTGATTTTTAAAACCTTATAGACGTGTTATCTTTTCCCTGACAGATACCAATGTGTGCTTACTGCATGTGTACATATATTTCATAATATTTGCCATTGCAATCTGCTTAATATGAATGGGATTAATTGCAGTTATGAAGTGTGCACTTTAAAAAAAATAATGATCCACAAAAATATATAGTTCTGCCTCTGCAAAAGTTGTAGGAAATTTTGGTGAGCACTGGCTTTCCACATGTTAACGAGAACTAAAAATCCAAAGGACCGTAGGTGAAAGGAGACTCTTAAAATAAAGTGGTCTTCCCCATCCTTTGTTTCTATCTGCTATAATGACTTGTAGTTCTAAATTCTGATTCTGTTTTCCAAGAGGGACAAGTCTATGAAACCTGCTAGTAAATGGTTCTGTTAGCTAATTAAGAGTTTTCTTTATTCATTTATTTGCACCATTTCCCTTTTAAAATATCTTGGTTTGCCCATTTCCCAAAACTGAGATCGATTTCAATTCTACTTCCTGAGATTTAACTTAGACACTTACAAGTTGTTTTATATGCAAAACATTAAACGGGGAATGAGAGCAAAATGTATATGAAGAGAAGATTATTCTGAAATAACAGTCCTTTATATTAAAAATAAAGGTAGCCATAATATTGAAATGCTGCTCATTGGGAGCTGTCACTGATTCTATTGGCTTTGATGGACTCAGGATTTCGCTCTGTGTTTTTATCTAAAACTGATGTATATATCTTTCATGGATTGGGGTATAATGTCTGTTTTGTATTGTTTCCATGTCAGTAATGAATGTCTGGAGTTTTCAAACCTATTTGACATGCCAAGAAACTTGTAAAATGACAGTCTTGCTGCACTAGATTGCCATAGCCAAAAACTAAATGATAGAGGTTTGAATAAACAGCTTCTACAGTTTTAATGGTTGTCTTTTCACTCTGACATGAGAAAGAGGCTTTAGAAAGTTTTTTGATATTTTAGTGTTCCTGCCATCTTATTTTGTGGGAAGATATAGTTCATCCACAGATAATACCAAATTATGGGGTAAAGTAAACACACTGGTGGGCAGGGAATGAATCCAGGCAGACTTGGACAGGTTGGAGAAGTGGGCAGAACAGAATAGGATGCAATTCAAGAAGGACAAATGCAAAGTGGTGCACCTAGGGAGAAGGAATCGCCAACATACTTACAGGCTGGGAGATGACTCTCTCAGTAGCACTGTAGCAGAAAGGGATCTCGGGATCATAGTTGACTCCAAGATGAACATTGGTCATCAGTGTGATGAAGTGATCAGTAAAGCTAACTGCAGTTTATCATGCATTAGCAGGTGCATCACAAACAGGTCCAGCGAGGCAGTGGCAATGTGTTGGGGGGTGCATGGGGGTACACATGCACCCCCTGAGTGCTGGCGCACCCCCAGACAGGTCGTGCTCCCCACTTGGGCAACAGGCATGGGGGGCAGGTGGGAGTGCTGGTTTCCCCCCATGTGAGTGCTAGCCGGGGAGTGGGAGTGCTGGATGAAGTGCTGTTGTCACTTCTGGGAGCACCACAGCCACTTCCTGGTTGGCATGATTGCCTGCAGAGGGACCTCTCCCCCCTCTCCCCTCCCCCCTGTTGGCGAGATTGATTGTGGGGGGACCCCCCCCAACCCTGGTCGCTGACTAAGGTGGCACCAGTCATTCGTGCAGGGAGGTGATACTTCCCCTCTATGCAGCACTGGTGAGGCTGCAGCTGGAGTACTGTGTTCAGTTTTGGGCAGCGTACTTCAAGAGGGATGTGTATAACTTTGAGAGGGTCTGGAGGAGGGCCACTTGTATGGTTAGGGGCCTGTAGGTAAGGCCTTACAAGGAGAGATTGAGGGACCTGAATCTCTTTAGCCTCTGCAAGAGAAGGCTGAGAGGTGATCCTGTCGCTGCTTACAAATTCATCTGGGGTGGGGACAGCAAGTGATAGGAGATGCTCTGTTTACCAGGGCACCCCTTGGAGTAACCTCTTGGAGTAATGGCCTCAGACTGACAGAGAGCAGATTTAGGTTAGACATCAGGAAGAACTTCTTTATGGTAAGCATTGCCAGAATCTGGAATGGGCTTCCTGGGGAGGTGGTGCTCTCCCCTACCTTGGGTGTCTTCAAGAGGAGACTGGACAAGCAACTGGCTGGGGTCATCTGACCGCAGCACTCTTTTTCTGCCTGGGGCAGGGGGTCGGACTCAATGATCTGCTAAGGCCCCTTCTGACCCTAATATCTATGAATCAAGCAAAAACATTTCCCTCCTTTCTCCACCCCTCCTTTCACGTGATAAAGGCAAAGGAGGAAGCGGAGTATGGTTCAAAGCTGAGGTTTTCAGAGCTAACCTCACCCTTCCTGTAAAGGGTAATTACTTAAGTGCAAAGAGGAAAAGAAAGAAAACTGTGACTAGAAATGTAATTCTGTCTCCTTGCTAAAGGAATAAAACATTTTCCCCTATTCACTTGTGACACAGTGAATGAACTGTAGCCTGAAGGAGTGCAACAAAAACAGAGGAGTTTGCTGTTTTGTATTTAGTCAAAGAATTATTTTTGCAAAACAATATGAAACCACAGCCAGGCACTATCAATGAATAAATGTTTGTAAAGCAACATGGTATGGTTAAAACAACAGGCTAAAAGCTGCCAAAAATTCCTGAATGTTAATAATCCAGATTGTTGGTATCTACAACGTGTGGCTGTGCATGTGCCCTGGGATCCTGGTGTTTCAGTTTAAAAACAAAAGATAAGCGGCTTGTGGCTTGTGATTTGACTGCTTCTGCTAAGAGCTCTAAATCACCAATAGAAAAAATATTGCTTGGGTATTATTGTGCTTAATATTGCAATGCATTAATATGTGATTGAAATAAACTAATTGTGGCTAATGTATGGCTTTATCATAAAATGATCTTGTATCAGTTTTGTGTTGGTAAGGGGGAAAAAAATCCCTTTTTTGATATTCCAGAAAAGAAGTTGGTGTCTGTTGCCTGAGGTGTCCCAAAATTTGGGCATCTTTGGAAGTTCTGAAGTTCATGTTCCTGCTAATGCATTTTGTGAAAGATTAGAGACTGAATTTGTTCTCATCTAGAGAACAGGAAACTCTGTTTTTACACTATTATTTTGCTTTGGATGGGGAGGGGGATGGAAGAAAAGGGCTTCCTAGACTTAAAGGCAGATTTAAAATTTATTGAGGCCCTAAGCAAACGAAAATTGAAGCTCCTCACCAGGTGAGGGCAGGTTCCCTCTGCAGCCACTAGGGGGCTGCAGTTGGGCTCTCCCGGTCTCCTTAGCACACCAAGGTGAGCCAGAGGGCGTGAGGGCTGCAGAGGTGAAGGCCGCTCTTGCCCCGCCCCAGCTCAGCTCCTCTGCCCGGTGGGTGTTGTGCAGCCGGGGCTGTGGCCTCCCAGGGCTGGGGCTGAGCTGGGGGGAATGGGCTCTGCACTGCTCCCAGCTGCCTGCTTGCCCCTC
Source organism: Gavialis gangeticus (assembly GCF_001723915.1). Taxonomy (NCBI): domain Eukaryota; kingdom Metazoa; phylum Chordata; order Crocodylia; family Gavialidae; genus Gavialis; species Gavialis gangeticus. Next base: position 36,727,107 of record NW_017728994.1, on the reverse strand, counting down.
TGCCAACCCCAGCAGGGTAGGGCTGTCCCTTCCCATCCTGTCCCAATGGTGCTGGTGCTGGCAGCTGTCTGTAGATGGCCGAACAGGAGTGGGATTGGGGCAGCCCATGGGGCCTGCTGGCAACAGACAGCCCCAGGAAGCTGCCACCACACACATGAAGCCCTGCGCCCACCTCCTATCCTTTGGCCCTGGGCCAGTGGGAAAGGAGGAGTCATGCGCTGTCTGCCCTGGATGCCGGTGGCCAGGATGCCTGCCTAGGCCATGCTGCCCTTGGTGCCCTGATTAGCAGGGGCCCCTGGGCCCATGCATTAATCTGCCCTTTCCCAGAGTTATGAATGTCCTAAACCCTCCTAACCTGGACTGATGCTTGGATTGAGGGAACCAAGTTTCTGGCCTCATAAAAGTTCTTCTGGCAGCTTTCTGCCCATGGCTTGTGCTGGGGATTTGATCTTGGAGGGGAGTTGACTAAAGATAATGATGTGGTTTGACATCCCAACCTGCAAACTAATCCCTGTAGTGCACCTGTGGGAATGCCTTTGAGAGTCTTGTGGGGAAGGGAGCAGAGATAATAAGGAGGAACATGTCTCCAGAGCTGGGCTGCTTATTTCCAACCAATTATAAACAAAAAGCAATTGGAACCAGTGGCCTTCTATGGCTTTGCCATACCTCCTCCTGGATTTTTGATTGTTTCAAACCTGCCATGTCATTTGTGAATGATTAGGTGTCTTCTGCTCTAAACAAGCAACAAACATAGGGTTGGTTTTAATCATACAGTGCTTTAAACGTTTACAAGTTGTGGAAGATTTTAGTACATGATTTCAAGACACAGCAAGCACCATTGAAAACTGCTAATTTGAGGTTTGAGCTGCATCTGAAAGAAATGTTGAATGCTCCCTTGACTTTGTGTCAGGTGTACAGTGCCAGATGGACCTGACCCTTTAGTTTTAAATTGTGACCCTTTAGTTTTAAATTGTGAAAAATAAATTTATTTTTCAGGTCCAAAGCCAGTTGTATTTTTGCAACATGGTTTGCTTGCAGACGGCAGTAACTGGATCACAAACTTGGACTACAACAGTCTGGGCTTTATGCTAGCAGATGCTGGCTTTGATGTTTGGTTGGGAAACAGCAGAGGAAACACCTGGTCCAGAAAGCACAAACACTACACAGTGAATGAAGATGAATTCTGGGTTTTCAGGTAACCTGGTCTGTATAGAAAAACTTAATGATCAGTGTTTTCTTGTAATAATTAAATGTATAGGCTGTTATTAAGGCCTCCAACTTTCTCCGATGGTACCACTGCTTCAGGCCGGAAATAGATGAAACAAGATCTGTCTGTAGGAAGTTCTTTTTCTGGCTTTATGTGTTGCCAAATATTTAGTAACATGGGGAAATTTAAGTTTGGATAATGGCCTGATCCTGCCTTAATTGAATAGATAAGAAAACTAATTAATTTCAGCAGGGCCAACTCAAATTCTAAGTAAAAGTTTCTAACTATTTAAGGTTCAGAGTTTGTCTTTCTGATTCATGAATTGCAAGTTTTGGTTTATTCTTAGGTGACTAGCGTGCATTACACCCTTAACTTTATGTATTTATATAGCCAATTTGTTGTCTTGTCTTTGCAGTTATGATGAAATGGCAAAATATGATCTTCCAGCCTCTATAAATTTTATTGAGAAGAAAACTGAGCAGAAGAAAATATATTATGTTGGCCATTCACAGGGCACAACTATGGGTATGTGAAAAGATGTTTTAATTCAAATATATTTGTTCTAAAGGATCTAGATTTTCACACATGGATAAATGATGATTAAACATAGTCTTATTAATATTAATAACATTACTTCTGCTTGAATGCTGTTTTCATAGTTTTTACGAGTTATAAAAGGCTAGAGTATTTATTTAAAATCATAGAATTATAGCAAATTAAGGTGGAAAAGGGACATCAGGAGGTCATCTAGTCCAATCCCCTGCTCAAAGCAGGATCATTCCCAACTATATTATCCCAACCAACAGTTTGTCTAACCAGGTCTTAAAAACTTCCAAGAATGGAGATTCCACAACCTCTCTGGATAATCTATTTCAGTGCTTTACAATCCTCCTAGTGAGAGACATTTTCCTAATATCTAACCTAAATTTTACTTACTGCAACTTGAGACCATTGCTTCTTGCTCTACCACCACTGAAAACAGTTTAGCTCCATCCCCTTTGGAACCACCCTTCAGCTGGTTGAAGGCTGCTATTAAATCCCTTCTTGGTCTTCTTTTCTCTACACTAAATAAACCCAGCTTCCTCATCCAGGCCATTAACCATTTTCATTGCTCTCTGCTGGACTCTTTCTAATGTGTCTACAACCTGTCTGTAGTAGATGCCCCAAAACTGGACACAGTACTCCAGATGTGGCCTCACCAGTGCTGAATAGAGGGAAAGAATCGCTTCCTTCAATCTGCTGGCAATGCTCTTACTAATGAAGCCCAGTTGTGAAAAAGTCTGTTAGCCTTTTTCACAGTAAGGACAGCCTGTTGGCTCATGTTCAGCTTATTGTTCATTGTAACCCACTGGTCATCTTTTGCCGAGCTGCTGCTTAGCCAGTCAGCCCCCAGACTGTACTGTTACATGAGATCGTTCCATCTTAAATGCAGGATTTTGCACTTGTCCTTATTTTGAACCTCATGAGATTTCTTTTGGTTCAATCCTCCAGTTAGTCTAGGTCTCTCTCAATCCTAGCCATACCCTCTAGTTTATGCACTATCTCCCCAGCTTGGTGCTATTTGCACACTTTCTGAGAGTGCACTCCATCCCATCTTCCAGGTTGTTGATAAAGATATTAAACAAAACTGGCTCCAGGACTGATCTCTGGGGACTTGAGACTTGCTGGCACCTAGACATTTGCATTAGCCACTGTTTACTACCCTCTGAGCTTGATGATCCAGCCAGTTTTTTTATCCATCTTACTGTCCATTCATCCAACCTGTACCACCTTAGCTTGCATGTGAGAATGTTGTGGGAGACTGTATCAAAAGCCTTACTAAAGTCAAGGTATATTATGCCCCCTGGTCTCCCTGCATCCACAGAGCCAGTCATCTTATTATAGAAGGCAGTCAGGTTGGGCATGACTTGCCCTTGGTGAATCCATGCTGACTGTTCCTAATCACTTTATTTTCCTCCAAGTGCATGGAAATGGATTCTTTGAGGATCTGCTCCATGATTTTTTCCAGGGACTGAGGTGAGGCTGACTGGTCTGTAGTTCT
>NW_017728994.1:36707256-36718859 GCF_001723915.1 Gavialis gangeticus | reverse complement strand
TGACCTTGCTTAAAGATGGGCACTTTATTTGCCCTTTTTCAGTTGTCTGGGACCTCTTCCAAGAGCCACAAGTTTTCAGAGATAAGGGTCAGTGGCTCTGCAATCACATTAGCCATCTCCCTCAACACTCTCAAGTGCACAGCGTCCAGCTTCATAGACTTGTACATGTCCAGTTTTTCTAAATAGTCCCTAAACTGTTCTTTTGCCACTGTTGGCTGCTCAGCTTCTCCCCAAACTATGCTGCCCAGTGCAATAGTCTGGGAGCTGACCTTGCCTGTGAAGACTGAAGTGAAAAGGCACTGAGTACTTCAGCCTTTTCTGCATCATCTGTCACTAGGTTGCCTCCCCCATTCAAGTAAGGGACCCACATTTTCCCTGATCTTTCTTTTGCTGCTGACATAATTGAAGTTACCCTTAGATTTTATAGACATTAGGGGCTGGAAGGGACCTTGCGAGATCATCAAAGCAGGAAGTCTGCTGGGGTCAAATGATCCCAGCAAGGTAAGCATCCAAACATTTTTTGAATGAGTCCAGAGTAGGTGCTTGGACCACCTCTGTGGGGAGTCTGTTCCAGATCCTGGACACTTGGACTGTAAAAAAGTTTTTCCTTATGTCCAGTCTAAATCAGCCTTCCAGAAGTTTGCGGCTGTTAGACCTTGTTATCTCTTGGGGAATGAACCCTGGTGAACAACTGTTCTCCAAGATCCTGGTGCACGCCCCTTATATACTTAGGCTGCCACCAAGACCCCCTGAGCCTTCTCTTCTCCAGGCTGAAGTGTCCCAAGGCCCTCGGCTTCTCTTCATAAGGCTTGCTCTCTTGGCATTTGATCATGTGTGTGGCTCTCCTTTGAACTCGGTCAAGCTTATCCACGTCCCTTCTTACTATGCTTCATGCCTCTTCCTAGCTGCAACTCCAATTGCACTTTGGCCTTCCTGATTTCATCCCTGCATGCCTGAACAATACTCTTATACTCCTCCCTAGTTATTTGTCCAATTTTCCCCTTGTAATCTTCCTTTTTATGTTTAAGCTCACTGAAGAGTTCCCTGTAAGCCAAGCCATACTTGATAATCATCCTGCACACTAGGATGATTCTTTCCTGTGCCCTCAGTAAGGTTTCTTTAAAGTACAATAAGCTCTCCTGGACTCCTTTCCCCGCCTCAGACTGGCCTCCCAGGAGATCCTGCCCATTGGTTCCCTGACTGAGTTGAAGACTTCTCTGAAGTCCAGGGTCTTTACTCCTTCCTTTTCTTTCCACAGGATCCTGAACTCAATCATTTCATGGTTCTGTTCAAGTTGCCATCCGCTTCTATTGATGTACTGTTAAGAAGAATCTCTTCACAGTAATACAGTATTGTTCCCATAAGTAGACTGTACAAATAAGTACCCCAACATTTTTCAGGCTTATTTTTGGGAAAAACAGATTTGTTTCCTCCCCGAACACAATTGATAACTACAGGTTAGGTCTTGAATAACCGTTGTTCTTATAAAAATCTTACAGGAGAGTTAAATAACCAAGGAAAAAACACAAAGCTGGAATGTACCAAAAATACTGAAAGAAAAAAAGCTCTTAAAAATTGAACTCAGCATTTTTATTGCATGTAAAAAAACGGCAGGTACAAAAGTAAGACTTACAGATGGGTTGACTCCAAATTTTTATAATTCTTTTTGGAGAAAAAAAGACTTTTATAATCAGAAGACTATAGTAAGATAAGCTTACAGAATATGCTGTTCATCTGGTACCTATTACTTTGGAGCATTTGTTTTGAAGATATTAATGAAAAAACCTGGAATCATCAGAAATACGTAGAATAAAAAAATCTTCTTGTTCTCTATATTTTGTTGTACATGTGTACTCACTTTAAGTGGTTGAAGATACGTGGATGAATATCACTAAGAACTGTTTATTAATATAGTTATACTGGACTTGTGAAATCCAATATGTAAAAAAGTGTGTATGTAACTATGTATGTATGTTTTGTATATGTGTATATCAGTTCTGTAGGCAAGATTTTTACCTTATACAACATTTTAAAAGTCAGATCATAAAATCATAAAGCATAAAAAATGTTAGATTTTTGTAAAATGTACCTACCTGAAAGTCTAACTTAAGCTTGTGCCACCAAACCTCTCACTAGCTGTTCTCATATTTTTCACAGCCTTCATTGCCTTTTCAACTATTCCGAGCTTGGCAAAGAAAATCAAATTATTTTTTGCTTTGGCACCTGTAGCCACAGTCAGATTCTCCAATAGCCCTCTGGTAAAGCTGGGAAAGTTTCCAGACATGATGCTTAAGGTAAGCATTTCAGTCAAAATACTTTTTCAAAACTCAGGAAAAATGTATTTCTTTTCAGTTTTAAAATTGGTTACCAGAGAATGGGCACCTACATATGCATTTAAGCATGTCTAAATGTAATGTGCATTAAGCGGGTTTAGGCAAACGGCTGCATGTACAGGCATTTAAAATCAGTAGCGCTGTGTGTGGACTGATTTGGAACTAAAGTTAGTCTCAAGTCAGTTCACAAATACAGTGTTAATGTGCTTTAATGCATCTATATGTAAGTTAATGCGCTTTAACTATTCACGCTTAAATTTGATACCTGCATTTGTCACTTAAGGGATGCTGTAATGTCACATCTCGTACAATTAGAAAAAACTGTTTTTTTTTACGTAGGATGTGTCTGACACAAAGACATAAATAGCCCTCAGAATGGGAAGCAGCAACAGAAGAGTTTCTAAGAAATCTAAATATGTATGAGAGCAGAATTCAGTCAAAAGTAAAAAACAAAGTATATCTTGCAAGCTTTAGTTGAAATGATCAGAAATGCATTTACTCATTTGCTCATGGTTTTACTACTTTTGTTTCCAACAAACCATGGTTAATTTATTGGTAGATTTTAATAGTCATGTTGTTTCCTTTGTCATTATGCAGAGTGATTTTTAGTTTTGCTGTCAGCTTCTGCAGATCTGCTTTACAATTGCCTCCACATTTTTCTTTATGTAGATGTTTCTGTATCCTTTATACTCTTGTGCTCTAAAATCCATTAAATCAGAATATCTCTTGGAGAACCTACATAGTTTAATACATTCATTTTGGTTAAGCAAGTTTTGGCAGAAACTCTGCTTAACAGGAGCATTCACCATGCATTGCATGCTATCTGCAGGGTCTGTGCAGTTCACATGCACCACACAGTTTCCACACAGAGGGTCATACAAGTTACTGCAGATTGGAACTTGGGCGCTGGATGTCATTTTTTGTTTCTCAGGCCCTTTTGAAACTGCAGGATATACCCCTGTGAATTTTTTGTGAATTTCACTTGTTTCTAGCTCCCTTTCTTTCCTCGGACAGATAACATGAGCAGAATAATACCTGTTTGCTTCCTGTGCCCTTCTTCTCATAATGAGCATGGATGCTTAATCAGTTTTATAAGCTGTTCAGTGCTCCCAGCTGAGATGATTTATTTTCCAGAAATCCCCATGTCCATACAACTTGGCCTGGTCATAACAACATATATAAAAAAATTAGCATGGGAGCACACAGCTACCCACAAATCAGCAGGTGAGGTCATGTGCTTTGCTAGGGCACTTTGTCAGATGTTCAAACCCGTGGATGTTTTAAAAATATATAACAAGAGGAAACTGCCCTATAACCCAGCTTTGTTTTTATTCACATGCTCTGAATTGAGGAAGTTTTGAAAACATAGCTGGCATATTAATTCGCCTGTATACATGCAAGGAGGCTGCTCTGATGTGATCTAATTACAGTACATCAGAGCAGACTCAACTGAATCTGCTGGACTGTGCTAATTAGCATGCCTCCAGCAGCCTCTGCATATTGTGTATCAGTGTCCCCATGCTTCAAAATGGTGGCGGGGGTGCTTTAACTAAAGCTCATTCAACGAACTTTAGTGAAAATGCCCCTGCTGCCATTTTGAAGGATGGGGACACTGATACACAAGACGCTGTGGGTGCTTTAATTAGTGGCTCTGGGGCCACTCTAATTGAAGTGCCCCCTCCACCTCCAGAACTCATGTAAAAATGCCCATAAAGACTATCTGAATTTAAGAGGTGCAGCTTAAAATGTTTTAGTCCCGTGCAGTTCCTATAGGAAGGGAATATTACACTCTTCCTCTGTTATAATGAATTCAAAACAGTTTAAAACTTAAAAGTTTGGAATTGATTTAATGATTGGTCCAGTTCACGTGTATTGTTCTTTTTTGTGTGTTTGTTTTTTGGGTTACCATTATGCATCCTGATCACAAAGATACTGATCATAAATTTCACAGCAGTCTTACAACTTAGATTAATATGATGGACACTCCTTCATATCACAGGTCTTCAGAAGTAATTATCTCAATTAAACTATTGCATAACATGTAAAGGCAAATCAACTTATACTGTTGTGTATGTTCCTTGTGCTTGTTGTTTTACAGATTATATTTGGAAAGAAACAATTCCTGCCCCAAAACTGGATACTGAAGTGGCTTGCTACCCATATTTGTACCCACAAATTACTTGATGACCTTTGTGGCAATATCTTCTTTCTTCTTTGTGGCTTCAATGAAAGAAATTTAAATATGGTATGTTCTGAATATACCTAAAAGGTTTTTGGGGGACTTTTTTTGTGCCTCCTACTCCTAATGTACAATGGTGTGTATACTTCACATACAGTTTTTTACAAAAGTATAATACTTGCAGTTTGAATGAGTGTCTTTCTTGCTATAGATGAGAATCCAACTGTACGAAGTCTGGCTGTTAAAAGCGAAAGAAACAAAATTTTGCAAGTTGTTGAAGTTGTGGATGGAAACAAATTGGTTGGAGTGTGGTTGGAAACAAATGAAGATGAGAATTAATGGCCTGAGAAATGAAACAGGAATTCTTACTCCCTTTTAGAAGTGAGGAGTAAAAATCAGTATTCATAAGTGCTTCTTGCTTGGTCAATTTATACTATCTGAACTCCAAAGAAAAAGTTGCACTTTGAGATAACAGTTCTGATAGACTGTTTTCTTTCTTGCAGAGCCGAGTTGATGTGTATTCAGCACACTGCCCTGCAGGGACATCTGTACAAAACATTATTCATTGGAGCCAGGTAGAACATTCAAAATCTGAAGTGCCTCTAACCCTAGCTTGTTTATAGAACACTGTATTGTTTAACAGAAATGAGGGGGAATGTCTTAAAAAGATCCTGAGTAAAATTCTGAAACTTGCTGTAAGTAAGCTTGAACAGTACCTGTTTACTTTTACATAGTTAAAAACTGAGAAGTTGGCCTGGCTTACAGCATATCCTTTCTGCTCTGATTCATACTTGTTCTCAAAATTGGCAGTTACTGAAATGCTTATTGCCAAAATGGCTCAGCTGATTACATGACTGAATTAACTGGGTAAATGTTGCGATACAAATTCTACGAAATAACAGCTTGTAAGAACAAAATTCTGCTCAAACTGTGTTTACAACAAGCAAGATTTTCAGAAGTGCCTATATGTACAATTGTGTCTGATGATGCATCCTTTACTGTGGATCAGACCCAACAAATATATGTGTGCATCTGTGAAAGTCTGGATGACTGCATATTGTTTCTGGTCAGTACCTTGGTGCCTTGTCTTGTGGCACTTGTTGTATAGATGACTGGACACTTCTGCAGTTAATATGCATTTTTATTTCTTTACAGTTCCTAGGTGCAAGGTTTTCTACTCATGTATTTGCTGACATTATGTTATCATGTACTTGCTTTTAGGCTGTGAAATCTGGTCAACTCCAAGCTTATGACTGGGGAAGCAGAGCTGCAAATTGGATTCACTATAACCAGGTAAAGTTCGCTTAACTGAAAAACTTAGCCTTGGGAGACAAATTAAAGCTTTGAAGGTATTGGCAGAATATACATGCCCAGAGGATCCTGTCAGGCTGTGGTAAGCAGCTTGCTTAACTGCTTAAGTTAAGCAGGCTGAAGCCTGGGTTAGTGCTCAGAAGGGAGACCTGTCAAAAAAGGCAGGCATTGTAGGATATATTTGTTTAGTGGACATTTCCCTCTGAGTAGGCTCTCTGCTAAAAAGCATGATGGTACACTCTTGCTGGAGGGGAAGCCTTTTGAATTGGTTTTAACCAAAGTTCATTCTGCTTAGATCACTAATGAACCCACAGCACTTTCATCAGAGGAATTTAATTTTGTTGTCCTGTCCAGTCTTCAGCCTCCTTAAATCCTGCAGTTTCATTTGCATTCCTTGATCTTCTGGCATCCTATGCATAGCACTGGAAACTTTTCCTCAATTACTTTACTAACTGAAATTAACTTAGTGTAATACAGAACAGTGATTCTCAAGAAGAGTGCCATAGTTGAGATATTTTGAGGGTATCTCACAAGATAATCCCTGAGATTTCAAAAAGAAGTGTTAAAACAATTCTGCCCTGTTGTGGTCTTTTTGAGGTCTTTGCAACAAAATAATTGCTTTATTATATTACTGAAGTCAAAAAACAACTCAAAACTAAGAGCTGGCATTTTCTGAGAGGTGCTTTGAGTATGAGGGTGTTGCTGCATGTTATCTTTAGGCTATACTAAGAGCTCTTAATGCGTGAGTTTCCATACACTAAACCACAAAAACTAGTGGTAAGCACCCTCTAGGCATCTTAAAGTTATGCCACAGTACTGTGTGACTGTTCCACAGAAATAAAATGATCAATTTTGAGTCCTCCAGCATCCCAGAGTGCACTGTCCCTTCCCCTGCTTCCTACTCTATGTGGACAGACTTTCTACCCCATTTGTGTGGGGGGTACATCAAGCCAACTCCCCCTCCTGGCCCTAGGGGTTGTGACCCTGTGCTAGCAGTGCAAGCAGCTAGCAGTGCAAACAGTGTCAGCTGGGGCAGAACAACCCCTGCAGATTTGGTTCCCCAATAATGCCCCCACTCCTAACCCAATCCCAGTTCATTAACACCTGAGACTTTTCTTTTTTTATTATTTTTCACTTCTTTCATTTTATTCTTTGGGGGTTTATTACTTTCATTTCATTTCAGAGGCTTATTTCCTTCATTTCACCACAGACCCTGCCCCCATGCCTTTCTGCCTCCCAATTTCATGCTTCCACCTCCACAACCATCCTCTTCCACTTAGAACAGGCATCCTGGCTCTCCTGCCCTCTAGTGGCAAGTCACAGTTGTGCAGGTCAGATGACATTAAATCTTAATGTGTGACTGCTCAAAGTTTGTTCTAATATTAATACCACTTAGTGTTGCATGGCACTTAATATAGCATAAAGGTAATGTGTAGCAGCACCCTAAAAGAGTTGGGAACCATTGGGCCAGAAATATATATTCATTCACATATTCACCTATACAATCAGGTTTGAGATTAAAATTAATTCAGTTTGGTAAACTATTTTTTCTTCCACCTTTCTCCCTTGCTAGCTTTTAACCTTAGAAAGCTATATGCTTTCCATTGAGCCATCCTTAATATGACACAGTCTGGAGTTAGAATTTCCCCTGAAGTGACCCATGCTCCCCAGGCTTGTGTTTCTCAAAAGCAAAGAGAGAGGAGAGGCTTGGATTATGGCTTCTGTCTTCTTTTTGCACTTGTCAGTGTGATGCACTCTTGGTCGATAAGAACCTTGCAGACTTGTTCTTTCTAAGGTTTGAGTTGTCTCTTTTTAACAAGGGCTGAATGAATTTATATAAGATTTGTTTTCTCCCTCCCTAGACCACACCTCCCTTCTACAAAGTAAAAGCAATGACTGTGCCAACTGCTGTGTGGACTGGTGGACACGACTGGCTTGCAGACCCAAAGGATGTGAACGTGTTGCGTACGCAGATCCCAAACTTGGTTTACTACAAAAATATTCCTGAATGGGAACATTTGGACTTCATCTGGGGTCTTGATGCACCCAAGTGCATGTATAATGAAATCATTGCCCTGATGAAAAAATTTCTCTGAATTGTCTGGTATCTTGGGGATTAATCTTTCTAAATTCCACTTTTGAAATGTTTATTTTTATGGCAAGAGCAAATAGATCTTTATTTATGATGCATTTTTAAAATGCCTATAATTACTACCGAAATGAATTAATATCTGTTTTTGGCATACACAGGGCATGTCTACACGTGCATTTATGCTGGCTTAAATTTACTGCACAGTAAGCAGTAGTAGTCTGGCATCTACACATGCAGGCATTAAAGTGTGTACAGTGTTACTGCACAGCAAGGCATCTATATGTGTGTTAGTGCGCAGTCACTAATTGGGCATAAATTTGATATCTGCGTGATGCAGGTATCGAATTTACGCTCAAGTTGGAGTGCATTGCCATATTTACTGCGCAGTATGGGTGTGCACATGTAGATACAAACCTGTACTGTGTAGTAATTTTGATTATTGTGCAGTAAATGCCTGTGTGTAGATGTGCCCACAGAGTATTATTTCTCTCTCACCACAAAATTCTTTTTCCTATGCTGCTGTTTTCATGAAGCTGAGAAAAAAGCAGTGGGACCGTCAACCATGGAGGCACAATATTCATGCAGATTTAAGTATAGGTTTGAAAGACAAATTAACACACTCATCATTTCAGCAGCTTGAAAGTTCAAAGAATAAGTACTTCACCTTGAACAATACCTCCACAGATATTTAAAAATGACCTCCCAGATTTTGTGACTGGTGCTAATGAAGAGATATTTTGGCACTGGCAGTACAGCAAGCCTTTCTGAAAGTCATCTCCGTTTTTCTTGCACATTAATCTTCATTTAGCCATATTTAAAAATAAAATGACAGGTTACTTTAGTTCAAAGTTTTAGCTCAGAAGTGTGGTGCAATTTTGCAGTGCCAAATGGAATTGCTTCTTTTGGCCTTGATAAGTTTGTCACGCCCTGTGTATCCAAAATAATGAATCACTGAAACTGGACCACAGTCTTTCATGTTTAAAGTATCAAGTTTCGATGAGCACTGCTGCTTACCATTTGTCCTTGCAAAATAATTAAAGAAAAATACCACTTTCTGTAATGCTAGTACTAGATTCTGATTTGCAAGGGAAAGGATGGAAGATGTTGGTAATAAATCTTGTTTGCACTGATGAATGACCACTAGAGAAAAAAGGCTCCAGTATGTGACATTGGCCAAGAAGGGGCCAAGGGCAATTATTTAGTGGCTCAGGTATGCTATGCTTTCATAATTGCTTAATTAGCTGCTGATGCACTGATTGTCTTAGCTACATATATGTTGTTCTTTACTGTAGAATTTTCTCACAACCCCTGTGAGGCATGGCAGTATTGTCCCTGCTTTTGCATACAGGAAGCTGAGGCAAAGATAAAGTTACCTGCCTAAAGTCACATAATATTTTTTTGGTTGAGCAGGAGTTGAACCCAGGTCTCCAGAATTCCAGTCCACAACCTCCACCTGAAAGGTAGCTTTTTTTCATTAGTGCCCTTTTCTCCTTGGTCTTTAAAATTTTGAATTTATCTACAAGTAATGGAGAATATTTTTAAAGAAGTTAGAAAAAATATAAGCCATAACTCGTGGGGGGTTTTTTTAAACTTCTTGGTCAGGCTCAGGGAATCCTTCAGGCTAAGGCTACATTATTTAGAGAAAACAGTTCTTGATTGATATTTCAGTTATGGCTCTTAAGAGGGTCCATAAGCATGCTTTATACTGCTAGCATTGGTGTTTGCTTCAAATTATTGTAATGCAAAAAAATCTCTAAAAGAGTCTAAACTGGTAAGAACAGCTGTTGTGACAGTACATGACATAGCAAAGCGATGCACATTGTACTCATTAAAGCTTTAAATATTTTCAATGAAACTGGATTATCTGTGCTGGTATAATGGTGGGGTTTTGGAGTTGCGGGGGGAAGGCATTTGGTTTTTTTGCTTGTAGTGGACTGGGGCGGCTTGTGCAGATAAACATTATTTACATGATCTTTCGGTTTCTAGCACCAGTCCTGGATACATAAAACATAAGAGCAAAGCAACACAGTAAACTTCCATGGTGTCCGTTGCTTCTAAAAGGTCACTGTTTAGAGTTAACAGCCATTCCTTGGATATTTGGCTTTGGTGAGACTTTCAAAAGAGACGCTAGTCTTGATAGAAGGAACTATATTGAGCTTGCGAAACATGATTTATAAACCTTCTAATAACTTGTAATGACTTATTGTAAAAGCAGTGAAATCAAAGGCTTATTTTATCACATCCCTGGACAACTGGATTGCTTAAGATTTTGTCTGATTATAAAGCATATAATAATAATGTTGTGCAAGAAACTAATCTCCAAACACTTAGAATGTTGACCAACAACATTATTACTATGGAGTAATTGGCTCTCTATTTTACTCCACAGCATATTTAGTCTGTAGTAAGGATGTCTAAAGCAGGTTCTGTTGCAGGCCGGGTCACTGGAGAGGTGGCAAAGGCGTTAACTTGCAGTGAACAAAGGGTATGGCCTCCCTCCCCCAGTAAAACTGACAACACCATGTACAGCAGTGTGAATGTATTTACAGCTTCTACTTCTTCATAAATAGCCTTACCCTAGAGAATGACATTTTCTCTGGAGTGTGTGCTCTGTGGTATCTGTACACTCCACTTTTCTTTGAAGTAACCACATTGTGTGTCTGTCCTGATTTGAAGACTGATACTATTCCTTTTGTAATGTATTTTACTGATACTACTATGTTTAGGACATGCATGTGTGATGAGAGTACAGTAGAGGTTGTATGTTCAGGTAGCAAGGAATACAAATTCCCATTTTCTGCTAGCTCTGCTTATCAGGGGAATACAGAACTGACTGGAAGCAAAACCAGAACCATGTACCAAGTTGAACTAATACTACTTCACTTTGCCTTGCAAGAAGTGAGATGGGAGTTATGAATATTAAGTCTGTGCTAAGCAGCAAGTATTCAGTTCGGCTTCAGATTTGGCTGATTTGAGGCACAGTGATTTGATTCTCAGTGATTTGAATCACTGTCCTGATTTGATTCAGCGATTCAGATTCAGAGATTGGGCCGCCGAATAGGGCTGAATCTCCTCTGAATCAAACAGGTGGTGGTGGCAGTGGCAGTGGCGGGGATGTGGCGGTGGCAAGTGGGGCTCCACCCCCCTGGCCGCTTCTGCAATTCCTCCTGTGGCTGCCCTGCCCGGCCTCAGCATCCCAGCACTTAAAAAAGCCCTGCACTCACCAGCTGCGGTGGCAGCAATCAGCGCCTCTGTGGGCTCATAATACGGCTCCCCTGTGCAGTGCAAGGATCATCCCCCACCCCCCGCCTGGCACCCACACGGCAGCTGTCGCATTGTACAGGTGCAGCATGGCTTGGCAGGGTGCTGCGGCAGTTGTCCTGGAGCTGGGGCAGCTCCAGCAGTCATCCGGAGCCCAGCAGTGCTCCACCCGTGCTACCTCATCTCCCAGACAGCATGTGAAGCTCTGCGGCGCCCTACCAAGCTGTACTGCACCCATGCAATGCGACAGCTGCTGCCAAGTGCCAGGCAGGGGGAGAGGGTGATCTACTGCCCCCCCCTGCCCCACACTGCATGGGGGCGCTCTGCCACAAGCCCCCAGAGGCTCCGATCACCACTGTTGCAGCCAGTGAGTGTGGGGCTTATTTATTTTTTTAAGTGCCAGGATGCTGGGGCCAGGCAGGGCAGC
>NW_017728994.1:36690267-36707088 GCF_001723915.1 Gavialis gangeticus | reverse complement strand
GGGTGGGTGGGGGGGGGGGACACTCGGGAGGGCTGGGGGAGCCAGCAGGGGATGAGGCAAGGCGGGGATCACCCCATGGTCACCTCCCCTCCTCTCCTTCAGCCCCCACCCTGCCCCCTAGTTACTGGCACGGAGCCTAGGTCCAGCTCCCTGCGGATGGTAAGCGGGGACTGCCCAAATCTCCAAATCAATTTGGAGGCTTCCAATTAAATTCAGAAGCTTCCGATTCAGACCTTTTAATGGGTCTCCTGATTCGATTCAGATTTGGAGATTTGGACCCTGAATCGGGCTAAATCTCCTCTAAATCTGTAACAGGGTGTCTCCTCGTCAGGTCTTTGCTGGCTGCCCTGCTCCTGAGGTCTTCACTCACCTGCCATGCCCTGATGGAAAAATATGAGAGCTGTTACCCATTACTGGCCCTGCTAACAACGGCCTTAATACCCGCTCTGGCTTCCCCTCCACAGGTCCCATGCCTTGCAGATGTTACTCTGGTGTTACTTCTCTGGCCTGTGGCCAGAGCAAACTGTGCATGCAGTTGTAGCTCTTTTCTACAGCCCCAAAGCGCCACTCACATACCACCTCTCTCTCACCAGCGTCCCATTCACTCCACTGGCTTTCACTCAGCCTCTTTCATACTGCCCTGTCTCTCAGGGCCACACTTATCCCGCCTGGCCTCACCCCTGCCCTCACCTCCTGACTCTGGTTGGAGCAGCCTCTCAGCCTGATGTTTCTCCTCCCTTCCTGCAGCAAACTGCAGCCCAGATTATAGCACTGGGCCAAATGACTGCCCTCATCAGGCACCTGGCTGCTACCTGTTTGCTGCTCTTGAAGTGACAGGCACCAAAGGTGCCCTGTCACAGAATCAAATTGGCTACTGAAGCTTTGCACAGCCCTAATGAATACCCGTATCCCAAGGGCTGCTGTGGCTGTAACAGGTTGGAGTTCCAGGGTGGTCATGATGCTCCCTGGTGGCTATACAAATCCTGCCCTGGCTCAGACTAGCTCTTTGGGTGCCCTCTCAGTTCCTGGTCTCACCCACCATGCCTTTGGTGTTAGGCAGCCTCCTTCCTAATAAATCTTGAGAGTCTAAGAGTGAACCTATCATTGGAAGTGTCGGGCTTTGGGTTTTGGCTTTCTCAGCCTCTGCCCTTTTGCTCTAACTGAGTCCTGTAGCCCTAGTCCATGGACTGGACTGAGCTTCAGTGTTCTCAGCTTCTTGACTTGCCTGCTTAGGTTTGTGTGTCAGACTGCAGCACCCCCCTGCAGGTGCTATGGGACCTTCTTAAACACCCCTACAGTTGCACCCCCAAGCCTTCGGGTCTATCTGTATCAGGCTGCCCCATATCTCTGCTGTGGCCAGTCAGTGACCTCTGGCCTCTTGGGCCCTGGCCCCACTTCGGGCTAGTTGAGACACTATGGGGCAATCCCTCAGTAACCAACCCAGTATACTGAAATCAAAATCTCAAACACAAATCCTACCCTCCGGGGTCAGGGTTTCTTAGCCTTCCTAGATTAAAACTGATCAAAATACACATATCAGTCCTTCTGGCTCTACCAGACTGCTGCTCCAATCCTGGGCCTAAATCCTTCGCTAGCCTTCAGCTGTCTGGTAGAGACATACTGGCAGGCTGCTGCTACTACTGCACATGCACCTTTGCAGTGCTCTCTCCTGCTCAGCTCCCTGAACCAGACTGTCTAGCCTTATTCCTCTTCCAGTTAGCTGACTTTCTCTGGGTTGCCTGCAGGTGCCTCCTAATTAATCCTATTAACTGGGGTTCAAAGATTCACAGCCCAGCCCAGCCCCAGCTGTGTCCTGCTTGTCCTGCAAGGCTGTGGCTAGGCTCTGGCTCTGTTGAAGAGACAGAGCCCCTCAGGTGCTCTTTCCCACTGTTCTTGTAGACTTACAAGTCCTGCAGTGATAGATATGCTTGAGTACATGAATGGGATGAAGCAAGCCAATAAGATGAACTAAAAATGGAAAGAGGAAGGGGAAATCATTCCAGTGGCATGTAGTGAGTTGAATTCTGAACTTTACCAATGCAGATTGTACACATATAGCAACTCTATAACACTTGTGTGATGCTCTAGGGACTGGGCATGCACCAACATAACAAGGCACTAGTTTAGGAGCTAAAGGTAATCTGCAACTATTCCCGCTGAGTTAGGTTTTATTGTATTATTCTATGATGAAGAGCTATTAGAAACCAAGAGAGTGGAGGCCACTATGTAGCTAATTCCAACAATATCCATTAAAGATGGATATTAAAATCTGAAATGTGTACAAGTCCAGGATTGCTCTCCTAGAACTTACAGCTTGCATGCACACAAAATGCTTTATGCTTCTGAAAGGAAGTGTCCGTCTGTCCATGAAGTTCCTGATTAGAATCTTGGACTGGGGTTTTGATAGAGCAATTTGTGATGTGCATTCAGATTTTTCTTCCTCTACAGGTATAGAAGCATGTAAGAGTTCAGGTAAGATGTGGCGATGTCCCATTCCAAGCACATCACAAACTATAAGTAATTCTGTAATGTTAGTATTACATTAGTCCTTGCATAACAGCAATGTTGCTTAAGTAAATCTTATGTGGTGATCAAAAATTACCCAATAATATTTTCTAAGTAGAAGTTAATGCTAAATTTAACTTTCAGAAAGCAATTTACCTTATAGGCCAATGATTCTCAAGCAGGGTGATGCAGCACCCTTTGGGTGCCATGGGGTGGCTGCACAATTTTAGCACTGTGCAAACACCTGCGCGGGATTCTCAGGCTAAATCCAGAGATTGCAAATGAGAATCCAAAGTATCAAAAATGTTCTGACCTGTTGTGGTCTTTGAGTTCTGTTCGACAGCAAAATTGCTCTTTTATTTTTCCATGCCCAAGAAACAAATGAAGGCTAAGAGCTGGCATTTTCCAAGGGATGCCTTGAGTCTAAAAAGGTTGAGTACCACTGTTAGAGGTGGTAGAGAAATTTGGATCAGTAAACTTTTAAGGTTTTATTTCTATGCGATATTGAACTGCTACTGGAAAATTTCAAAGAACCTTCTTCACAGGAAAAGGGTAGTTCATAAAAAGTAATTTTTTTATGGAAACATGAGTTCCAGTTTTGACAGGAATAGCATCTTGCCTCTGGAGTAGTTTCTGGTCCTCCACCACAGCCTGAAGTGCAGGGTTTAAGCCACTAATCTGGCATGTGGGACATGATTCAGTCAATTCCCTGCTTTACCTGATTTGCACTAGGGACTAGTCTCCCCTAACACCAGCATGCCTTTGGCTATTATGTGGCCCCCACTGATTCAACAAAACAAAGCAGAACCACAAAACTTCTTTTTTGAAAGATCCTTGTTTTGTCTCCCTGCGGAACAGAACATCTTTTGAAATTTTAGAAGGCATCCAAGGTTGAGAAAACTGCCTGCTGCTAGTTTTACTGATATAAGTTTCCCTACTGGAATTCTCCCTTAGAGCCACTTCTTCATTGTAAAGTTGAAAGTTGTGACTGCTTTCTGTCACACAGGGGTGCTATTTGTTAACAAATAGGACTGCAGAAGGCACATTTATCTAGGGAACTGAGAAGGCTTTGTCTAAAATGGTGCCAGTAACAAGAACTGTAGAGTGCAGTGGTCACACTGTTTCTTGAAGCATCTTAGAGGAAGGTGAGTCTGCTTGAAGGACCCCAGGTCCCTTCTACTTTTCCAGCATGCTCACCAATTTGTCTTTAAGTCAGAAAGTCGTCCTCCTACCTCTCTTTCTTCACTGGAATCTGTTGCTCAGGTGAGTCCTGCATGGCTTTCCTCTCCACCTGCCATCCTAAGGAGTCTGCCTGTCTTGCCCTGCAAATGACCTTTTCAGGTAAGAAGCCTAGGATGTGTTGGGACCTGCTCTCTGACCTACCCCCTTCTGCCTTTGGAATAAAACAGAACTACAAAACAAAATGTGAGCAACCATTATGGGTAACAAAATGTGGCAACCACAGAGCAGTAGCTTCACAGCTTTTTGCTCCTAGGAGGATAAGACACTGCAGGTTTCTCACTGTTAATATTTTGCTCTTGATGGTATTTTGGACAGGGCTTTTCAGCAGATGAGTCCTTCAGTAATCCTGGTCTGTTTGGTTTCTGTAGAAGGCTACACATCATGACCTCCACTGTTCCCAGTTCAGACCTGTAATCCCAGGTCTAATAGGCAAACCCTGGAGTTGTGCCCTTGGGGATTCTAATTAGGATCTAGCTGCACAGCCTCATTCAATCCCATCATCTGTTCAATCTCAATTCTGTAACAAGATTCCTGATTTTTGCAGACAGCCCATTTGAAATCTGCTAAGACGTGGGAATTTTGGCTGCACTACAAGCTAAGTGGAAAACACTGGATTTATAATGTTGAGTTAAATACAAAAGACCATGCAAACAAAACTCCATTATTTAAATAAAATGAATGCTTGGCAATATATATTGCATTGATACAGAAATTCAACTAGAGGTCCCTTGCTTAGGGTACCATGTGCTGACTGTTTGGAAACCTATGCACAATGGAGTTGAATAATTTTCTGAGGCCTAGAAGTCTTGTTACCTCCAGTGTGTGAGGAGGCACACTTAGGCTCATGAGTCATTGTTGTGCCTGAATGCAATCACATCTAGTAAAAGCAAGGGGCTGTGAACAGCATTAATTCCAGTACCAGAGGGAACTCATTGAGTGCCCAGGGCAGCGGGTGGGGGGTCGTGGATTCAAGGAAGGCAGCAAGGGTATGTTGACCACAGTATATGGCACAGGGAGAAAGAGAAGCACCATTCTGCTTAACCCCCCTCCCCCAGCCTACCCCCTCCCGACATACTGATGTGGCGCTGCGCTGCTCAGCTCCTGTGGCCAGGCAGAGGCAGCACAGGGCTTGCCAAGCCACTGCAAAGGTTCAAGGGAAGACAGGGGGAGAGTATCTTCATTTTACTTGCTCCATTTGCCCACTCATGCCCAGATATGCTACTTGATCCAGTGTTTCATCCTCCCAATCTCCTGTAGTAAGGGAAGGAACATGGAGCAATGCCTGCTCTTTTCCTGCTCTATCTCATGCACCACTACTGCTTTCACCTCTGCGCGTCTCCTTTCGATGGTATGTTCTCACACCGCCTTTGCCTGATATGCTGCTCTGGCCCACCAGGGGCCTTTGTGTAGGCCCCGGAGGATACCTCGGTTGTCTTCAGGGTGACCCCAAACTCTCCTGCCTCGACTTTGAGTGTTACTTCAGTGGAGGGGGTCCCCTCTGAGGATGCCTCCAGTGCAGCCCTGCATCTCGGCAGGCATTCACAGGGCTCCAACCTCTCCTACACCCCGGCCATGTGCCAACCTTCAAAATGGGCCTCCTAATCCTTTTTTGCAGACACCCCCTGCTGATGTCTTCCCTGGGCCTCTGCTGCTCCTCCTGCTGACGAGGACCCCTGGACCCTGGCTGGACCTGGAAGGTCTGGTCACTGTCAGCCCTTGGGACTGTCTTCCTCGACGCCTTGTGTTGCCCACGTCTGAGGCCGTTAGCCTTCACAAAGTCCCCACACCGTTGTGTCCTCGTTGTTAGACGACATCCCGTCTGCCTTGGCTTAGCGCTAAGGGCTATGCTAGCCTACTCTCGCTAGGGGCAGAAAATAGACCAACCCTAAAGGGGAATATGAGTAACACCTTCACTGCAAGCCCCTCACCCTAAGGTGACCCGGCATAAAACCAAAATCAAGATGCTGCTACCATGACTGCCAAGGGAACATGACAACAGAAAAAAAAAGACTAGACAGAGAACACCCATAGGGAGTCCCACACCTTCCTGACCCCTAACGCCCCTGGTCTCACACGCCCCGGGCTTAGATCCCAGCCTTCACCCCCAACCGGGGTCTCTCTCCCCTTCTCTCTAGAGTCCTCCTCGATCCTGGAGCTGCGACACCCGTTGCCTCTACTGAGGGCTCTTGTGCTGGTTATCGGTACGGCTACTACAGCCCTCCTCAGTGGTCCTGTTGATCCCCCGTCGGTCCTCCATGCCATTGGGACACCTTGCAGCTCCTACTGTCTCAGCCCCTGTCGGTCTTCCAGTTGGCCGTGGCCACTACTTCTGCTGCTGTTGCCACCGTCAACATATATATTTGGTTGGCCAGATGTTTGGTACTTACAGCTTGGTTGATGGGCATTGAACAGAACTGGCATCAATGTCTCCCAAGTATTCAGACAGAGACACTTGAAACAGTTTATTTTGAGCATTTGTTTGATATAGACGCACGGGAGGATTTTATGTATATAACTGGAAAAATCACTGTAATGTAATTGAATAGAGGGGCAATTATGCATCTGCCAGACTTAATTGCTAACTGTAATTCATTAAACCAACAAACGCTGACTTCATAGAATTTTTTGTCCCAAAATATCAATAGGCTCACAAATTTGCCTCCTTTGGCTCTGCTCTGAAAGAGAAGTCAAGCTAAAATATTAAGTTTAAAGGGCTAAAATTTAAATATTTAGATTCAGATCTTTGGCTGGTGTCCATTAGCATGGCACAATTGTGTCTGTGCCTTTATCTCTCTTGTGTGAACTGGATGGGGCAATTCTTGGAGGGCCAGATTCAGCTGCTGTCTCTCATGAGTTGTGTCAGACTACTTGAGTGTTGCCACTCATTTCATTGTCCCTAGTTATGGAGTGAGGTAGTGCTGAGTCTGGGGAAGGATGATAGAACAGAGTAGTTCTTGTGCTCAGAATAGCCCTTTAGGAGGGCGGAAATAATTCAGGGAGGAAGCCCTGGGAGAAGATAAACTATAGTTCACTTTTTTATTTTGACAAATAAGAACTTAAGCAGAGATAGAAACCATCATGCCTTCTTTGCTTTTCCCTAGTAGGTTCAAAGGGAATTAAAATAAAGAAACTTGGCCATGTCTACATGAGTATAAACAAGCACTAAATGACTGTGCACTAACCCAAGTTCTAGCGCAGTAGTGCTAACAGCTTTTTTTGTGATGTGGACTATGCAGTAGTCTGAGACTACTGTGCAGTAGTGTCATGTCATGGTTGCTGCCATGTGACACTACTGCACAGTAGCCTTGGGCTACTGCGCAGTCAGCATCTCATGTAGACGCGGCCCCTGAGTCCAGTTGTAATGTCAGAGTGAATTCTTTCCATAGGAGGAGTTCTTAGGATATTCTTGACAAGCTGTGCTTTCCGCCTTCAGCATAGACCAAAAAGCAAAAAACCAGATTAGTTTGTGATTATATAAAGAGTAGTTTGAAAGGGCAAAGTACTTCCTCCCCATCTTCCCATTTTTCTGCCATAAAATTGCTTTAGCAAAAGTTGAAAAGCAGGGAGCCAATCCAGTGAGCCATTAATTGGATGCATACAGCAACCAGATCAGGCCTAGATCCTTTTCAGGGCAAAATACTAATAGATGTAACTACAAAGTTCTGTGTTTACACAAGTGCTTTAATGCCTATGATAAAACTACTAGAAACTTTTACATTATGAAATAGGTTTGTACAATGCTTATCACTAATATTGTATCTATTTGATTCTGATGATGCATGTAGGGATTTAGGCATTTCATTCTTTTTACAAAGCAGTTCTGTTTGTTAAAAGAAAAAACAAGAAAACAGAAAAAAAAATCTAAGGTTGATGGGAGCTTTGAGATTTTGGTGAGTGCAGGATCATGAGCTGATTTTGCTATGAACCAGGCAGATATGAGATAAAGCCACTCACTTTGGATTGAGAGCTCCGAGCTGTCCTGATTTAGGGTTTTGGTTGAGTCCTTTGTAGAGATTAGGAACTGTCTGCAAACTTGGACCTTGGTTTAGATTTCCAATCTTTGAAATTGCCTACAGGGCCTGAGAGAGAAGATCAGTTTTGGGGGGGGGAAGGAAAGTGAGGAAGATGTGGGGAGGATGGACAGATTTTGGTAAATCTCTGGTAAGAATCACAGGCAAATACTCCATATGGAAAGTATGATTGATATGTACCTATTTTCTGGATGGGGTAGCAAAATCAGTGTGAGTGATAGGATTTTAAAATAGTACAAAGAGCAACAGTTGTTAAGGTACATTAGAGAAACAGCACAGAAAGCACTACAGTCCCTTTTCTCTGCTTTTTAACAGAGATATAGCAAGCACTAAGAAGTAAAAGAATGCTTCTCCGAGTTGGATAATTGAGGCTGGATTTTGTATCTTCTTAAAGCTGGTATTTTATTGCTTAAATCTACTTGCACTAATGAGAGAACTCTGCTCTGAGACTAGCGTATCTTGTTGTTTCCGGACAGAAAGGATATTTTCCTTTTTTGTCTGTTAGGAAGTGAAAGGGGCGGGTTTTTGAGAGGCATAAAGCCCTGCGAATGCAGCACAGTCCCAACAGTTACAGACTGCAATCAGCATGAACTGTAGCACGCAGAAGAGAGTCCTGCTCAGCAGTGGGAGGGATGGAGAGTTTGACAAGTTGGCTCTGCAGTTCTTCTGGGACATTGTCAAGGAGAAGGAACCTTTGGTCAGGTCACCTTATTTTCCAGCACTGTTTTCCTTTACGGCTTACATGACTTTCTGCCTTCCTTATGTTGCACTGGACTTTTTAAGCACTAAAATACCAACCCTAAGAAGATACAAAATCCAGCCTCAGAGTTATCCAACTCTTGAAATGATGGTGCCTTGTGTACTTCAAAGTGTTTATCACCACATGGTCTTGATTTTCCCAGTGACGGTTGCTCACTGGTATTGGAGACCAGTGCATCTACCTGTGATGGCCCCTGAGCTGCCCAAACTCCTGCTGGATGTAACAGTTTGCCTGCTTCTCTTTGACTTCCAGTATTTCCTGTGGCATTTGCTTCATCACAAGGTATCTTGGCTGTACAAGACGTTTCACAAGGTACATCACAAACACATTTCTACATTTGCTCTTACTGCACAGTACTCCAGCGTATGGGAACTGCTTTCACTTGGATTTTTCGCTGCCATCAATCCAGTGATGCTGAAGTGTCACCCTTTGACAGAAATGATTTTCTTCCTTGTTAACATTGCACTGTCAGTGGAGGATCATTCAGGTTATGACTTCCCATGGTCAACTCACAGACTGGTGCCATTTGGCTTGTATGGAGGAGCTCCACATCACGATCTCCATCACCTGAAATTCAGATCTAACTATGCTCCATACTTCACCCACTGGGATAAACTCTTTGGAACATTTGCTCATGTACATCCAAAGTAAGGGAGCTTGTCTATGAACTAGCACACTTTGTGCAACTTCTAATCTGAAAGAAAAGTTTAATTTTTCAGATTGATCAAAATATGAATGTTTGAACTCAGTTATATGGGCCATAACTGTTATTTATAACAAATATTTTATATCTCTGTGTGTGTGTGTCTGAAATTGAATTTTTTAACTATATTATTTCTATTTGAGTCAAACATAAGGAAGTATAAAGAGACTTTGCTTTATTTCCTTTGAATATCCCAGCTTTTATAAAGCATGTTATACATTGGCATATGATGTTCAATACATACACAGAGAAATATTTTCTTACCGTGATAGAATGATACATGATATGAATGAGTTTTTCTATGAAATTTTATCTGCCAGTTTATATTCATCCACACTGATCTTGTTCAAATAAATTGCTGTCTGACAGAACTAATTCTCTAATTTGGTTTTGCTTTTCTGTGCAATAATTTGAATATTTATTTTGTGTACCTTTTTAATGGTCTGTTTTTAAAGTGAAATAAACTCTGTTGTAATTAAAGTGATTCTGTGTTTTATGACATTTAGTTCTCAATCTTTAGTGTGAAAATGCATGTATGCATAATTTGGCACTTGTATTAGTTCACTGGTTGACAGTGTCTCTTATTAAAAGATAAAGGTTCATGTAAGTAAATATACCTACTGAGTACCAGAATCGGACTATTAGTTTGTTCTCTAGAGAGAGTAATAAATTGACTATTTTTTCAGCTTTTGATAAAGGAAAGGAAGAATTCAGTTTAAAAATCTCACTTACATCATGGCATGAGAACAGAACACACTCCCTCAGCAACAGTATAACTAGCAAATCCTGCAATTGCCAACCTCCAGCTTCCAATTTTAAGTTATTATTACTGACTTGCAAAAGCCTGGTTAGAAATCTGAATGAAATTTACTCAAAATTGAAAGTAAAATTCCTTTCATGGAAGGATTCAAGCCCATGGAGGAGGACACTGATGAAAGAATAAGAAGCTAAAAGGCTGCTAGCAGAATAATTATAGCTCAAACATCAGCAGGCTAATCAAGAAATAAAAGGCTCCCATAAGAAAGTAAATATGAAAATTTAGGTTCAGGCTTCTGTATACCTTCCAGGAAAAATCCCTAATGCTTCAAAGGGGGTTCTGTTCACTTAACAGTGCTACATTTGTCTTTTAGTGTTAATCCTGGTGATTTAACACAGTGGCTGGCTTTGTAATACAATTGAACAATCCAAGAGGAGGTGAAAGTGTGATCAAGTGGCAGAGGTTGACATTATACACATGTGACCCCATCCCAAAATGCATTTGCAATTATGCTAGGAAGAAAAATTGCACAGGCTTTGAGGAGGTGGGATATCAAAGAATGACAAGGTTAGTAAAGTTAGAGATGATCTGAGGTTGTATAACAGAGGGCAGAATATTTTGGGGATCTACAACATTTCTTGGTTGTTTCCTGGGGTAGGAAGGGGGTTCAGTAATGAAACATCATTGTTTAACAACTCTATGAAACAATGCAATTCTAGTACTTATTTTTATTTTCCCCTTTTGACCTTTGCAGCTTTTTAGGGATGCTAGAACTTCATTAACTACACAAAAGCATATTTGGGGAGGGGAAGGAAACTAAATGAAGCTTATAAGAGACCTGAAAATAAAATATTATGAAACATTTCCAAGCAGAAATAAAGGCCAATTATCTTCTTAAATATTACAGGCTTAAATGTTTTTACATGAACAGCAGGCAAAAACAGAGGATTCTTTTCCCTGGCAAATGTGGGATCTAAATCACAAACTCTGATTGATTTATTTATGTGTTTAAGATGTCATGTTATCACATAATCCAGAGCTGCTCTGTTGATTGAAGAGAGCTTTCCACTTATATGTCCAGCTGCTAATGTTTTGATTAGAGTTATGTTTCGTCTTTTTTTCTGGTATAATCTTGTCTGGTCTCCAAACTAAACAAGACTGAGCCAAGCCAGCTCTTGGATGCTGCAGGAAATGCTAGGAGTCACTCAGTATCCACTACCAGTTTTCATGCTAAAATGTAGTGGAGTACTCTACTCCTGCAGGAGTGGTTTCAGGTACTTGGTCATTAGGTTATAATTGCTTTCAGTCTTTGCAATGTTCCTCTACATGTGTGGAGACGATATCCAGCTTACCATGGCAGAATCAGGTGATAAATTTATTTGTCACCCACCTCACTGAACCTCTGTCCATTCATCCATGTCTGTTATTCTGAACTTTTCTGCACTTCAAACAGACACCAGAAAAATACTTCCCCCTTTTCTACAAATAGAAATTTCCCTCTAAATTATCTTGATGAGACGCCCAGCTAAGCTAATTCGCTGTGGAATCTGTGGCAATGTAGAGGCTTGTTATTACAGGCCCTTGCAAAGCTAAAACAGGAGCAGAATAAAGGTATTATTGATACTTCTTTGGGATTGCATAATTCTGTTAAAATCTCTACATCCCACCTCATTGCCATGAGTGCACATGCCTATGGGAGAGGGCCAATGCAATCATATTTTATGACCCCTCCCTTCCCAGCTACCTCACTTTGCACTCTGTTTTCTTCCCATATTGCATCATACTTCATTCAGAGAGTGAGTTCCTCAGAGTAGGTATATTTTGCAACTTTACATGTGCTTTGTGGCATTTGGCACTACTGTTTGCATTTCATCTTCCTTACCAATACAAGAATCTATGGGAGAGGGGAGATGCTAATCAGGATGTGACTGCAGACCTTTTGCAGTTTAATGGAAGAAGACGACAATACAGACAAAAGAATATTCTACAAACTGGAAGATGTAGAAACTGTGGTGTTTCCCATGGCCTGTGTACATCCTATTTTCACTGAAAGTTCAGCATGCTACCTACTGCTGAGTGTGTGAGAGTGAATCCTGTGGCTTGGTAGTGCTGACATTTTGATAGTTGATTTTACAGTTGCTGTTATTTCCTGCAGTTCCTCATCCTTCATGACAAAAGCCAGACAAATGGAACAGTATGTAATAATGATTTTTGGTAACTTCCGACGTCAGTCAACTTTCCTTCTTTTGCTGGCTTGCCATTTCCTTCCTCATTACTTGTGTCCCACATCAAAAGCAGAACACAGAGCAGAGATTTCCCATCTGGTTTGCAAACAGTGTTATATATGTAATACCGTGTGTAAACAGCAGTTTCTTTCTTTCTGGTCAGTGACTTAAAGATGTAAAGTGGGAGGGGCAAAGAGATCACTAATAACTATTTACTTAAAATCCCAGACTGATAAATGTCAACAAACTGGGTTTGGGGCATTTCCTTCCTTCTGCAACTGTGTCTTATTTATGACGAGAGGAAAATGATACACAGTTAAATATCCAAACTCACTGTTTGATCTTGCAAACTGAGAGAACCCACAAGAACCCTTTGGCAATTTGAACACTTAGCATTTGCTTTGAGCTAGGTCTGGTGCAGTGTCCCCTTGTGACATCTGAAAGCACCCTGTTTTATTGGTAGGGGGGCATGAAGTACCTTCAGAATATCTGTCCCCTCTAAGGTGCATCAAGTTGGATATGCGACACCAATTTCATTTCTGAAGGTCGATTGTGTGTGTTCTACAGTGTGGCTTCCAGAGACTTTTTATTGAACTCCAACAGTTCTATGGTTCTCAATTAAGCTAGGCAATAGCTGGATTAGAGTTGGAAAAATTTGCATTTCTTATGGCTTTCCATTGAGGTTTCATCAGGCCACTCCATCTCTGCACCTCATGTAGCTTTGAAGCAGTGCTGAATGATGGAAACGAGGCTCCTTTTTATTCCTTGTCAGCACTATGACTGACAATACTGAAATACTGACAATACTGAAATAGTTTTCAGATGTCAGTCCAGGTGGGTCCCTCTTTGTTTTCATGCAAGTATCGTATTTGTTTTAGCATTTTTTGGATGGGCTGTTCTGCATCATAATTACTTCTGGCCAGTCCATCCTTGTGGCATTACCAGGACCAATGCTATTTCTATACCTGAAAGAGCAAGGTGAAATGATCTGTGCTGAAAACAAAACAAACCAAAACAAAATACCTCTCCTCTTGGTACAGGGAAGGAGGGCCTGAACATTCAGAGATCCTTGCATAAAAATTGCTTTGTCCACCACAGAACCAGACGGGTGAAGAAAATACAGAGCTACAAAGCAATGCAGTTCAGCAAGTCAAGAATGTCACATATCATTGAAACTCCAAGTGAATTTTATATAAGATAAATACTTATTATATTTCTTAGCTGAAAACTCCCTACCAGCAAGAAGCTAATAGTTCTAAATCTGGAAAATTGTACCAGAGTACAGTAGTGGCTGCAGGTGGCCAAGAAAAGTCGGACATGATGCTTTGAGGCTGAAAAACTGAAAAGTGTCTTCTGTCTTCAAGCCAGATATCAGCAATATCATATCTTCTTGCATACCTTATATCCTGTCCTTCCATCCCTGAATAAGACACTCCCTTTGTTTTTAGAATGAAGGAAAAAGATCTTTCCTTGAAAATGACAGCAAGTATGGTATTTTCACAGGGGGAAATACAGGCACCTGTGGGGGAGGTGGTGAGGGGAGCAAAATCCCTTAACTGCAGGATGAGTTGTCCACATGGCTCAAGAAGCAAGGCTGGACATTTCAGCCCCAGTAGGACTGGACACTCTGTTTCCTACACGTCCTTGTTTAACAAATGTACCCTGATTTTCCAGCAGCTAATTTTTTTGGGAAAGTGTGTATATGCATGTAAATACATATTGTGTCAGGAAGAAGCGAACAAAATGATCTGCTGGGTTGGTATGTGCAGAGGGAAAACTTCGATGTGAGGGGCTTTAATGTTGAGGCAATACACCTTGTTACCACAGACATTTTTGTAGCATAATGTAGTGAGTTTGTGCTCCTGAGGATGCTGTATTGATATATTTGTTATCAAGTTTGATCTTAGAGTTGACAAAATGCAACAACTGTGGAGATACAGTTTATTCCTAAAACTGACCTGGAAAATAGAAAAACAGTTTCTCTATCAGACATATGATATGGCATTTGACCAAAAGATGCTCTGTTTGCTAATTGTGAAGTATATTCTAGTTGAAATTCTATTTATGTGGGTCTATTAGTGCATTTTCCTTCATATCCAGAGTTGCTTCACTGGAAATACTTCCTGCAAAAAAACAAAATACTTGTCAATTAGCAACAGAAATGGAAGAATTCTATTTTCAGGATTCTTTGGACCAGCTTAAGACCTCTGACACACCATAGTTTAAGGATAATGGGAAGGATGGGAATTGCATATGTTCCAAAGGCAAGAAGTGGTTAAAAATGTATGCATTTACTTGTTTCATTGGATAAATTTGTGATTTTTTTTTTTCAAAAACAAAAATGCTTATAAACTCAGAGGTGGCCTGCCCAACTGAACATATAGATGGAGCAAATGTTGACCAGATGTGCTCCCCCTTCTTTATCTCGTCTCTTCTCTCTCTTTCAGCACGTTCTTTTTTCCTTGAGCCTCAAAAAACTGCTCCGTAGCTTGTTGACAGCCATGCCCCAGATAAAACTGGCTGTTTTGCAAGTTTTTGTGGAGTTTTTCATTTAAATGTTTGGATACTTACTCCCTGATGTTGAAATAATGAGATCTCAGTGTTTTCATTCTGTAGCCTAAAAGAACTGTATTTTCATGTGCTTACAACAGCCATCTACAAATCTGGTTTCATAACTCATTTCTATTTGAACATTAGGCTTAGGAAGATTTGCCTCTCCAGCTGTTTCTCAGCAAAGCACAGGGCAGGATTCCTTCTTTTTACATCTTTATTCCCAATGCAAGTGCTTCATGTTTTCATTTCCATTGTGCCTATTTTCTTATCTCTGTGGACACAATACATTCTCATGTCAGGAAGAGTTTAGTCCAAAGGACCAGAGGTGGGAGCTCTTCCCACCCAGCCTTCATGATGTGGGGTCCTGATTCAGCTTCTAGCACTAATCAGTACAGCTCTTTTCACTGATTGCTGGAAGCTCTTAAGGATCTTGCATGCTGTCGGTCATACTCCTTCTGAAATATGGGTTTTTCTTTGTTCATCAAAACCTACCCAAGGGCTCTGGCAAGGGATGATATAGCAATTGTGTGTCTGTGTGAGTGTGTTGGGGGGGG
The DNA here is from genome assembly GCF_001723915.1 of Gavialis gangeticus. Taxonomy (NCBI): domain Eukaryota; kingdom Metazoa; phylum Chordata; order Crocodylia; family Gavialidae; genus Gavialis; species Gavialis gangeticus. Next base: position 36,691,758 of record NW_017728994.1, on the reverse strand, counting down.
AGGGGGCGCAGGGCAGATGCTGTGAAAAGGAGTTGTAGAACTGAATCAGGGCCAGAATGTGTGCATATTAACAGATGATGTCAGAGTCCCTATCCAGCTGCTATTGATTTTAGTGATCCTCTCGTCTCACTGAAATCAATAGCAGCTGTATATTAAGTTCACAAGCAAACAAAAGGGTACCCGTATCCAGCTCACTGTTACAGACTAGAATATGGGACTGTGTCTGTATGTCTTCTTTTACTGGAGGAGATGCAATGCTGGTAGGAGGTAGCACTATGGCAGAATTGTTACCATGGGGGCTGGGGAGATAACAGACATAAGTAGTAGCAGTGTCACTCATTTGGTTTTAAACAGATGGCCTGGCACTTTTTGTCACTCCTATTGTTTGAGAAAAATTGTAGTATTGTAGTATGATTCACATATTGTCAATGACACTTTCTTCTGCTTAGTATATTCTTTTTGCTGTGCGATGTGCACAAGTTCCTCAACAGCTGGTGGGCAACCAGCATCATTTCTTTTTTGTAGGTGTCAAGAGTTTTAGAGGCAACTCTCACCCATCTACATTTTTCATTTCTTTCTTAACAAAGCCTGTCTGTTTTATTCACAACAGAAACCCTTCCTTAAAAATATTGGGTACAAAAGATCCCCAGTCTGGAGTTTCTTTTTCTTGAGTTCTAATAGTTTATTTGCACAAGAAGTTAATACACAGGCATGCGCACACGCAGGCACACATGTTTGTGCATAGGTTCCTGCTTGTGCTCGCTTTCTCTCTCTTTCTCTCTCTCCTGAAAAAAACTAATTTGAACTTGTTTCGCTTTCCAGCCCCTTAACTATGAGTCAGACTCCTTTCCTGAGTCATTGCCCTGTATTACATAAAATCTGGCCGCCTACAGTACAGGGAATTTCACAGCCCTCCTACACTTTGAAACAGATAAGTAAGACAACCTATTCCAGTTTAAAAGCTGTCTGGGAATGCCTGGGGGGCCAGGATCCAGATTGGGGAGCCCATCCTGCCTAATGCTGGTGGTGGCAGGTTGGACACTGACATCTCCATGAAGACACGGTAGGGGCAGGGGGTGCTTCTCCCACCTGGATCTGCTGTGGATTGGGGTGGGGAGGGGAGGGGTGCAGGACAGGATTGTTTGGGGCCACACACAGACAGACACAGACATATCTCTCTCACTCACCCACCCAAGCCTCGCTCCCCACAGAGACACAGTGGCAGCAGCAGTGCTATGCCATGGCCCTACCGGGGCCCATGCATACACAGTTACTACTCTTTTGTTCTTTTGTTCTGTGCTCCAAATGCTGATCAACCCTCACACCCAGCTCAGCATTTATCAGACCAGTTCTAATCTGGATTTACACAGGACTTTTCCTCCCCCCCCCCACCCCCCCCCACACCTCTAAGCAGAAGTAAGTTTACTAGGCATGTGGGGCCGTACATTCTCCAGTCCCACTATGGGAGGCCTGTGTAAACTTAATTGGCTA
>NW_017728994.1:36682907-36688816 GCF_001723915.1 Gavialis gangeticus | reverse complement strand
CCAACCCTACTTCTATGAATCTATGATGGACAACCCCCCTGGACAATCAGAGGTGAGGAGTGGGGCGCCTTCGTCAATCAAAGATGTGATAACCCTGCAAGAAATAGTGACTGGCCCTGCAATCTGTCCACAAAATCAGCCATCTGCCTCCTTAATTTGGGTAAGTCCCTACTTATGAATCATGTACACGTTTGTAGACCTAACTGTGCTAATACTGTGAGGCTCCCTGTAGTACCTTTAACAGGATTACATGGCACCCAGGGCTGAGAAGCACCAAGTTCCAAACAAGAACCAGGACTGTAGGGTAGTCTGGCAGTCACAAGCTGAAGTGCAGGGTGGGTTCCTGTATGCCTTTGTTTGAATTATTTTGTGGTTTTTCAGTTTATCGTTTGGCATACGAGATCCAAAATACATCATAATATGATAGTGACCAAGCCCTGTTGTGAATTTACTCAGTTGCTGTTGGCTTTTGGTAGCTCTGATGCTTATTCTCAGAGGTAACACATTACATGCTGGGTGTGTCTACATGTGATGCTTTAACCATAGAATCATAGAAAGTTAGGGTTGGAAAGGAGGTCATCTAGTCCAACCCCCAGTCCAGTAGCCTGTGCAGTTTTGGGTGTATGTAGATGAAATGGGGGCCCTAAATTGAAGTGGTGGGTTTTAAAAAACACCACTTCAATTTAAGGTTGATTGCACACACTCCACTGACTTACCTGTCTCTCCCTTGGGGCACCGGGCCCCCACCCAGCTCAGACTTGCCACTTTTCTTGGGCAGAGCTGCTTTCCCGGGCTGCTGCCAGGCTGCCTGCAGGGCTTCCTACAGAGCCATGGAGCTGCACAGAGCCTGGTGCTTTGTGGCTGTAGGGGCAGCAAACCAAAACTCCTCAGAGGAGTCTTAGTTTGCTGTGTCCCAAGTCATTTAAGCTGCATTATACTGACGAGTTTCCTGCAGCAGCTGGAATTAATGTGCAATATGCTACCAAGGTATGCAAACACTGACACCATTAAAGTGGTGCAAAAGCATTTAGCCCACTTTAAGGTGTCGTGCACACATGTCTCTCATTTCATTTGCACACGGCCTTGTACACTACACTCTAGGAAAGGCAGAAAAAAACCTAAAAAGTGTCCAGGAGCAGGTGACAAAAATGATAAAGGGAAAAACAAGCTGGACAAAGAAAAGAACTTGGTACATTTAAGTTTGGGGAAAAAAGGGATTACGATGGGACTAGCAGCAGTTTTTAAATATGTGAAATCCTCCCATAAATATGATAATGAAACATAGTTCTGCTTTGCCACAGTGGGCAGAGCCTGTGGCAACAGTTTTAAACAACAGTGAAACCAGATTTAGGTCAAATCTGAGGGAAAAAAATCTTAATTGGAAGAACAGTAGGACAATGGAGAGAGCTACCAAGAAAAGCTGTTGAATCTCTTTAATTTGGAGGTTTTCAGGAAGAGGCCTAAGAGACACCCGGCTGGGATGGTTTAAGAATAACAGAATGTGTCTGGGCAGGGAGTTACACTGGATGGTCCTCAAGGTCCCTTCCAATGCTTTTTAAAGCATTACTACTTATCTGTCCCCTGAGGAGAGAGAGAACCATTGATTCCCCTCTTAATAGCATTAGCAATCATTTTTTGTATTTTGAAGGTTGTGATCAAATCCTTACTCAGTTTTCTCCTGATTATATGATCCTAATTCTTCCAATCTCACCTTGATGTTTTCAGGATTTCTGGTCTTTTGTGTTGCTCTTCCCTCTGGATTCTTTCCGGTGCATCCACATTGTTCCTGAGGCATGGTCCTCAAAACTGGACTCTCTAGTCGAGGTGAGGCCTCACTAGTATGTAATAGAGGGGAAAAATTTCCCATGGCTCTTGTTAATACATCCCACTATGTGCTTAGGATTTTGTTGGGGTTTTTTTGTATCCGTCCATTACTGGGTCATATTCAGTTTCTGGATCAGTATCACCCCAGATGCTTAAAAATGCAGAGTTATTTCAAAAACTGAATATGTGAATTCAGATCACTGCTCAACAACTTAAAATAATGGTTTCAGGTCCAAAAAGTAGCATGTGAGGGGAAAAATAAGGACAGGAATTTCTAACTAGTTTTGTGCTACTTACTTTATTAGAATGAGAGTGACTATTCTTCTGAATCCCACTTATGGCCCAGTGTAATATGTTCTATGTACATAAGATTCCCTCTGATGATAGCCAAGGTTTCTTTTGGCAATTTCTATTATTGGACAGCAACTGGTTCCTATCTTTCCCACCTACAGCAATTGGTCCAATAAAATGTATCACCAAAAAGACCCCATTGCTTTTGCCATATTTCCTGGACCATTAAGGCTACAACAACCCTGCTTCTAACCACAAGACATATTCTACCCTCTCACTGACCAAATTCTGTTATTCCCTGGCATATGAAAAAGCTGTGAAAATCCAAAAGATGTTTTATATCCTTGGTTTATAGACATTTGAGTCTTTTAATCAGTTTTATATCCTTGGTTTATAGATTTTTGAGTCTTTTAATCAGTTTTTGGTGCCAATTTAGAAAGAAATTCTAAATTCTCCACAAGGGCTTCCTTTTTTCTGAAGAATGGATTTAAATTAATAATCCTTATCCTGGCATTGCCAGTTAAAATCTAAACAGCAGTCTTTACTACTTCAGTGCCCGTTCAGTTTTCCTTCATTAAGGATACGTATCCAGTATTGTAGACAAACAAAATTCATTTAAGCAGGATGAGATGCTATGGCCTCTTAAGTGAGTGCAATACTTCTAAGAAAGGAGGCTGACAAGGTAAAATAAAGGGAATTCATTTAAATCAGACCCTATTCTTTACAATATGGGCTTTTTTTTTTTACCACCTAACATACCGGTACTAATTTCCTGTTTCTATTAGTAATTTGCTTTTCAGCAAGAAAAGCACAGCAAGAAAATTCTTCTTTGTTCATGCAGGAATTCCCCTTAGTCCCTTTCAGTATTTGCAAGTAGGGAAATACTAAAACTATTCTCGTTTTTTGTTGAATTTCTTTTTGAAATGTCACTGCCAACCTTAGGACGCAACATGTAGTCAGCACACATTGTTCCTTTTCTTTTTTGCTAGATCTTCTGCAATGCCACAGCTTAGGTCAATGAAACAAACACGGACAATAAGGAAAAGCCAGAAAAATACTAAGTCTGCAACTAAGTTGTTGAAAGACAGAAATACAATGTTTTAAACTTTCACATTTCTTTCCACCCAAGAATTCTGACACATTTTTCTTCTCTATCCCAGTTCCTTACTACCTTTCTTCACTGGATTTTTTCTCTCTGTAACACAAGTATTGCCTCTGATTCTTTTTCATTTGATAATCAGTTACATTACAGAACCCTTGTTAAAAAAAGAATCAAATACCTTCACAATATGAAGTAAGTGTACAATTTTTTTCTCACAGACACATCGCTGACTAATGGCTATTATTTATCAGAAAGCTGGAGATAATGCAGTTCCCAGAACTAACCAAGATCCTTTAGTTTTGAGTTTTAGCAGCCAGGATTAGTGGGTGCCTTTCTCTAGCTTGCTGACAGACTCCAGCTGATACCTAGAATGATTTCAGTTATTGGAGTGGGTGCATGGACAACATATACTAATTTTAGCATAGTGCTCTAACACATGGTGACTGGGAAATTTTCATGGATATCTGGAGAACTGAGGGAATTATTTAAGGTGGATGCATGGACAACTGGTGCCTCCAGATTCTGGGAGGGCACCAGTGGCCAATTGCCAACTGGCGGGAAGGAGTTCTCCAGCAGCTGATCACCAAAGAGGCGGGGAGGGGCCCCCAGTGGCCAATCACAGTGCTGGTGGCAAAACCGGAAGTGCTGGTGGCAAAACTGGAAGTGTGGCTGGTGCTTCTTAGTGCTGGCCTGTGCCAATCTCAGGGGTGCCACTGGCTGATGCTTTACTCAGCATCCTCTCTCCCCAGCCGGTGAGGACCAATCTCAGGGGGGGCACATGCCCCCACCCCTGTGCCCTCCCTATGCATCACCTGCAATAGCATAAGTGTGGACTCAACAATCCAGGATGTTCCTTAACTTCTTAACTTCTTATGAAATGATGTAGAATGTAAATAATAAATGTTAGTTGTGAATATTAAAAATGTGTTGAATGCTCTTGGAATATGTTAGATTAACAATGTCCTAATTTTGTATTATTATTATTTTAATAATTTATTTATTTGGAAGGGAGATGGAGGAGTCTCATCTGAATTGGGTGGTTATAAAGTTCAGAATTACTTGAAAGATTGAGGAATTTTAAGGGTATACTAAAGTAAACAAAATAAACCTGGATAAAGGTTTGGTCATCTTTAGTAATTTGTCTAATTTTTCTATTTGAAGTGGCAGCTTTCAGAACACCTCAAAAAGTGAAACTTTGGTGATTACAACTTATCAATAATTTGAGCACTTTATTGCAACTATTCAAAACTGTATAGGTTCCACCCTCTCTTTCCATGCTACCAAAGGAAGTCATAAAAGGAACTTCAGGGCTAAGTATAGACAGTAAAAAATCCCAAGGCTGTGTTTGTAGGTCAGTCTAAAATGCAGAAATTAAACTGAGAAACAACTGGACAGACATTCACTTTTGATTCCAGAAATGCAGCTGCATATTTGCAGTAGCTCAGGCCAGAAGCTGGGGAGCACTAGAGCATGGTTCTCTGGCACATAGCCAGCATGGGCTGTGTGTTTGTGTCCTCTTCCTGCTACCCCCAAGTTCTCTGGGATATGCTGTCCATAATCACAGTAGCAGGACTTTGCAGGGCTGCTATTACTTTCTCTTCCTGTTTCCTGGTGTCACTGAGATTTGTAGTCCACAGTTGCAGCCAGCAGTAAGTTTTTAGCAGGGCAGGTCAGCTCTGTACTGGGGAGGAGGGAAGTTTAACCCTCTTCCCTGGCCCCAGACCCCAGCAGACCCTTGCCCCCAAACCTTCTCTGCTAGAACAGACAGCACAGCACAGCCGGGGTCTCAAAAGCATGCTGAGATGCTGTGGGACTGTGATTTAACTTGAACCAGGAAGGGGTCTAGCACAGAAGTTCCATAAACCAGTTTGACCCAAATCAGTTAAATCTGATACTACATTCAACCAGGTTTATCTTAAATCAGTTTCAGCCATTTTGAAACCGGTTAATATGCATTGAACTTCTTAAACCAGCTTTCATAGATTTCATAGATTTCATAGACATTAGGGATGGAAGGGACCTCGGAAGATCATCTAGTCCAGCCCCCTGCCCAAAGGGCAGGAAATCAGCTGGGGTCATAGGATCCCAGCAAGATGAGCATCCAATTTGCTCTTGAAGGTGTTCAATGTAGGTGCTTGAACCACCTCTGATGGCAGGCTGTTCCAGACCTTGGGGGCTTGAACAGTAAAGAAATTCTTCCTTATGTCCAGGCTGAAATGGTCTTGTAGCAGTTTATGACCGTTCGACCTCGTCATCCCTTCAGGTGCTCTGGTGAACAAACATTCCCCCAGATACTGGTGGTCACCCCGATAAACTTATAGGTGGCCATCAGATCACCCCGAGCCTGCACTTTTCCAGGCTAAAGAGCCCCATGGCTCTCAGCCTGTCATCATAAGGTCTTCTTTCCTGACCTCTGATCATGTGCGTGGCTCTTCTCTGGACTCTCTCAAGTTTCTCCACATCCGTTTTTAATTGTGGAGCCCAAAACTGGATGCAATACTTTATGTAGTTTATGTGTAACTTCTATCCCTGCCCTAGAGGAAGGTCAAAACTGAATCCTCATGGATATTAGCATTTTTGTGTTCTTGACCACAGATTTCTACTGCCTGAGAACCCTTTTTAACCATTACTAGAACACCTCTCTCTCTTATTTTCTTTCCCATTTCATGCATAAGTCCTGTTGAAAATGTTT
>NW_017728994.1:36672865-36677907 GCF_001723915.1 Gavialis gangeticus | reverse complement strand
AATGCCTCTCTCTCTTATTTTCTTTCCCATTTCATGCATAAGTCCTGTTGAAAATGTTTGAAAAAAAATGTTTACCAAACTGATAATGTTCCGCAAACTGTATCAATTTTGATGACATTGTGTTTTCAACAATGAATTATAAACAAATCGTATTGGCCATATTGGAATGGAATGTCTTAATTTTTCATTCCAAAATGACTTTTTCTTTAGAAATAGATATTATATATTACATATGTAATATAAAATATAGCATAACAAATATGCTATATTAAATACACAATGGGTGTGTCTATACAAACATTTATGCCAGCTTATATTGACTGTGCAGTAAACAGGAACAAACTACATCTGCAGGCATTAAAGCACATTAATGCTGTGTGTGGGCTGACCTGGGACTACCTTGGGACTAACTAAAGTTAGTCCCAAGTCAGTCCATACACAGTGTTACTCCGCAGTAAGGTATCTACAAATGCATTACTGTGCAGTAACTAATAAGGTGTATACTCAATAGCTGCATGATGCAGGTATCAAATTTATGCTGATGTTGGCATAAGTCACCATATTTACTGTTTAGTAACTTTGGTTACTGAGCAGTAAATATGCACATGTAGATGGTTCAGTGTGCATTAGCCTAAGTTAACATGCATTAAGGTGCACGCTTACATGTGTGTGCTGTTAAAGCACATTAAAAATGGTGAATTTAGGCTATTTGTGCCTAAATTTGATACCTGGAAATGCAAGTATCAGATTTAGATGTGAATAGTTAAAGTGCATTAACATGCGTGTCAACATATTAAGGCACATTAACACTGTATGTGTGGACTGGTTTGGGATTAACTTCAGTACTAAATCAATCCACACACAGAGTGTTAATGAGCTTTAACACCTGCAGGTGTAGATGCCTGCCTAAACCTGCTTAATGCACATTAAGCCAAAGTGCATTAAATTTAGGTGCACTTAAATGCATGAGTAGACATACCCAATATGTCCCTTTACAATTACTCAACTATTACTTTACATATAATATTATGTTATGTTTTATTTTATATCATGCCAATTAACATTTACTGAACAAATTCAAAAATAGGTTGCCATTTAGAATCCAAATTGGCATTGAGTTAGAATGCCAAATGCTGAGAGACCAACCCAGTACTAATTGCAGCATCTATTACAATACCAATTATTACTTAAAATATCAATGAATGATATAATAATATTGCTTTATCATATTTTTATTATATCATACTTTTCAAATAGTAATTAAACCATAAATGTATAATTCAAAATGCCAATATGCAGTAGATAAAAAAATAGAATTTAAATAAGTATTATAAAATAAAAGTGTAAAAAAATCAGACAAGCGTGGTAAATCTAAGTTAAAACAAAACATTTTCACTGCCCAAACATTCATTTTTTTTCACTCAGGAATTTCATTTTGTGAAAATTTTAGCTTTTATTCAATACCTGATGACTTCTTTCCCTTTAATTAATTGAATGTCCTATGGAAGAAATACAGTTTCAATTAGTCTTGTCGAGGAAAATAACAAAATGTTGTAGTGAGAATGTATGGAAAGTGAACAAGGTTCTTTAGATACATCTGATATCTTTTATTAGACCAACTCAAAAAGTTAGAAAAAAATCTTTTTTTTTTTGTGGAAGGTGAGGAAGATAATCAGTTTGCTAGGGACATAGAGAATATAAATATAGAGTGATAGATCAGCTTGTAAACTAGGAAGAGCCTGATGAGACAGGTGAATAGGCAGCTGGGTAAGAGAACTAGGGGTGTTGAGATACAGGTAGGAGAGAATGAGATGGAAATCGGAGGAGGCTAAACAACAGCAGAAAACTGGGACAGTAGAGAAAGGAGGAGCCGTTGTAATGGAGCTGAGAAACAAGAAAGTGTTATGGGAAAAAGCTAGAGACAGTAAACTAGGGTGTTTGTAAATGACACTTTAAAGCAGGTTTGAAGTGCGTTTAAATTCCTTTTGTACTGCTTTAATGGCATTGCTGTTTGCACATTCAGCGGACGTATTGCACATTCATTCCAGCTGCTGTAGCACATTTGGCAGTGTAATGTGCCTTAAATGACTTTGGGATGCAACAAATGATTTTGGGACATTGCAAAGTAAAACACCTCCAAGGAGTTTGTTTCCTACTCTACAGCCATGGAGCGAAGCATCAAACTCCTTGAGGCTCAGGGGCTATGCAGGCAGACCATGCAGGCAGCCCAGCAGCAGCCCAGGAAGGTAGGTTTCACAGAAGGAAAAAAAAAAAAGCGGTGAGCCTGATCTTTTCCTCCCCTGCCTTGCTGGAGCCTGCCTGCCTGCCTGAGCTGCCTGGGGGCCTGGTGCTTCCCTCTGCAGCTGTGGTGCTCCCCAGGACTGCCTGAGCTGGGTGCTGCCTGGCAGGGGGCACCGCTGCTGCAGAAGGAAGCACCAGCTCCACCCCACCCGTGCAACTCAGGAACCGCTCTGCTTGCCAGCAGCTTGCTCTCCCCTCCCCACCACTGGAGAGGCAGATAAGGATTGGGGTTTGACGTGGGTGTACACAACACAGGGGTTTACTTTGTCCTTACTTGAAGTGGTGGTTTAAAAAAATCAGTGCTTCAGTTTACACAAGAAAAGAATGTAACAGATGAGATGATAAGTTTCCAAATGGCTTTTAACTGTTAAGCAACATCTGGTAGACTTTTTGCTATGGGCTGAGTCTTTGTAGGGTCGGGGAGTTTAGCAACGGTGTACATGGAAGCTGCCTAGATGAATACAGCCACAAAAATCGTATCAAATTACTGCTGCTATAGCTGTTTTTAGATGATTTTTATTTTTTGGCAGACGATGAGAATAATAAAGCACTGCTTTTGTTGCCCAGAATCTTGGTGCATGTCACTGGCTATTTATTTTCTGTTAGCCTTTCCCAAGGCATTTCATGGGCTTCTTTTGTTCCGTTTATGTGGATGCAAAACTTGTGGTGCGAGTATTGGTCATGCTCCAGTTCACCCCTCCCACCCTCCACTGCTGGCTGGGGAACCCCTAGAATGAGCTCCCTCTGCTCCCTTTCCCACCCCCTCATTCTGACAACAGCAAAGGCTGGGAGGGAGGAAAGTGTTCCTAGGGGTAACAAGCTGCAGGGGGATCAAGCCAGCATGATCCCCTTCCCCCCTGGAACCAACAGTGAACTTCTCTTTGGTCCAGGGAATCATTGTAACTCAGAATGCTTCCTGCAAAGCCTTCTGAGTTACAGTGGAAAGCTGTACTTCTGTCTGCTCCCAGAAATTCCTCCTGGGCAGTTGACAATTAAGGTTTCCCAATACTTCCTATAATAAGAGTCTGTTGTCAGTTTAACCATCGATGCTGAAATTTTTCATGGAGAGAGTCTGCCTTGAGACAAATTTCTAGCTGAAAATTTTGGTTAATATGAGTCAGGTTCAAGCATGAATTTAGGAAAGGTTAGGGTTTTGTTTCTGTTAAAGTGAGCCTCATAGCCATAGCAGTGAGAAGCTCAAATAATTTGTGATCTGGATCAAAGACATGAAATTTGGTAGTGGAGCTGTTCTGGAGTAATGGTATGTCTTTTGTTATTCCAGTAAAATCTTCTGATACAATTTAGTTTGCACATGTTCAGGAGAAACTTAAAGCTAAATACCCTCAAGATTATATCTACAATGAGAATCTTTTTAACTACATGTATTACACAGGCAGCTTATTTGTGTCATAGAATCATAGAAAATTAGGGTTGGAAGGGACCTCAGAAGAACATGTAGTCCAGCCCCCTGTTCTGTCATGACAGGTTGATTGACCATGCTGTGCCCAAATGAGGTAGAAGGTGGGACAAATGCAACAAAATAGGGAGGGGAAGGGAGAGGAAGCAGGGAAGAGCAGTAATAAGTTGAAGGCAAGAGCAAAAAGAAGGTAAGACTCCTGCAGAAGAAAGGAGTGAAGCAAGTGGACAGGAGTAGGCACTGAGTGAACTGGGGTCAAGGGCAGAAGCCAAAGGAGAACTGGGAAGAGATAAGGGTAGGAGTTAGGTGTAGGTAGAGGATAGGGAAAACTTGTGAGAATAGTAGCAGGGAGGAAACAGACAGGAGCTGGCGTGGTGAATACAGATGATGAGGAGTCAGGGAGAGAAGGATCTGTTCTCACATGAACTTTTCTCTTACAGCACCTAGAATGGAACCCATAGTTCTTAAGTCTCTGCACTCCTTCTGAGAGTGCCAAATAGACATGAGACCTAATGACCAAGTGTGTATCTCTATTTCCATCGAGTTGTAAATCTATAGAAAGAATTAGCCTTCCACTGCTATTGTTGCCCTGTGGGGTTAGGCCAACTCTCAGGATCTCAATATTGTGCTGTTAGACAGGAAGGTGTGACACAGTCACACATATACAAACACACAAGTCAATTAGGCTCACACACACACACACACACACGCACACACACACACACCCAACATCCAATCCAGTGTAGGCACATGCATACTTATCACCAATTCAAGCACACACACTATACACGTCAAAAGTTAGACAAAAGTCAATTGTCTATACCCACGTACTTGGTAAACATACACAGATGACTAATTCGTATATCATGCACACAATGATTATATATTATATATAATATATAATCATATTATATATACATACACACCAGTTCACACATACAACCCACCTACACATGCACACAGGTAAGTTTCTAACTTGGATGGTACAGTGTGTATGTGTGTGCTTGGGGTACCTGGGATACTTGAGGGAAGGTTAAGGTCAGAGAGAGAGTTAAAGTGTAGGGAGTGAAAGTTGCCAGAACTGAGATTAGAACCGGTAGACTAGAGAGAAGCTGGCTGAAGAACTGAGGCTTGGGGTTACTTAAGGTAGACTGGGGCTGAAAACTGAGGCAGACAGCTGAGATATGGGGGAGGGGGGGGCAGACAAGTGGTGGCAAGCAGGAGTCAGCCAAAAACCCAACTCAGGGTTTCAAAATAACAGGTTTATTAAACAGACAACACACTACACAACCCCATGAAGTTATTGGTTCACACACACACACAC
>NW_017728994.1:36670296-36672379 GCF_001723915.1 Gavialis gangeticus | reverse complement strand
CTATCAGTTGTTCATACTAGTGCAAGGGGCAGAAGACTTGCCAGTTGATCTAGTGTAGAGGACCCAAGGATTCTTAACTTGAAGCCAGGTGGAAGTGTTTTGTGAAACTTATTTCTTACAAAACAATTATGAAACTTGTCATGACTTTGCTCTGTTCAGCTCCAATAAAACCAAATATTTTTATATAAATCAAAATGTTTCATTCTCACACATTTTAAAATTACACATTTCAGTTTTTTGTTTCAAAATTTGGTCAAAAATGACATCAACACTTGCATCCATGCTCGGTCCTTATGAACAATTTGTAATTGTGGAAGCAAAGGAAGGAAAAGTGCCTTTGCTTCAGTTAATTTTAACTCTAGCAAAACTTCTCATAGGGCATCATTCTTCTCAGGCCCATATTCAGAAATTGGTTAATGACTTCAGTCTCATCAAGTAGAACCTTCTTGCTTCTCCATGAACTATAGTCAGAATAAAGATGAGACAATACTTTTGATTACCAGTAAATCATATTAGAACTTGTGGGAAGAAACTCTATTTATAGAACTAGTCTAACAATATTCCTTTTCCTCTTCCTGAAATCCATGTATGAAAATATGTGTTGCATAGTTTCTTTCTGAGAGTCAACTGTCAGTTATGCCATAGTTATAATAAAATATATAGCATGACTAGTACAGGCCAGTGTCATTCCAAGGCCCTTCAGTAACTCTTCTCTCTTAGATGGTTTTAGTTTCTGCTTGGGATAAAATGTTTTTAAAAAGAAAGGAAGAGTAACAGAGAAAGCTTAGGGTTAAAAGTTTAGAAGAGCTAATGGAATTTATAAGTGCCATAATCTCAGATCCACTTTAACAGGAATACAACACTGACAAATACTAACAAAACCAGACTTGAACCTACTCCATTCGTCAATAATACATTCTAGAAATCAGGGTTGGCATCTTAGCACATCTCTTACACTACAGGAATAAACACATTTTATGAGAGTTGGCTAATCTCAGCTTTCACAGACCAGTACCAGCATGTGCCCTAGCAACGAAGGGGGAGCAATGTAGGAGGTCTGACGTACAGCTTGGAGAATGGAAAATGAGATCTGTCAGGAAATATTTCCCATGTAGCATACATATTCCCCTCTGACATCCTGAGCAGAATACCAAAGAGGAGAGTTAGCTAATGCAGCTTGGTGAATTATTTTAACTTTGGGTGCCCCACAGATGAATGATCAGAAAAATATAGCTGCAGGCTGGGACCCAACACCAACATGGTACTACCATCTACTTTTTAGTGTTGACAATGTCTAATGCAGTGGGAGCCAATCTCTTCAGCAGACATGCTACAAGTTAGCTCTGCACCCTCCCTGCATGCCACTCTGACCCTTTTTCTCTGCTTGATCTGCCTTTCTGCTTTTAGTATTCTGTGTCCCCTGCCCTATCTCCTCCCTGATCTCCTCCTGGATCCTGGTTCTCTCTAATTTAAAAAAAAAAAAAAAATCCCCAATTTTTGGTTAAAAAGGTAACCAAGTCCACATTTTTCCATGATTAAAATGACACGCCACTAATATATATCTATAATTAGTGGTGTGTCATTTTATTACAGAAAAATGTGGATTTGGGGTTACTTTTTTTTTTTAAACTGAAAATGGGATTTTTTTAAAATCAGAGAAAACCAGGATCCCTGATGATCTGTTATATACCACACACACAGTCTGCACATGCTACTTCTAGTATTCCTGCTAGAGGCTGGCCACCCCTGGTCTAAATACGCTGGTAAAGTATATGATACTGATATGTGATATGAAGCACTGAGGTGATTGGGAACCGGTCTAAACCTGTAACAGAACAGAAGTTCAGCACACAGGGGGTTCAAAATGGTAGAACCCAGACTAAGATAGACCTGGATGGATGTAGTATTAAACTGAATTGGTTCAGGTTACAGTAGTATATTGAACTTCTGTACTGGATCCCACGGTGAATTACATTAGTTTGTTGTCCTCAGGCATCCTCGTGCTCCTTGAAGTGTACTGTGCTAGCCTTGGCCTGTGCTCATCTGCTCTGGGCGAGTGCCAGGCCAGCGCCCCCCCCCCCCC
>NW_017728994.1:36664387-36670198 GCF_001723915.1 Gavialis gangeticus | reverse complement strand
CCCCCCCCCCCCCCCAGCTATAAAAGACAGGACACAGAAAATCCTCTGTCTCATGCCTGCCTGGCCGGGTGGGAGTCCCCTTGCTGCATGGTCCAGGCCCTGACCCAGCGCACTAGGGAGAGCCCACACAGTGGGGGACTCCATTCCCCCATCCCCTGCCCAATCCTCCTGACAGCTGCAGGCAGAAGCCATAGCTCAGAGCCGTATGTTGTCCACCATGCCAGCAACCAGGGACAGGGAAGGGAGGAGTGGAGGCCCCCTGCACAAGTCCTCCGCAGGTTGCTGGATCAGGTCTCAGGGGGTGCTAGGCTATATCTGTGCAGCTGGGGGTGGGGATCTGCTTTACTTCCCCCACCCCCAGGTGGGTCCAATCCATGGCTCCTGGGTACAGCTGTCCATTGGGCTGGAACTCAGGGATTGGGGAACAGAGTCCCTTGCCACATGGGCCACCCAGCTGTGCCAACTCAGGGCTGGCCCCACATGGTGCATTCCCCTACTCCTTCCATACCTGTCCAACACTCTTGACAGCTGTACCCAGGAGCTGCGGTTCACAGCCACATGCCTGTCCACTGCACCAGGAACTGAAGCAGGGTGCAGGGAAGTGGAGTCTCCTGCTTTGTGGACCTGGCCCAGGATCCTGGCCAGCAAGCTGGGGTGGGGGGCACACACTGAGGGGGATCCACTTCCCCTCCTCCCATCCCCAGTTCCCAGCACAGCAGACAGCTGTGTGGCCCCAGCCCTAGATACCCAGATCCAAGCCAGCATAACTGGGGAGTCCATACAGCAAGGGGGTCTGTTCTTCCCCTCAGCTGCTGTTGACACCCGACAGCTGGTGGGGGAGTGGGGCTGGGGAGAGGGGCTATGGTGGCCAATCAGAGGTGGTCAACTGCTCGGCTGGGCTCAGGATTTTATGGCAGCCTGGTGGGAGGCATGTGAGAGTGCCTCCAGCTTGCTGGCCTCCACCAGTGCAGGCTACCTCCATGCCTCCCTCCCCCGCTAAGGGTGAACATGAATTCTGTTCACTCCCAAAATTATCTAGAATGCTTAGAGAAAGTTACAAAAGTTAGTGCAAATCTGCCTTGGGATTTTTGAATCTCTGTACCTAGCCTCTGTCTGGAAGAAGAATGTGGTATATATAGTGTCACAGAGTGGGCCCTAGGAGCGGCCGTGATCCCACTAGTGCTCCCTGCCACGCCAAATTAGGAGATCCAGCACCCTCCGATTCTCGCCCGCCACGTCTTTGATGATATCTAGCTTAATATGGGAGGCTGCCTTTGATCTCCTAGTACAAGTTGTTATAATTGTCCGGGCCCCTACTCTCTACGGGTAACCTGGTGCACCCCAACCTTATGGGCTATGCGTGCCTCCTACCTCCCCTTTAGCATGCCCCAAGCCTCGCAGCTGTTCCGGACGTTGTCTGGTCAGTTGTGCCTTGCCTGGCACCCTGGGCTTGTCATGCAACTAAAGCCCTTCCTCGGGTGCCCCTGGGCTTGTCACGCAACCGACGCCCCTTGCTCTAGCGCCCCTGTGTTCGCTAGCTCTCGCCCCTCTCTGGGGCCTACTCATGTGTTCGCCCTCCTTCAGGCTCTAGATCGCACGCTCCGGCCCAGCCTCGGGCCTCCAACCGCGTGCTCACCCTACTCCGGGCTTTTAATCGCGCTTCTCACACTCGCCCTCACTGGGGCCTATGTCCACGCTTCTCACGCTGCGCCCTCGCTGGGGCCTGTCCCAATCCACGCCTCTCATGCTGCGCCCTCGCTGGGGCCTATGTCCTCGCTTCTCGCACCCTCGCCCTCCTCTGGGGCTCATCCCGCGCTTCTCGCGCCCTCGCCCTCCTCTGGGGCTCATCCCGCGCTAAACTGCGCTCGGGGCTCAGGTGGCCTGTAGCCGTGCCTGGCCCCCTGACCCTTCTCAGGGTCTTCCGCCCTACTCAGGCTACCTCTCACCCACACTCGGGCCTCTCACGCGCTTGCTGCGCTCTTCGCCCTCACTGGGGCCTATACCCGCGCTTTCCATGCTATCGCCCTCTCTGGGCTCTGTCCCACGCTAAACCGTGCCTGGCCCCCTGACCCTTCTCGGGGTCTTTCACCCGACTCGGCAGAATACTGCCCTCGGGCTAGGGTCTCAACCCCACACACTGCACCACACCGGCGCCAAACAGCCGTGCCTCCCAGGCACTGCTCTGTGCCCCAAACAGGGCACCCAGGAACCCCCAGACTACTGGGGAGCTCCTGTGAGGTCTCCTCACACTCCTACAGCCTCATCCAGTCCTCCGGTCAAAGCCTCCCCCTCCGGGGCTACAATAACTTCTCAAAACAACAACACACAAAGCCTCTCGGCTCTAACATAAACCTCAAGCCAACCTGGCTGTAACCCAAAATGAGCCTACCGGCTATAACTCCATGCTGCCCTGGCTCTCCTTCAGGCCTCCCTGTCAGAGGCCTCTCCTTCCCCGGCCATTCTGCAGGCACTCAGGCGGTCAACCAATGATGCTGGTCTGTTCTGCTCAGCTCTATAGCAGAGCTGTTGCTTCTCCAGCTGCCAGGTGCTAACCATCCTGCTCTGTCCCTCTGCAGAGCTCCTGCTTCTCAGGTTGCTAGATGGTAACTGCCAGCTAGGCTTCGGCCTGGCTGTTTATATAAGGCCAGGCCCTGCCCCTGGCAGTCAGCTGACCCACTCAGCTGCCTTAACAACTCTCACCTGCTGCCCCGGTGATTGGCAGCTTGGCCCATATTACTACCGCCAGTAGCAGGCACCCTAGTGCCCTGCTACACCTCTCCCCTTCCCGGGGTTGAGCCTCCTTAGGAGTGGGGTGTGGGAGTGCCCCACGACATATAGTGCTCTGCATTTTCAGTTTTTATTTTCAAAAAAAAATTCCAGGAATTTTTCAGGGTTTATCTTCCAAGCATAAAAACTGGGTTGAAATCAGGATAAAAGGAGGAAAGGAAAAGAAAAAAAATCAGTTTTCATTGGGGAAAAGTAATAAGAACTTTATACACATATACTTTTTAGTATGCTGAGAATTCATACACATTTAAATGGTTTCTACATTTATATTACAGCAAGAAATAGTTGTATTCACCATCATAGACAGAGGGAGAGAAAAATTTTGCGTGGGGGGGCTGAGCGCTTGCACACGGGCCTCCCAGCAGGAAAATCTGCAGGGGAAGGGGGGCGGTGGGGGGGAGATCCCACCACACCCCAGCATGGCACTGGCCCTGGCTGCCTCCCCGCACCGGCCCCAACCCGGGATGCCTGGAGCAGGGGGCAGAGGCAGGGCCAGCCTCGGCTGTGCCGCTGGGCTGGAGAGGACAGGATCCCTGGGATCCCTGCACCTGCCCCGCCAGACACTTACCAGCCAGTGTGGGGTACAGGGTGGAGCTGCAGCTTGTCCGGCAGGTGTGGGGTGGGGATGGTGGCTCCCACCATTGCAAGAGTCCCAGGAGACATGGGGGGTGCATACCCCTGATCTGCAGGATGGCATTTCATAAAAATAAATTCTCAGTAATATATTATTGAGTGAACTGAAAAACAGGTGTAAATCAGTAAAAACCGAATAACTTCATTAAAAAAAATCAGGTAATTTATCGGTGAAATTAATTAAAAACCAAAAATTCAGAACACTAGGTATACAACTGCAATATACATAGAGAAATATACCTGTGGAGTGTCATCTGATGAATGTTTATGAGAATTCTAACCCTAGACTGGGATTGGCTGCTGGGGAAGACCCTTTACCTTAAAATATACTTCACCTGAGTGAAACAATTAGCTATTTCCTTCAAAGCATGTAACTGGGGGTGGGGAGGTGACCTAGTATTAGTGAAATCTGGATGAAGGCTAAAGTGTAAGGGTGTTTGTAGATGACACTTTAAAGGGGGTTTAAACAGGTTAAATGCCCTTTGCACCGGTTTAATGGCATTGCTGTTTGCACGTTCGGCAGTGTATTGTTCATTAATTCCAGCCACTATAGCACATTCAGTGGTGTAACGTGCCTTAAATGACTTTGGGATGCAGCAAATGACTTTGGGGCCTTGCAGAGTAAAACACCTCTGAGGAGTTTTAGTTTCCTATCCTACAGCTGTGGAAGAAATCACCGGGCTCCGTGCAACTCAGAGGCTATGCAGGCAGACCATACAGGCAGCACAGCAGCAGACCGGGAAGGCAGGCTTCACAGAAGCAAAAAAAGAAAAGTGGTGAGCCTGATCTTTTTTTCTTTCCATCCCCCCAGACCCTGCCTGCCTGCCTGAGCTATGCGGAGGCCCAGTGATTCTCTCCGCAGTTGCAGTGCCCCCCGGAATTGCCTGAGCCAGGTGCCTGTGGGCTGGTGCCATCTGAGGTGGGGGGCTGCTACTGTCACGGAGGGAAGCAACAGCTCCCCCCACTCCCCAGCCCAGGGACTGCTGTGCCCACCAGCAGCTCGCTCTCCCCTCCCGGCCACTGGAGAGGCAGGTAAGGATTGAGTTCCAACACGGGGGTTTACTTTGCCCTAAATTGAAGCACTGTATTTAAAAAAACACTGCTTCAATTTAGGGAGAATTAAACCCCTGTGTAGTGTACAAATGCCCTAAGGTATTAATTTAGACTGATTGCCTTCAATCACATACATTTTGTGCAAATAGATATTTTCATGAAATTTCCATATTTCAAGTCAATGAAAACTAACTGGCTTTGATTCAGATCTAATATAGTCATAATCAGACCAAAATCCTTTGCTTAAAAAAAAATCCAATTGGTCTGCATTTGGCGTGCCAGTTTTGACATGCTTCTTACAGGAGATAAATCTGCAACTCTCCTGGCAAATGAAGGGGGAAACTAAAACCAATACAATCTGGCAAGCTCTTTAGAGCTCTGACTCACATGACTAACTGGCTGTTAGTGGTACTGCCAGTCTGAGCAAACATTTGGCTAAAACCAATGTGGTATTTAATTTGTAATTTAAACATGTGCCATATTAAACTGTGATTAACGTTGTATCCTGAAGAATACACTACCCATTCTGTTCTCTTCCTGCCAAATTTGGTGCATCTTTGGCAACTATTAGTGCTCCTGGAGGATTACAGAATGTTTTGTGAATAAGACAATATTTACATCTGTATAACAGAAGGCTAGGTGGGAATTGAGGTCAGCAGGAGTGGTTTTTGGATTACAACAATCTGGCTAATATACACCATGCTGATCAGAGTGGATACTTTCCATTCTTAGTTTTTATATAGTATATTGTTAGAAGTAGTATTACATGTTGAAATAACATACATTTTAAAAATGTCTTGCATTAATGCAGCCACAGAAACATTGAGAGACATTTGTAAGAAGAACACTGAGAGACAGGGTGTGGCTAAACGCAGAGACTGCAACTTTATTATATTATTAGCCAACAGGGGCCCATTTCTCAGAGGACCTAGTAGACCTGCTCCAGTGTTGGTTGTAGGTGGGCACCAATAAGTCCTACAAACTTGGGAGTAGATGCAAAAGGCACACCCCTTTTAGATCCCCTAGCCTGTCAGGGGATGCTCGCTGGGAGTGAGAGTCCCACACTTGCCTCTTCTGAGGAGGAGATATAATGAGCTTATAGCATGGCTCTGGGCCCAGCTGGTTCCAACTGAAATCAGTACAATCAGTTCTTTGAGGCTGCAGAAAAACAGGCCTCACCTGTAGTGAACTTGGTTCAATACCACAGACTCTGGTGTTTGCTTGTAACCCCTTTTCAGTTTCTTTATTCCTGACTGACTGTAAGGACCAGGTCATGGGCAGTTCAGATACTAGATCCAAAGCGAAATATAAGGGTAGACTCCAAATCATAGGTCAAGT
>NW_017728994.1:36653975-36659387 GCF_001723915.1 Gavialis gangeticus | reverse complement strand
AACTTATAGCATGGCTCTGGGCCCAGCTGGTTCCAACTGAAATCAGTACAATCAGTTCTTTGAGGCTGCAGAAAAACAGGCCTCACCTGTAGTGAACTTGGTTCAATACCACAGACTCTGGTGTTTGCTTGTAACCCCTTTTCAGTTTCTTTATTCCTGACTGACTGTAAGGACCAGGTCATGGGCAGTTCAGATACTAGATCCAAAGCGAAATATAAGGGTAGACTCCAAATCATAGGTCAAGTCAAGGTTCAGGAATCAGAAGCAGGTGCCTAAGTCAGTGTACACCAGAAGCCAGAGCCAGAACCAAGGTATTCCTAGGTTCAGAGCCAGAGCCAGAGCAAACCAGGAGTCAGAATTGGAATCAGGGTGAACTAAGAGTTGGAGTAAGCAGTTTAGACTAATCTGCAAAGACTGAATCGATTTAGCCTCGAGCTTTTTTGTCTGTACTTAGCCATACACACTGATGTAATTTTACTGATCAGAATCAAGCTCTTAGATTCTGATGTTTAATAGTTGTTTTCTAAATAATTACTATTAAGTACTATTAAAGGACAAGACAGTGGTGGTATATTTTGAGGCCTGATATACGAAAGTGCTCAGCACCCAGCATGTCCCAGTGGAGAGAGTGCACAGTATAAAATGGGATCCCTCTCCCCTCCTCCCCTGCCAAAAAACAAAACGAAACTCAGAGTCACCCCAAGGTTAGATTGATTTTATAATTCTGAAAACCAGAGACTATATTTAGGCACTAAAATCAGTGGGCTGAATTTCAGAATTGCTCTGTCCCAAGCAGCCTTCCTACCAGCTTTTGGTTAGCTTTGTCTCAGACAATAGCAGAAAAAACAATTTAACAAGATGCTATCAACTAAAACATCACAGTTTCTATAAAAATGTATATCCAATACTGTTCCCAGTATTAGTTAAGGATGTCATTCTAAGAAAGCCACTCTGTAACATTCATTTTATTTTGCACATCTGACAGTACTTTGAGAATAATTGTGTCTGTGGTTTCCTCTGCTTCATTAGTCATTTTTCTTTGTTGATTGTGCTATTTCATTTTCACTGACATGCAAGGGAATTTTTGAAAGGAAAATATGATTTGTAAGCCTGAAAAAGTTGTCAAGGGGACTTTAGCAGGTGTAGTACCTGAAGCTATATTTAACCTCTTTCTTTTTTTCTGGTTTTCAACTAACTAGCTTTCTGATTGACTATATCTCTCAATGTCACTTTTCCTGCTGAAGTTGTAAATACCAAAGTTATAGATTTAAAAAAATTCCCCAGTTTTCTCATTAAATTTCTTTTAATTTAATCATGCTGATGCAATATAAAACCATAGGGCTAAATTTTGTGGACAATAAATGTCATTTACTGTGTTTATTGTGTACTCTTCTAATCAGATTTCTGTGTACTGCATCTAATCCTGTAGCATTAGAGAGCGTGGAATGGTGTGCAACCTAAGCAAGTTTGGGGATGACACCAATCTGGGGGGTGTAGTAGATTTGCTGGTGGGTAGGGCTAGGATTCAGTGACCTAGATAAGTTGGAGGATTGGGCCAAAAGAAATCTCACGAGGTTCAACAAGTACAAAGTCCTGCACTTAGGATGGAATAATCCCATGGCTTGGGACCAATTGACCAAACAGCAGGTCTGCAGAAGAGGACCTGGGAGCTACAGTGGACAATAAGTTGGATATGAGTCAACAGTGCCTTTGTTGCCAAGAAAACTAATGGCATAGCAGGCTTCATTGGTAGGAATGTTGCCAGCAGATCAAGGGAAGTAATTATTCCCTCTGTTCTGCATTGGTGAGGCCACATTTGTAGTACTGTGTCCCGTTTTGCCCCCCCCCCCCTCCACTATAGAAAGGATGAGGACAAGTTGGAGAGAGTCCAGCCAAGGAAAATGAAAATGGCAAGGGGGCTGGGAAACATGACTTCTGAGGAGAGACTGAGGGAACTGGGTTTATTTAGTTTGCAGAAGAGAAAACTGAGGGGGGATTTGATAGCAGACTTTAACTACCTGAAGAGTGGTCCCAAAGAGTATGGGGCTAGACTGTCCTCACTGGTGACAGATGACAGAACAAGGAGCAATGGTCTCAAGTTGCAGCAAGGGAAGTTTAGGTTGGATATTAGGAAAAAAACTCTCACTAGGAGGGTGGTGAAGCACTGGAATGGGTTACCTAGAGAGGTGGTGGAATTTCCATCCACCCAGCTCAAGATGCTATCAGCTTTAAGGCCCAACTCAACAAAGCCCTGGATGGAATGGCCCTACTCTGAGGAGGGGGTTGGAATAGATGACCTTCTGAGGTCCCTTCCAACCCTAATTTTCTATGATTCTATGAAATGACTGACTTTAATAGATCAAATTTACTTTGGACTTCTTGTCTCATACTGTGGGGATTAAATTATATATGTGCATTTACCACTTAAATGAAACCAAATGATTAATAGGTTGAGTTTATGGGAAGCAAAATTAAACAGCTGAGTTTTCTATTTGGACTGTTCACTGGTGAAATTTAAGGTTATTCTTTTTTAAAGGGTGTGAATTCCATAATCTTAGTCATGCTGCTATGAAAGTCCTCTTCTTTGTGTGTACACTTGAGGTAGACATGTTGACCCCCAAGATATATGCTGAGAACCAAGAAGATTCAGAGGCAGTCCCACCAAAATTAAATTCAAACATAAATATAGATAAATTTTAATAGCAAATTTAATAATAACATTACAGAAAACATATAAATGATTATACAGTACAGATAAGGCATATCAACCAAATGATTAAATATTTTATAAAATGTACATCCATCTAAACAAATAACAGCCTTGTTGGCATTTGAGAGAATTTTAAATTAATTTCTTTAAATCCTATAATCTTGAAAATACTCAACAAGCTTGTCAGACTGTTAGGGAAAAGGACTTGTCACCTAGTTTTCCAAATAAATTATAAAAGAGCTCTTAATTTAGTTAATCTGAAAATGGGCTAAGAGCAAAGATTCTGAAATGAATCCAGATTTTTATGCTTTATGGCCACGTCCAGATGACTGCAGCCATGTGGTATGTGGTGCTGCAAACCCATCTATGGTTCCACACGCCACACATTCATGTATTTCTTGTGCTGCTATCTTTCAGCACAGGGTTTTTTTTTTACTCTGGGAGATCCCGAGGTCAAAAAAACTTGAGCGGAAAAAAAGCAGAGT
Source organism: Gavialis gangeticus (assembly GCF_001723915.1). Lineage (NCBI taxonomy): Eukaryota > Metazoa > Chordata > Crocodylia > Gavialidae > Gavialis > Gavialis gangeticus. The sequence continues at coordinate 36,656,192 of NW_017728994.1, read as the reverse complement.
GGTGCATGTGGCTGCAGTGTGCACCACCCAAAACCAAAGCCTGGTCCGCCAGGGCTATGCTCCAGCTGCCAGGCAGGCTCCAGACTGCAGGAGTGCCATGGCTGCAGCTTCCCTGGCCCCATGAATGACATGTGCCCCTGGGGGCAAGGGGGGCATGGTGGAAGCAGAAGTGCAGTGGCAGTAAGTGGGGCCTCCCACAAACACCATGGCACTGTTGGCGGAGGAGGGGTGGGGGTGGTGGTGGTGAGAGCCAACCAGTGCTGGCAGTGCCTTTTGGTAGGGGGTGCATCACCATGTTCAGGGGGTGCATGTGCACCCACATGCACCCTCTACGCATTGCCCCTGCCTGGCCCCCACATAAAGCTGCTGGAGCCAGCACAGTTGCTGGCCGCAGCCTCCCCTACCTCCCCCAGGGGAACTTGCAGTACACCACAAGGTGCGTGGCATGGGTGTTCCCTGGGGACAAGTAGCAGAGGCACAAGGTATGCTGCTACTTCTTGTCCCCAGAGAACCAAATGTCTGTGCTCATCTAGATGCAGCCTACTTGGCTAAAAAGTCAAAAAGCTTACTAAATAAGGTTAAAAAAAAGAAGCATTCCTAGTGGGTGTTACCTTAATTAATATTCATATACCTATTCATATTCTATCTTTAAGCATATCTTGTCTAAAATTAGCCTTGTAAAACCACTGAATGTACTTTAATAAACCTTTAGTGAGACCTTTCACTTAGTTTTTTTTCCATTCCATCTTTTTTGAGTTTTATAAAATCGCTCATACCTTGTGACATCCTCTGGCCTGATTATTTCCTTTCCCTTGTCTTCTCTTACCCAAATTTGGGTGAAGCAAATGCAAATAAATGCTGTATCATATCACCATTAACCAACTCAAGGCCTACTATAGTCTGCAGACAACACATTGAGCCGTGCAGGTGTGTAGAACACCTGAGGTCCAAAAAGTAAGACAGTTGCCTGGGAACAGAGCCCAGTTCAGTTTGTATACAGACAGAGCCTCTAAGCTTAACTCCAATTCCTACTACTTAGTAATAGTTTGATTTTTAGCCTGATTCATTCTAAGTTGTCAATTTTGTTTTGTTGCCTTGGATTATAAGAATCCATTTTGGGGAGTCTTAAATTTCTTCCAGAATACCTGTGTTCCCTAGCTATGTCTTAATAGTTTTCTTATCAGCCACTTACACTGTCATTAAAGGGGAGCAAAGAAGCAGTGCTCTCATAATAAAATACTCCCCAACAACCAACCAGGGTGTATTGTATCATGTTCCAGGCCCTTAATAAGGGAAAGAACCCAAGTCCAGTTGATAAATGAGACAAATTGCCCTTCAGTACTTTTCTAAGCTAGTTTACACTTGCCCACTTCTTCCAAGTAGCAGTCTTACCCTCCAAAAGGAGGAGTTGACTGTAGTAAGTCGGACTGGAATTCCCTGTTAACCACCTAAGGTTGTATCTGCATGGCAGGGTGCAGTAATGCATAGAGACCTGGATTGGCTCATTTGGAATACTCCAAGCCAATCATGGCTGAGGACAGGACCAACATCCAAGCCATGCTAATTCTATTTGAAATGATAGTCCCACATTTAATAAGAAGCCTACCCAGTAAGTAGCATCAATGAATTATGTGCCTTTGGGAGTACATAGGATTGAAGATGTGAACAACCCTTAATGAATCAGGTGCTGTTTGTTTCACTGCAGTGTACTGTGCTGCAGAAATCCTGCTTGAAAGTAACAGAGGCTTCAGATCAAAGAACATTGGAAGCACGGGTGACATGTTGCTTTTGAACTAGGCTCCAGGCTGCTGCAGCAGGAAGTGGGGGGCAATGCACAGATGCATGAGTAGTCACAGTACGCATGTGGACAGGAATGCAGCCCAGCAATGTGGAGAGCAACACCCTGATGGTAACTCTGTGGAAGGAAAGGGGCTTGTGGGGGCTTATCAAGGCCCCCACAGTGGGGGGAGGGGGTGGGGCACAGGCAGGGGCAGGGGCTGTGGTAAATGGGACCCCAGGGCCAGGGCAAATCATGGGACAGAGCCATGGGTGGCTGTTTCAGGGCACGGGGAAGGAGGGGGGAGCAGCTCCCCATTGCTGGGCGCTCCCCCCAGGGAGGCATGGGGAGCATGTGCCTCTTGCGGATTTTTGTGTGGGGTAGAGGCAGGCTGCCCACTGTGGCAGAGCAGGAATTGGGGGGCTTTGGGGGTCTGGGGG
>NW_017728994.1:36647537-36653638 GCF_001723915.1 Gavialis gangeticus | reverse complement strand
GAGTTCCTAACTTGGATGGTACGGTATGTATGTGTGTGTTTGGGGTACTTGGGATACCTGGGGGAAGGTTAAGGTGAGAGAGAAAATGTAAGGAGTGAAAGTTGCCAGAACTGGGATTAGAACAGGTAGATTAAAGAGAAGTTGGCTGAGGAACTGAGGCTTGGGGTTACTTAAGGGCAAGGGGCCCCAGGGTTACTCCAGGTCACTGGTGCAGGGGAAAAAGCCCAGTGGCAAGAAGGAGACAGCCAGGAAAGAGAGAGAGGCAGAAAGCTGGGAGCTTGGGGCAGATAAGTGGTGGCAAGGAAGAAACAGTCAGGAAACAGACAAAAACCCAACTTGGGGTTTCAAAATAACAGGTTTATTAAACAGACAACACACTACATGGCCCCATGAAGTTATTGGTTCACACACAAGCACTCCACTCACAATGGTAACAGGAGAAAGAGACTCAGTGGAAGGGTTGGAGTCCAGGTAGGGAAGAGAAGCAGAGTCCAAGTCCTTGGTTGAAGAGGGGGTGGGGGTTATAGCTACCTATCCAGGCTGGAAGGGGTTCCTTGATGGCCAGTCGGGGTCTTTGTCCAGCAGGTGTTGTCCGGAGGGGGTTGCCAGCAGGGCCTCTGGGTGGATAGGTGGTGTAGCATGGTGCTGGTCTAAATGGAAAAGGTGTCCCACTGGGTCTGTCTTCACTGCCCCCTTTTATAGGGGCAGACCTTGCACAACACCAGTGGCAGGGGGCCTGCCCAGGCAAGGGTCAGCCTCTGGTGTACTGAGCATGTGCAGTCAGGTCAGGACATGCAGTTTCACGTGTCTGTAATGGTGGCTTGGGTGGCTTCTGCAGCAGTCTTCGTCTTTCAGATCTTGAGCCAGGGAGGGTCAGTGCAGGGTGATGGTTGGGTCATGAACTTTATGGTTTGGTCATTCAGAGGGAGCTATTTTTAGATCTACTGCCATTGTCTCAGATACCCTTATTCATCTCCATTCATTCAGGAACCAAGTTACATAGGATGAGTAGGTATGAGTCATAGGTTACGACATACTTACACAACAGGGCATGGGGACAAGATGGGAACAAGATGGAAACCTGACGCACAAAATGGATACTTGACATCACTCATGCCAATTCACATTGCAGGCCTAAATCATACAATGTTAAAATGAAACAATAAAAATCAATGCACAAATGATAGGAATACAATATAATACAATATAAAACAGTAAAAATCAATATAAACATTACAGAACATTATTTACAATATAAAAAGGGACTTATTACAATAATAGCATACCAGAACTTAGCTTAGCTTACCTAGTACTACTTGTAATCACTTACAAGGGATAGAGAGGGCAGAGAGAAAGTCAGAAATGGTTAGGGGAAGTGGAGGGAATGTATTTTTTTAAAAAAAAGAAAAACTGGGGGTTTTGCTACAGAAAACTGGAGCAGTTGCATTAGCCAGGGATCAGGGGCAGGTGTGATAACTCAAGTGCTTCACTCAGTGGGGCATGCTTGATTAGAGGCCCTGGCCCTACCCAGGAGTTGATATGCTGTCCTCTTGAGCTTGGAACCAGCCAGGTCAAAACACTATTATGACATGAGATACTGACTTAAAAAAACAGTATTTTGCAACATTTGGATGCTGATGGAAATGTCCAGATCATTAAAATAGACTTCAGGGGTTTCGTCCGAGTCCACAGCACACCTGGAAAAAAATTAGCACCACTTAAGCCTTTCCTCTCTATCTTTTTTCCTAATTCCATTGTTGTGGTTTGGTATTGGAGATGATCTCTTCTTTCTCTGCCCAATGTATAGCCCATAGAGAAGCACTTCCTATGATGGTGGGTTTTGATATTAAGACTTCTGAATATTTCTGAATTGTCTGATTCCCACCCCCCACCCCCCCGACTTCAGTATTTCTACTTTCAGTGTGAGGTCCCCAGTGGTCTTCACTTTATCATTTTCTGTTACTGGGTCAGAGGTGCATACCTATAATTTCTGATCCTAGGGAGATGGTTTTGGCTAATCGGGTTTGAATGGAAGTTTACTATCTCCTCAGTTATGCCTTTGCCAGGATGCACCATGCCCCAGCACTGAGCACAATATGCATTAGACTCAGAATGTGAGTTTGTCTGAGAATTTACCAGCTGTCAAGCTGTGGTATCTCAGCCAGTTCATGTGAAGTCATGAAGCCAGTTCATGTGAAGTCATGAACTGTAATGAAGGCTCAATGGATTGTTTCAACGGCTGGTTTGTAGCCACCTAGAAGAATCTTCAATAGCACAGTTAAGAATATTCATCTATTTTTTACACAGAGGTTTTGTGAACAAATTTCATGCGGAGATTTTCAAAGGCACACCTGGAAGTTAGGAGTTCAACACCTAGGAGTTTTTTGTTGAATCAATTGCAGTGAGTTTTCCTAATTCACTTTGCATGCTATTTAGTCATTGTCTTAAACTGAATGATTGATGTTCTCTGCCCTGAATGGATGATTTAAAAATTCATAGAACAGGAATCTCTTTCTTTCCCTTATCTTAAATAACCTACAAACAGGCCATGGATTCTTATAAAGCTGCTCACCATTTGTAACTGCTTAAGTTTGTGTGTGAATAAAAAAACAAAACTGCCCAAGGCTTTCAAAATGGGAACTACCTCAGCTTTTAGAAAAGGTCTACAATAATACTTTTGTTGTCTCACTTATGGCAAGTGATAGTCCTGAAAGTAACACAAAATCTCATGGCCCTCAGAAGGCTTCAAAATATATCCCTCTTTTGTCAAAGTATGACACAAACTTGATAGCAGACATTTAGTTTAATTTTACCATTTCCTTAAAGGTCAAGTTTGGCTCAGCATTTTGAAAGACAGCACGGTACCAGTAGATGAGGTTGTGAAACCATCTCTCAAACTAGATCAAAATAGTTTTTTTTCCCCTTCCTGTCTCCACATGATGCATTCAACGAAAATTAGCATGGTTACCTCGTGACTGCACAGATCTCTCTACACATCTCCCCTCTTCCCAGTTTCTTTCTGATTAGGAGTCAGTCCTCATGCTATTACCTCCCCTGGTGTTGCATTTCTTCACTTTTCCTAAATGGTGCAAAAAGGGATTTCATTTGCATTTGATTATCTGTCATTTTACCACTTGGAGTTGGATGTGTGTAGGGCAGTAGCTGTATCCTTCCATCCCTGGGTTGTCCAGACATTAATGTCTACTTTCTGCCATCTGTCAGTAGAACAGAGAAGGGCATTTTTACTGTTGTTTGAAAGGTCACTTCACCAGTATGCATGTTGTATGACCCAGATGACCTAGCTCTGTCCATGAGTGGATCTAGGATTTTGAAAGGGGGGGGTGCAGATGAGGTAGCACACCATCATATATAAACACAACACACATTTTTCTCCAGGTAAGAAAAGATACTAGAAGCTTTACAAATATTCTAGGCACCAAGGTCTGTTGTTCAGTTTAAGACCAAAGCAAAAACAACTATAACTTTATTTGAATGTGCAGTAATTTGCTACAGCATACATTATATATTAAAAGCACAACAAGCTAGGCAAAAATAATCAAAAGATGTTGTTTCTTTAGTCCTATAATTATTAGAATGAAATGTGCATCTCTTTCATAAAAGAAAATCAATCCTTCTTGAGCATCTTGACAGTGCACCCAAGGCTTCACTGAAAATTATGTCCACACCTAAGATAATGTTCATCTGAGTTAATGTTCCTGGACCTGAATTAATATTTTTAGATTGAGTTAAACACAGTCTTTAGGCTGTGACATAGGAACCATAATATCAGGAGCAGCTAACAGACAGCAGAATTGCAGAAGAAAGAGTAGTCTGAGTATGGAACATTAAGACTATTAAAAAAGGAGAGAAGGTGTTAACATATGTAGAATGAAGAGTTTAGAAGGAATCAGGTAGATTATAATGAGCCTTGGCATCAAATGACTCTATCATTACTGCCTGAATAGAAATGCTGCTGCCACTGCTGGCAGTTTATTTTAACTTTGGACTAGGAATAAAAACAGGGTATGACTGCACCACTGCACTCTTCCTGGATCCACTGCTGGCTGTATCATCCCCCTCCATGAAGAGGATGAGTTACATACTTAACTCCGTAAGGTCAAGTTTCAGGCTGCTGTTTTAGGACTTTATTTCCATATAAAAATGAGTCAGTTTGCTGTGGATGTCATCATGTTCCCTTTCTCTTTTCTCAAGAGATCCCTTTCTACATATCAGATACTCCCCTGGGGCAGTCTACCTATTACCCATAGCCAAAGAGTAGCCATATGATCCACCCTAACTAGGTCACTTGCCTGGCCTGAGTTGTTCCTGTAGGTTTCTACTTAAACCCATCTACAAACTCTTCTGCTAGCTGAACTGTGACAGGGGGGCATCTTGAGGCCAGTTACAACATCAGCCCACCCACGTGTGTAGGGCAGTCTGCCCTGGCTCACCTGCCACAGTTTGATGTATCAGAATAGATGGAAAATGAGGGAGGCTGCCTATTTTATTGCCCTGATGCCAAGGGCCAAATACATGGCTTGAACCTCCCCTTACACTATGTCTCATGCTTCTCAGATGGCAGATCCACTATTACTCCCCTGGCCCCTTAGCTGGGTTGCACTTGGCCTCTGGCCCAAACTTGGACTCAGACATCCTCAGACATACCCTTGCCACATGCCCACTCCAGCCAGCTCCAAGAAGCAGCTGCATCCACTCCCAGATGTGGCTGCAGCTATCGGCCATTGTGGGATTGGCCGCAGGGGAACCCCCACCTCAGTTGGCAGGATCGGTTTTGGGGAACCCTGTGGCAAAGTGGGGTTCCTCGCCTAGCCACAATGCTAGGTTCCCCACTTTCCTTTGGGCATGCCTCCCACCTAACTCCCCTGCCATGCCTTGTTCTTATTAAATTAGGATGTTAATTAAGTGGGAGGCTGCCCATTTTATGCCCTGATGCCAGGGGGCGCTATCTGCAGCTCCAAACCTCCCCTACACTGCAGCCCATGCCTCACAGATGGCATCCAGCTGTTAGTCACCCCAGCCCCACACTGAATCCTCCTATCAGGACCCCTCTTCGATCCCTCCACTCAGGCAGTCTACTCTGCCAACATTCAGGCTGCCGAGCTCCCTGTAGCTATCTCCCCTCTCGGAGATGATCCCCCCAGGACCTTCAGCCACACGGGCTCTGACCTCGCCTCCAAGGCCAAGCAGGACCCCAGGCCCTCTGCTCTGGGAATCCCTTGTGGTGGGCCTCTGGCCCTTTTGACCTTCCTGGTCTTGGCCCCAGCATTGACCAGTTGAGGAGGTACTCTACCTCCGGCCTCTCTCACTAGCCCCACACTCTCTCTTGGGTCCACGTTCCTGGATGTAGTGTGAGGTACCCCAGCTCCCACAACTGGTGCTCCAGGGTCTCACAGGGGACTCTTACTCCCCCTCTGAAGCAGCAGGTTGTGGTGCTACTTAAGATCTTACTTTTGACCCACACTTGGCCTCCCAGCAATGGAGGACTTACTGGGGTCAGGACTTGCCCCTCTCTCTCTTGGGCTGAACCCCCTTTACTCAACCTCTGGCCCAAACTTCAACCTCAGGCATCCAAAGACCTACCTGGGCCTACTCCCCTCACTCAGAGCTCCACACCACCCCCTCCACTTGGGGCTACTCATCTCTGCCCCCTTCACTCAGGACTCTACACTGCCACCTCTCCTGTGCCTCCAGGTCTCAGCCCCCCCCACTGGGACTCCACACTGCCCCCTTCACTTGGGGCCATGGGGCTTTCCTCCCCAGTGGGCTCAGGTGGCTGCTGCCATGCCTAGCCCCAGCTTTCCCTCATGGGGTCTCACACCCCCACAGGATTCAGGTGCCACAGCCATGCCTGACCCCCACTCTTCTCCTCAGGGCTTGCACCTCCACAGGGCTCAGGTGGCCGCAGCCATGCCTGGCTCCAACTGCCTCCGGTGTCACACAACCCACCCAAAGGTGAGGACTAGGGTTAAGGCACCCCTACCTGCCTTTTACTGGGGTGATAACTGGCCTGGCATTTCCTGGGGGCTCCTGTACCACTGAGAGCCCCACCAGGCCACCCACTCCTGGCAGGGTGCAATTTT
>NW_017728994.1:36646798-36647161 GCF_001723915.1 Gavialis gangeticus | reverse complement strand
TCTGCTGCTCCTCCAAAGCAGGCTCCCACAGCAGCCTGTGGGAGCTCCCAAGTGGTGAGCACCCTCAAAGGTACTCCACCACAGACCCCCCCCTCCCCTGGGCAGCAAGAATGGCTGCAGGGGAACCTGTCTCTGACAGCGAGCTTGACTGTGAGGGACCCACCCCCTCTGGTCACTGAGACTGGTCAGGGGGGAGGGGGAGGCCAGCGGCACCCCTTTGTAGGATGCACAGGTGCTGCTGAGACCACCAGATGTGGGGGAAGGGGGGAAGCTTGCACACAGCGGCCACTGCCACCACCCTGCACTGCTGCCGTTCCACATCTGGCCCTGTGTCACCCCCCCCCAGACACTGCTAAGTAAATG
>NW_017728994.1:36634744-36646647 GCF_001723915.1 Gavialis gangeticus | reverse complement strand
CCCCCCCCCACCATGTCTGGCCCCACACCACCCCTCCCCACCTTGCTCAGACTGACAGAGCATTACATGGACACACCCACCCACACATACACACACACAGATGGACTATAGATATGTGTGTAATTCTCATGAAACAACAGTGGTCTGATTAAAACTATAATCTTGGTCCAATAAAGTTAGCACTTTAACAGGCTCTTATTGTGGTATCTTCTTTGGTTTATGAAATATATTGCCTAATGAGAGTTAATTGCAGCTTCTGAGCTGCTCTGCTGCTGGCTGTGAGGACTCTCTTTAGCTCTGGATGAGATGGCCATCTCTTAGGGGTTGGTTCCGTGGAGTTGTGCTCTCCTCAGAGATCTGGGCAGCTGGTCGCTGGTCCCACTATCCCAGTGGGGATCCTGCTGTTCCTCCCAGAGTGTAGCTTCATGCCGCTACTTCAGCCGCCTCTTGCCTGTCTCAGGGAAAGGAGCTACAGGGGCTTGTGGTTCCCTCTTCCCTGGGGTCCTGTCAGCCAAATCTCCTGTCGCACATCCTGGAGGTGGGTGTTCCCCCCTCTTTTCACGTCTCACCAGATAAGGGGCTGCCTTCATCACGGTCTCATTCGCAGTGTCCTCCGATCCTCAGGTAAGTCTGTGAATAGCCATTTCCTCTCTTCTTCTCTTCCAGTGCCCCAAGGCCAATGTCTAATGCTGTGTCCTGCCTTTATGTCTGGCAGAGATCATTAAGTCTTTACCTGTTGTTGCTGTGTGTGCCTTAGCCCCCTTATCCACCTGTGATCTAGTTTCACCCTGAGTATCTCCCTTAGTAACAGTGGTTCAGCTAAAGCCCCGTGTTATACTCAGAATCACTGTGTACATTGCATTGGGTGCATCTATATATGTACTTAACTGCAATAGACTAATTTACTGCAGTGTAAGTCATCACAGTCTACACATGTGATGCTATTAGACTGCAGCAGAGTAATGTTTGCTGCCCTAAAATGGTACTACTGGGGACAGTACTATCTTACATGAAAATAAGTGGCTAAGTGCATGTGTAAATGCTGACCTCAGCATAAATTGTGCTTGGTCAGCCAAGGCAGTAGGGGGCCAGATCCCTGCTTGCTGCCTAGCTGCATGGCTCTACTTTTTGGGCACTCTTGTGCTTCAGCCAGCCCCTCTGCCACCTAATGCTGCACCCAGAGCCTGGCCCTGGCCCCCCAAGCTTGCTGCCAGGTCAGGGCTGCTTTGCCCTGGCTTAGACTGCTGCGGTCCTTGGCGCACATGTAGACACTGCACCTGGGAGCCATTAACTCTGGCACAAACTGCTTCAGAGTTTATCATGCCACACTAATTGAACATATAATAATAGGTGCACTCATTCAGAAGCATGTTCAGTTATACTCAGATCCCAGCCATCTTGATAGAACAGTGAATCCTCTTGACCTCAGAATTTGGTTCCATGGTGATACTGTACCAGTAAAATGACATCATGCCCCTGTCAGTGTGGTGGATGATCCCACAGAAGAACTTGGATTCACATGTCAAATCCAAATGAGATCTAGAGTGTCTTAGGTTTCATGTAAAACCTTAAGTAGGCCTCCTACTTTTTCTGGTCTCATTGAAACCTGTTGCTTTAAAGGCAGTGAGTAATGAGAAATCTTTTTTTCCAGATTGAGAGTCATATTCTGTTTTTCTGTAATTATAACTTATTTCTGCCTGGACGCTTAGAGACAGATCCAGATTGGTCCCTGAGGCACCTATATTCCAAGAGCAGAACAGTGGTTTCAAAACTTCTTTGGTACCTAATGTAAGGCTTCTGGGCAGAAGTGATCAGAAATGATCCAGTTTGAGCATGTAGGTGCTTAACTCCCGCCTAAGCTGTGTTGTTTCCCAGACTGGCTCTGAGAAGGCATGTCAATTCTTCCTCAGAAGGGCCCAACCTTTAGGTATACTCAGTTAGCAGAGCTAACTTTCATTAGTGGCATTAAAATCCAAACAAAGTACAGGATGCATAGCACTGTCAATGAAAGTGATAGGATCTGTAACAGGCAGTCCCACTTGGCTGACTGGTGAGGTGAAGTGCAGCCAGCAGGCCATGAGTGTATGCCTCCTTCATGAACCCACTTGGCTGTTGCGGGGGTTGTTCAGAGTATTTGCTGCCATGTTCCATGACACTTGGCTCCTGGCTTATCAACTGACTCCAGCTCTCGGCCCTGTCTTGCCTCCCAGTTTTCTGACTCTAGCTTCTGATCTAGGGTCTTAACTGGGCTTTGACTCATGATTCTGGTTCCAAACCTCAGTTCTTACCTTAGTATAACAAAAATGACAATGATGGTGCCCACCTTTTGTTTAAAAGACTAGTATTAGGGGGGAAGTTGGACTGGTTTCTATTTTCTCTTCAGTATGAAGGGATTCAAACCCACACCTTCCACTTGTGAGGAAAGTGCCCCAGTCACCAGGCCAGAGGAGAGATCACTCCCAACTCTCCTGTTAAAGAAGGTGGGCAGTATGTAGTCCAAAATGTTATGGAGACAAGGAGGCAGAGAGAAGGAGCCTGACTGCAACCTGGAGATGAGGGTTTTGGATCTGATCTTTGAGGGAGATGACCTGGAATCCTTGTTCCTGCATCCAGGGTAATCTTGGTTTTTAACTTGTGACGGTCTAATGTAGAATGCATAACTTATCTGGGGAACAGATACTTGAGGCCTGGATTCTCCCCTTTAAGAGTGTCCTTTTTACAGAGGCTACAGAATCAGGTCCCCTTTTGCTTGCTGCCCTGTGGCCAAATGAATGTTGCATTCTTTGTTGCAGTTACCCAGATTCTTCAATAGAGAACTTGAAGGATAGGGTACTCTCCTAGGAAGTGGGAGATCTGAGAGAGCCTGGAAAGAGATTTCCCACTTTGTGGTTAGGTACAAAAAGTAGGCACTATCAACCTTAGCCAGTTTGGTGCCTAGCCTCAGAAGAGGGGCTGGATTCGTGCCGGAGGAGTTGATGACAACCCAGAACCAGGGGCTGCCAGGGAAATCCTTTAGAGTCCCCATGGACTGCGGAGACTAGAGGCCCTGAGAGCCGCATCTTGAGAGCTCCATGCTCCTGGAAATCTTGGGCTGCCCATCTCTGATAATCTGTACAGATGACACTGAGGCTAAGCCCATAAATAGTCAAACTGGAGAACAGGCTAGACCTGGTTTGAGTTTGAGTTGATCAAAAACATGTTTCTGCATGTTTCTGTAACATTTTGCTTTGGATAAATTGGTATTTTCTGGCAAAAATATCTTGTTTCAAATTCCCCATCAGCTCTAGAGGAAAGCTGAACACATGTGGACATTACGAAATTTGTTCTTTTGCTCAGAGCATGAGTGCAGTGGAGTCAAAAACAAAGTTTAATTTCTTAGGAACAGTGTTCCAGAGTAAAGTCCTTACAGGTGAACGCATGTATTGTGGTTTGGCTGGAATTAAACATGAGAGGTTTTTTTGCTTTTTTTGTTGTTTTTTTTTTTTAAGAAATGGAACACCTGCCCTTCCTGCAGCCAGAGCACTGCCAAAAAGGTGTGGTTGATTTGATTTTGAAATCACAGTGGTTCCACAAACACGAAGAAGGTGGGCCTTGTAGGAGGAAAGTTTTATGTAGAAACACTAAGGTGGTTTTGTGAAAGACCTCAAGTGCTTACGTTATTTGGATATGAACCCTAATATTTAGATCCTTATCCAAACCCAGATACTCAACCTGAATTGCTAGTGATGTTATAGAATTTCCCTAAAAAAAGCACATCTGACAAAGATTTCCTACAAGCAGTTTGATTAGGGTCAAATTTTCCTCTAGTTGAAATCACATGGCAAAACGCCCATTGAGTTTACCGTAAGCAGTTTTTTAAGTTCATTTTTTGTAGGACTAGACTCAAGGGATGCTCTGCAATTAACAATTAGGTATATCCAGTTTACCCTCTAATATGTGAATTGATACCTGGCCAAATAAATAAGTAAATAAACACTTCCATTGCAATGTTCTTACATTGAACATATTAAGTACCCCACTAGAGCCAAGTTTAAGCTGGTATATAACAGCATTAAAGTTGGCATAATATCTTAGCTGTTCTTATATCTGAGGCAAACTTAACACAGTTTTCTGTAAAATGATCTTTCCTGGTATTTACCCAACCCATTGTGCATATTCATAAAATGAGCATTGTGTAGGAAACCTTCTACTTTATAATAAGTTCATCTGAATGGAAAGACCAAAAAACAGTATGACAAAACACATGACTAGACAGGATAATTTTATTAGGAAGTTATCCTGATCTGTGTTCTGTTCTGGCATCCATTTAGTCACAGATGCATAATTAAATTTGCTGAGAGTGCCTGCTTTCATTGGTGAAGATTGATTAATATCATGGTTGAGAAAAAGATCTTATTTTTGGCTGAGAAAAAAGATCTCTTTGGTTGAGAAAAAGAGCTCTTTGGTTGAGAAAAAGAGTTCTTTGGTTGAGAAAAAGATCTTATTTTTTGTAAGAAATGCTTCCATGTATAAGCCTTTTTTCCCAAAGGCTTATTTTGTGCTTATGTTCCTTACTTGTACCTCTATTGTTTCAGGTGTAAGTAGGGACTATGAAGGTAGCTGCAGCGCATGTTGGAAACGGTGCCCCCTGCTCCCCACAGTGCCTATTGCCATCTGGGTAGATCTAAATTTCAAACAGACTATTAAGAATTTCAGATATATCAGCTAATAACACACCTTTAATAATCAGAAAACAATTCCCATTTCCTCCTACTGGACAAGAATTATGGCTGGAACAGAAATCTAACAGCATTCTGTGCAACAGAGCTTTGCAAGTTGCAGATACCACAGCAGATGTGATAACTTGCCAGGATTCATTTCAGCAAGCCATTTCCACACAATAATGTTACAAAAGTAACATCTCTCCAATATTTTACTTTTCTATTCTGTTTCACAAGGAAGTTTCAGTAGCTTTGGCCTGTAGAAAACTACAAACCTTGGTTCCAGAGAGATTCAAGCTCAGTACTTAGCCAACTTGCTGCCACTGTCTCCAGTCCTTAAATAGAGTAAATGCAGTGGTTTACTTCCTCACTAGGCTCAGCCACCCGTATATTGTCAGGAAGTGGGTCCCTTCCTGAACTCTGAGGCAAGTTCCTTAAAATATTAGGTAATACACACTGGCAGCATAAAGCTGTGCATTTTATTTATTTATTTATTTATTGTAGCGCTAGCACTCTAGTTCTAAAAATTCATTTCTAGAAATCTAATTTCTATTGAGACTGAAATTTGCCGTCAGATATTCACTACTGGAAAATACTAGAAAAGTTAGGATTTTTGGCCACAGGAATTAATATATTCGGGCAATCCAATAATAATAACAATACTTAGCAAATATGTTATTTAAATGTAGGAAATACCGAGCTTTAATACATTTTCAAAAAGCTAGTGTCCATGTATAGGTTATTATGTTTTAATTGTAATATAAGTCAAATTAATTTTATTTTCCAAATAAGGGCAGAATTTTAAATCTATTAAATAAAGCTGTTTTAGTTTGAAATGTCTCTTGTACTTCTGAGGAAAGACTAAATGACTCAGTGACTGTATTGTGATTGTGCTCTCTAAACTATCGTGTTCAATGACTACTTTAGTTTATAATTCAAAGGGAGATAAAAATTGTTGCTGAGGTTTCTAACATGCTGGAGCATTGTTAACTGGCAGGAAAGTTGTGTTTAGCTCTGCTAGAAAAATCCAGCTGTCTTTTCAGAGAAGCTGATTTAGGGTTGAGGTTTTTTTGTCCTGAGCTGTTAAGATTGTCAGAACAGTAGTGCATTTGCTTTCTTTCTCATCCTTCTCTTATGCACTTGGATATACGCCTGCCCTGATGAGTCCAAGTTTCATATTGAGGAGAAAAAATGTTGAGCCATTAAGCTGCCTCTCTCTCAATAGAACAAATTCAGAAAGCATCAGTCATGGTAAACTTCCTAGAAGTGGTCTGGCAGTGATGACATTTGCTACTCAACTGATGTTTTGTAAATGAGAATAAAGACAAAATGGAGTGGGTAATGATCTGGGAGAAGGCCTCAAAGTTTGGGTGGAGATTCTTCTCTTCTCCAAATTTCTCTAGGTAGTCCCACTTGCTCTCCTCAGGAACTCCTGCCTCAGTGCAAGAGCCTGAAACTGCACCAAGTCCTTGCAGAGGTTTCCTGATTTTCATGGAAGGTGACAGAAACAAAGTCTGTGTGTTTGTGTGTAGAAGTAATTTGAAGTTTGATTAAGAATGTCAGCATAGAGACCTTCTTAATCAAACTTCCAATCACTTCCAATTATGGAGGGTATTGTCCAATATGATGTATAGAGGAGCAATGTGCAGCAAGCTGTGCTCAACTTTACCACTCTGTTGGCTGGTAGGGTGTCTCATTTTTCTGGGGCTAGCTCGTGGTTGCTTTGATCATTTGAACATGAAATTCGAAGTGGGTCCCAACAAATATTGCAGAATGTTAACCCTTAAGTGACTGAGTAACCTGATTTCCAGACAAACTACGAGTCCATTTCAAGCATGTCTTTCTTCTGGCTTTCACAAGGAAAGGTGTATTCATCCTGGAATCAGATGAATTCTGGTCTTCAAGACTTCACAGGAGCGTCTTACTTTTGGGGTTATGTGTGGGACTGGGGTACAGATTCATATTCTTCCACCTCCTGCTCCCCTTCAGTTGGCAGACAGCACCAATTTTTAAAACTCCTTTGGCTGTAATATGTAACCTGCCGTATCACATTAACAGGATTCCCAGTCAGGATGTAACATGCATCTTGAACAACATGCATGTAAGCACACTTCTAAGCTTAAAGGTATAGGGATGTTGTCCTGCCATGGCCTAATTTAAAACATCTTTAGAGTTTTCTGAATTACAAGTAACAGTCTGTGATGCCAACAACTTTTTATTGGAGCAGATACAGTCTCTTAAGCTATTGATTTTGTTATACACAGCTGCTCTGGAACCATTAATGATCCGCCCTCACTCTCACTTAAGTATAGTAATATAGCATGATGTATATTTTAATAGTTATGATTTCAGTTGTTGCAGCCTTTATAAATTCTGCTTTTCTCAGGACTTGGAGTATCTCAAGAGGAAGGACTAAAGCAGGGTGGGGCAAACTGGAACCAGGACATGGAAGAACAGGTAACAGGTTGTACTCCTCAAAATTATGTAGTGGGGGACATGTTGTCTCAGGATGCTTGTGATTCAGGGAGGCATTCATCTTCTCAAGGCAGGGAATGTCTCTCTCAGTCTTCATCCTTTAAGTCATGTGGGTCAGCCAGCCCAAAGGTTCCCCGTGTGGGGAAGAACTAAAATGCATGTAGAATACAACCTTGTTTGCTTCTGTTGTCACAGAAAAGTAAAATGAAAAAGTTGGTAGGCTAGTATAAAGATTATTTTGTGATAGCTTTAGATCAAACCCATTAATTTAATCTCAGAAATGACTAGTCTTTAAAATCTGAGTAATATATGAGGAGCAGTTGCTTCATTTTAATTAGCAAGACATGCAGCCTGACCAAATGTGTTTTTGCTATTAGTTATTCAGCAGTACCAAAAACCCTTATCTGGGTACAAAGGAGACTTGGCAGAGAAGTCTTGAGACTTAGAAAGTGAAACATAATTTGGTTTCCATAGACTTAATAAACTGATTCTCTTTGATTTTGAGCATGGGCAATTTGGAATACACAAGGAAAATAACACAGGCTTCCTGCTTAGGCTCCTGTTTAATGTTCTTGCTTTGTGGTGTTAACCTTTTAGGGAATTTCCTTTTTTTTCTTATGTCTAAAAACAAGTGCACTCAAAACACTTAGCTTCTGCATACTGCTATAAATATTGAATTTATTAAACATATTCATGAAATGCTTTCCTTAGTTGGGATATTAACAGTTTCTGTTATGTTTTCTGACCCCTTCATGTCATAGAACATACTGTTTCCTTTAAACGAGAGAAGAGTGCAAGGTGACCCTGTGAGCAGTGTGGTGCAGTATTTACTGGTGGCTCACCAGACTGCTGGAGGGAACGGGGCCACAGAATCCCCAGCATCTGATCACTCTCGTGTAAGCTTCAACATAACCTCTCCCGGAAGTCTCACTATGTAGCTGCCCTGGCTACGCTTTACCTCTTGGTGTAGGTGAGGGTGGGAGAAACTGGGGCACATCACATGCCAAAAATTCCCTGTCTCTAACAAAGGAAAGCTCTTTCATTAACCATGTGAGAGACCTTATTTACCAAAATCCAAGATGACTCTGAATTTTAGATGCCCCCCCAATAATTAGATTCTAGACATGGACAATTTATAAATTTGTTATAATTTGTCCATGTCTTTAATCTATTTTTGGTGGGGGGTCTTAAAATTTGCCCCTGCCCCTCTACTGCTGCATCAGGGCAAGCAATGACAGGAGGGTAGATAGTGGTGGGGTAGGCAGCAGGGGAGTCAAGTGGCCTGACCCCTGCCTTTTGCTGCCTGCCCCCCCAGCTTGTCTCCCTGGCTTCTTGCACCCTCTTGTACCCATGCCTGCCCCATGAGGCCTAACATGTGCTGCTTCCAGGCCCAACCTGGCCACACATGAGTTGTTGCAGCAGCAGAAGCTTTATCCCCACCCCTGAAGACAGGGCCAGAGCCACTGCCACTGCTCTGTGACCAGGCTGAGGCTGGAGGCAGCATGTGCTCTGTGCTCTCTATCCCCATTCAGAGCAGGGCCCCAGGTGGAGCTGGAGCTGCAAGGAGAAGAGTGATGGCAGGGAGCAGAGGTCATGGGGGCAGGTCCTGGGGGAGGGCAGCATCTGTACCTCCCTCCCACTTGTACTCAGATCGAAGATGGGGGGCTTCTTCCTCCTATATTGAAACAAGCCCCTTGTATAAAATTTGAGTAAATACAGTGTACAGCCAATGAGTGCAACGACCTTTACTTGTCTGTAGACAAGTTGGGCTTCCTTCTGAAAATGATCTGTAAAAATTACTAAAGATTCCCTGTGCCTTATTGCAACCCTCCTGCATCTCTGTGAGATGCTACTTTCAAGGACTCTCCAGAGCGTTCACAGAAAAGGCGCTAACAGTGACCATCAGTGAGTAATCTACGATTGCCTTTTTTGAGCCATCTTAAACTCAGTCTAATTTAGCTACACATGGGGAGAATCTCAATACCATTTTAATTGGAATTACGCTTCAACATTTCATAAAATGGCAGCAATGGTTCAGCAATAAGTGAACCAGCAGGTGGTGTTAATGAGAGCACCGATACCAGGTGCAGCTGTCACCTCAGTGTTAGAGTAGCACTGCATGACAGAATGAGACACGGCCTGGCTCACTGGTAGGCCTGTGTGAAATGGCTACGCTTCATTTCAGTTTTGGACTTTGCCATTTCGGAGGGCCAGTGATTCATTTCAGTGTTTTGGATCACTGTGCTGTTTCGATTTGGCTAAATCTGTTTCGGAGTTTCAACACTGTTTTGGTGATTCGGCCATAGGCTATAATGGGGAATCACTAAAATGTCTATAACCTTGTCATTTCATGCCTAATTTGAATGTAAATTGCAGGGATGCTACCCCCTTCTGGGGGCATGAAGCCTACCACATTTCTAGGGGATAGGCACAGGGGTGTCTGTGAAACTGCACCTCAAACTGTTCAAAGCAAAACTCGTGACACTTGTATATATGTAGGCAGAGTGGGATGAAACCAGCAGGGATGGTAGCCTGTAACAAGGGGCCTTCCTGGTGCAGGTTAGATTTCCATCTGGCCACCTGTTTCTGGGCCAACCACCTGCCCCTCTTCTTCTGCTGCACCTTGATGGGAAACTGATTCAGAAGTTTCCTAGCTGGGAGACTGCCCCGTTTAGGTGTCTTGGGGTAACATCCATTCCGCAGCTTCATACCTTCCCTACACTATGGCCCATGCCTCTCACATTACATCCTTCACCCCATCCAGCTGTGGTCCTCTCTGGGACCTTTGGCTCCCCCTTAGGCCCTGGCCTCGCCTTCAGGCCAGTCAGAATCCAGAGCCCTTTTGTTCTGGGTATTCCTCGTGGTAGGCCCCTGGCCTTTTCACCCCTCTTTGGGTCCTGGCTCCAGCACGGACCAGTTGAGGGTACCGCTAATATCTTTCATTAGACCAACTGAATAGTTGGAGAATTTTATCTTAGCAAGCTTTCAGGTTTAAAAACCCTTCGTTAGGCTGAGGAAGCATCTGCAGTTGGTGTGTGCTCCTCCTGGATAGAAGGAATAGTAAAGAAGCCAGAGGCTGGCATGCAATGCAGGCAAGAAAGCCAGTCAGTGAAAATGTATATTGAGGTGTCAGGGGGGTGAGGGACAAGCTGGGAGGGGATGGGGAGAGAGGAAGGGGGATGTAGCAGGTACAAGTGGAGAGGTACCCGGGGAGTAAGTTGTCAGGCAGGTTATAGTGTGTCATAAATCCAATGTGTACATTGAGTCCATGAGTTTTTGTATCCAGGACATTGATCCAGGAAGTGAAGTTCATAGGCTCGTCTGTGAAAAGTGGTTTGTAGATTCAAACAAGCACCAAACCTTGCTAACCTCATAATCAAAAGCAAACTTCCTACAGCCCAAAACACACCAAATGGATCCAAACCATGCCATGACAAGAAATGCAAAACCTGCCAACATATCTCCAGTACCCCCACCATTCCTACATCCCACAACAGAACGAGCACCACTCCTGGATCTTACAGCTGCACCTCCAGAAACGTTATATATCTCATCCAGTGCCACAAATGCCCTGATGGAAAATACATAGGAGACACTAAGGAACAACTACGAACCAGAATGAATGCACACTGGAAATCTATTACAGATAAGAATATCTGACTACCTGTGGGGGCACATTTCTCACAAGAAAGCCACTCTGTCTCCAATCTCTCAGGCCTGATCCTCAAAGGGAATTTACAAACCACTTTTCACAGACGAGCCTATGAACTGCATTTCATCAACCTCCTAGATACAGAAACACATAGACTCAATACAGACATTGGATTTATGACACACTATACCCTGCCTGACATCTGACTCCCCAGGTACCTCTCCACTTGTACCTGCTACATCCCCCTTCCCCTCCCTCCACCCCCTTCCAGCCTGTCCCTCACCCCCTGACACCTCAATATACATTTTCACTGACTGGCTTTTTTGCCTGCATTGCATGCCAGCCTCTGGCTTTTTTATTATTCCTTCCATCCAGGAAGAGCACACACACCAACCGCAGATGCTTCCTTATCCTGATGAAGGGTTTTAAACCCAAAAGTTTGCTAACCTTTTAGGCTAAGCATTTAGGCCCCTGATATCTAGGGGTGACATCCATTTTGCAGCTCCATACCTCCCCTACACTGTGGCCCATGCCTGACTGATGGCATCCCAAGCAGCTAAGCTCACCTGGAACCACACAACTCCACTGCAACCAGCAAGCCTCAGGCGTCTCAAAGATCTTGCAGATCTGGACTGTGCATGCGTGTGGTGGCTGGTGGTTATAGGGTGTGTCCTATGCACCTTTCACCAGGGAGGTTTGTGGTATGGCATTTGTTGGGGGCTGCCGCACCACCAGCAGTCCCACCAGGCCTCCCAACCCTGGCAGGATGCAGTTTTAGGTCATGCCCAGGACCTAGGGCCTCCTCCTTCCCCATAGCCCCAGTCCATACCTCCAAGTTTTTCTTGGCATGGGAACTCAGCAGGCACATGTTCTTCCCCTGCTGGCTGGTGATACAGTGAGTGCCGCCTCCAGCTCTGAGAGCGGGATATTAAATGGTTTTAAAAAAAAAAGGAAAAAGGTGTGGATGGAGTGAAGAGGGTGGCACTCACTTCATCTGCACATGAAGCTTGGGGAACCCTGGCAGCGGAAGGTTCACCTTGAGGAACACCAGCTGCTCCACCAAACCAGGATCCAAG
>NW_017728994.1:36632563-36634722 GCF_001723915.1 Gavialis gangeticus | reverse complement strand
TCTCCACTTGTACCTGCTACATCCCCCTTCCCCTCCCTCCACCCCCTTCCAGCCTGTCCCTCACCCCCTGACACCTCAATATACATTTTCACTGACTGGCTTTTTTGCCTGCATTGCATGCCAGCCTCTGGCTTTTTTATTATTCCTTCCATCCAGGAAGAGCACACACACCAACCGCAGATGCTTCCTTATCCTGATGAAGGGTTTTAAACCCAAAAGTTTGCTAACCTTTTAGGCTAAGCATTTAGGCCCCTGATATCTAGGGGTGACATCCATTTTGCAGCTCCATACCTCCCCTACACTGTGGCCCATGCCTGACTGATGGCATCCCAAGCAGCTAAGCTCACCTGGAACCACACAACTCCACTGCAACCAGCAAGCCTCAGGCGTCTCAAAGATCTTGCAGATCTGGACTGTGCATGCGTGTGGTGGCTGGTGGTTATAGGGTGTGTCCTATGCACCTTTCACCAGGGAGGTTTGTGGTATGGCATTTGTTGGGGGCTGCCGCACCACCAGCAGTCCCACCAGGCCTCCCAACCCTGGCAGGATGCAGTTTTAGGTCATGCCCAGGACCTAGGGCCTCCTCCTTCCCCATAGCCCCAGTCCATACCTCCAAGTTTTTCTTGGCATGGGAACTCAGCAGGCACATGTTCTTCCCCTGCTGGCTGGTGATACAGTGAGTGCCGCCTCCAGCTCTGAGAGCGGGATATTAAATGGTTTTAAAAAAAAAAGGAAAAAGGTGTGGATGGAGTGAAGAGGGTGGCACTCACTTCATCTGCACATGAAGCTTGGGGAACCCTGGCAGCGGAAGGTTCACCTTGAGGAACACCAGCTGCTCCACCAAACCAGGATCCAAGGAGGTGCAGTGTGGTGTCACAACATCCCCAGCAATGCTGAACACCTTCTCACTTGGAACACTGGTCAGCGGACAGGACAGGTGTTCCTGGGCAACTGTGGCCAGATCCTGCCACAGCTCCACATCCTTGGTAAGATAGGTAGCCACCAAGGCCTCAGCACTACCTGCCCAATGCTGGGGTCTGGTGCCTCTGGACCCCAACATGGAAGCCCTGCCCTTGGCTCACACTGGCAGCATCTGTGGTGGAGGAGACTGGCTAGTGGATGGAGTGCTGGCATAGGACAGTGGATCCTCCTCTTTCATGTCCCCCTGCCTCTGCCCTTCTGCCTCCCTGACACTGTTCACTAGCACCTCTCTCCAGTGATCCAGGGATTTCTGGTGCACACGCTCCCCTTCACCCTCAGGTCACATATGGCTGCCAGCATGTGGACCATACTGGACCACAATGGATCCAGCCATTTTTTGATGCCCTCCTTCAGCCACTTTACCAGTGCTTGCACCTCTGGTGACAGTGGCTTGCCCCAGCCAGGAACACTGATTCCCTGGAACTTCTCTATTTGGTTCTGAAGCTCCCTCACTATGGGGATCACCTGGCTAAGGAGGGCATCGCCAGCGCTGAGGCTCTCAGTGGCCTCAAGGAATGACTTGAGGAAGAGCAAGATCTAGGAGATGGTATCTCACTCTGTTTTGTTAAGGGGGGCACTGATCCCAATCTCCCCAAACAAGGCCATCTCATGGATGGCCTTCTGTTGCTCCACCAGCCTTTCGAGCATCAGCTATGTTCCACGGAGTCTCCACATCCTGCATGATTTCGTGCTGCAGGATGCTTAGTTCTGCCTGTTTGTCCTGCAGTATCTTGCCCTCCTTGATGCTCCAGTGGAAGTAGCCCACCACTTTCCTGCATTTTGAAATGAGCTGGCTGGTTGTGACGGTGCCTACACTGGCAGCCCTGCCCCCCTCCAAGGTGTCCCTGACTATAAGGTAGAACTTGTGTGCCACACAGCGGATGCCAACAAAGTTGGCGTCATGGACTGCCTTGACAATATTGGCATGCTGTCAGTGACCATGAACCCACAGGTGAGCTCACCCTGACCAACAAACCACCCCTGCACCATGCAGTTCATGGCTCCTGTGATCTCTGTTGCTGTGTGGGACTCATTCATCACCTCGGCTTGAAGGAGAGCCCACCAATGTCCTGACTGATTGCACCAGTGCCCTGTGAGGGAGAGGAAGGCATGATCTCCTCCCTGGCTGCTCCAGATATCTGAGATGAAGTGTAAGGCCACCTGTGGACCTGCCTTGT
>NW_017728994.1:36626635-36627563 GCF_001723915.1 Gavialis gangeticus | reverse complement strand
TGGCCCATGCCTGACTGATGGCATCCCAAGCAGCTAAGCTCACCTGGAACCACACAACTCCACTGCAACCAGCAAGCCTCAGGCGTCTCAAAGATCTTGCAGATCTGGACTGTGCATGCGTGTGGTGGCTGGTGGTTATAGGGTGTGTCCTATGCACCTTTCACCAGGGAGGTTTGTGGTATGGCATTTGTTGGGGGCTGCCGCACCACCAGCAGTCCCACCAGGCCTCCCAACCCTGGCAGGATGCAGTTTTAGGTCATGCCCAGGACCTAGGGCCTCCTCCTTCCCCATAGCCCCAGTCCATACCTCCAAGTTTTTCTTGGCATGGGAACTCAGCAGGCACATGTTCTTCCCCTGCTGGCTGGTGATACAGTGAGTGCCGCCTCCAGCTCTGAGAGCGGGATATTAAATGGTTTTAAAAAAAAAAGGAAAAAGGTGTGGATGGAGTGAAGAGGGTGGCACTCACTTCATCTGCACATGAAGCTTGGGGAACCCTGGCAGCGGAAGGTTCACCTTGAGGAACACCAGCTGCTCCACCAAACCAGGATCCAAGGAGGTGCAGTGTGGTGTCACAACATCCCCAGCAATGCTGAACACCTTCTCACTTGGAACACTGGTCAGCGGACAGGACAGGTGTTCCTGGGCAACTGTGGCCAGATCCTGCCACAGCTCCACATCCTTGGTAAGATAGGTAGCCACCAAGGCCTCAGCACTACCTGCCCAATGCTGGGGTCTGGTGCCTCTGGACCCCAACATGGAAGCCCTGCCCTTGGCTCACACTGGCAGCATCTGTGGTGGAGGAGACTGGCTAGTGGATGGAGTGCTGGCATAGGACAGTGGATCCTCCTCTTTCATGTCCCCCTGCCTCTGCCCTTCTGCCTCCCTGACACTGTTCACTAGCACCTCTCTCCAGTGATCCAGGGATTTC
>NW_017728994.1:36620619-36621635 GCF_001723915.1 Gavialis gangeticus | reverse complement strand
TACATCATATAGGGAGGACACCACTGTCCTACTGAAGGTGGTGTGTGCAGGTACATGGTATGATGAGTGCATGAGGCACCTGAACCCTGGCCACTCAACAAAGGAGAAAAGCTGGTTATCCATTTTAAAATAAATAGGAGTTCTGAGCTGCTGCTTCCTTCATCTGATGAAGGCTGTGGTATGAATAGGGAAGGGTGATTTAAAAAAAAATTAAACAGATTCATTGCAATTGGGAGGAGGGGTTGGAAAGTTTAGTGACTAATAAAATGATTAATGTAGCCTGGGCATACCCAGTGGGGTTGTGCCTTGTCCTACAATGACAGTAGTGGGAGTCAGGCAGGGTGCTGATAGAGAGGCTGGTTACTAGAGCAGTTCCCTCTCCCCTCTACAGATCCAGGCTGAGACTGAGTGCTTCACTATATACAATTTATTACTATAATAAATACTTAAGATAAAACATGAAATATTTACAATAAACCTTAGCATATATCACTACATATAATATCCCAAATTCACGTAAACCATATAACTTACAACATATATAATAATTAATACAGTGAACACGATAGTTAAGGTTACAACGTGATAAACACATATGGGGACTCAACTTACATAACCCAAATAAGTTAATACTATTTCCTAGACCTACCAAGTAACAATACAAATATACATATTAACACATTAAGAACATATAAACCATACAAACTTCCTTAAAGAATACCCATAGCTATATAGCCCTTGACATAAGAACAGTCACCCAAACTAGGCAGTGCACTTAGTACCTCCCCAAATATAGCTTTCCTTGGAACACTCCCCTTTAGAGCCCTGGGATGTGGACACACCCCTCCCGCAATGGAAGTGAAGGCAGCAGACCCTCCTGTCCTGTGCCTGCCTCCCCTGCGGGGCCTGCTTCCCCAGCAACTCGTGCTTCCTCTCTGAAGCAGCCAAGGCTGGTCCCCTGAAGGCCAATCTCGCAAAAGCCTCTCTCCAGCAGCGCATTCGGCTCTCCTCAATAG
>NW_017728994.1:36608184-36615619 GCF_001723915.1 Gavialis gangeticus | reverse complement strand
TCTCACAAAAGCCTCTCTCCAGCAGCGCATTCGGCTCTCCTCAATAGCCTGGTGCTCCACACTGGACAGCCAAGGGCTCTCTCTTTCGTGGGAGCCGAACCCTTACAGGCTCTGGTTCCCTAGTCTTACACCAGGGGTCCTCCCTTTCCTTGTCCTGCTCTGGGCACTGGGGCTCTTTTAGTTAAAGGCAGAGCTGCACTGCAGGGCTCTGGTCACTCAGCCTAGAGCTGGGGCTATCTTGAGCAGCTGTGAGCTGCTCCCAGGCAGGTCCTCTGTGCACTGACCTGTGCACTGAGTGAGACCCAAGAAGCTGCAAGCTGCTCCCAGGGCGGATTCTCCATGTTCCAATCTGTACACCAACTGCCCAGCCGCTTGCCACGTTCGCAGACTCAAGCTGCCTCAAGAGGCTCCTAGAGCCTGATCCCCATGCGCCGATTCACGTACCGCTGAGCTCAAGCGGGGTCCTGAGGATGGCCGTCTCTGGAGCTCCTCTCTCCTTGCTGTCCCTCGTCGTCTCTTCCCAGCGTGCTGACCACCTCCCCTTTTATACTTTTCAGGGGCTCCACCCCCAAAGTTCTCCAGACCTGGCTGGCACAGTTCCAATTCAGGTCCAGCTGCTCCTTGCCCCCTCCCTTTGGAAAAGGGCGGAACATCACTTCCTTTGCACTGCCTCCAAATTGGTGGGTAGACTCCATTAATCAAACAGCAGACCCTCGATCCTGGGATGGAACCCAAGCTCCGAAAAGGTAAGCCTGCTACATTAACCACACCTCCCTCCCACCAGCATGATCAAGATATGATTTGAAAGCTGACTGCTGTCTGCTCATTTCTCATCAGGTGAAGTTAAGTGTTCTCTTGTCAAAGCGATTCATTGCCAGAAACTCCTTTTCAAAGGTATAATCACCTCTATATAATCCTGGGGAATGTTTCTGAGTTTGAGAAATGTATTCTTATCACTAGTTTCCTCTCTTTGGCAGGTACTCAATTTTAGTGGCCTTTGCTGGATCAGGAAGGGATGTATTTGTCATTGTTTCATAGTTGGTATGGTTGGAAGGGACCTGAGCAGATCATCAAGTCTGACCCCCTGCCGTGGGCAGGAAAGGATGCTGGGGTCAAATGACCCTGGCTAGGTGGTTGTCTAGGCTCCTTCTGAAGACCCTCAGGGTAGGAGCAAGCACCAGTTCCCTTGGAAGTTGGTTCCAGATCCTAGCTGCCCTGACTGTGAAGTAGCACCTCCTGTTGTCTAGCCTGAATCTACCCTCTGCCAGCTTGTGACCATTATTTCTAGTCACTCCTGGTAGTGCTTGGGGGAACAGGGACTTCCCCAGTGCCTGCTGGTCCCCCTTGGTCAGTTTATAGATGGCCACCAGATCCCCTCTCAACCTTCTCTTGTGGAGGCTGAACAGGTTCAAGTCCCGTAGCCTCTGCTCGTACGGCCTGCCTTGTTGCCTCCTGATCATGCGAGTGGCCCTCCTCTGGACCCTCTGGATGCTGTCCACATCCCTCCTGAAGTGTGGTGCCCAGAACTGGATGCAGTACTCCAACTGCGACCTGACCAATGTCGCATAGAGGGGGAGGATCACCTCCTTGGACTTGATTGTGATGCATCTATGGATGCATGACAAGGTGCAGTTAGCCTTACAGACCATGTCCCCACATTGGTGGCCCATGTTCATCTTGGAGTCAATAATGACTCCAGGATCCTTTTCTGTCTCTGCACTGACGAGAAGGGAGTTCCCCAGCCTGTAGGTATGCTGCTGGTTCTTCCTCCCCAGGTGCAATGCCTTGCACTTGTCAGCATTGAAACCCATCCTGTTCTCATCCGCTCACCCCTGTAACCTGTCCAGATCTAATTGCAGCCTGTCCTTCTCCTCTAGTGTGCCCACTTCTCCCCACATGTTAGTGTCATCTGTGAATTTGAACAGGGTGCTTTTCATCCCCTCATCCAAGTCACCGATGAAAATGTTGAACAGTGCGGGCCTGAGGACCGAGCCTTGGGGGACCCCACTGCCCACATCCCTCCAGGTTGAAAATGACGCATCCACCACCACTCTCTGGGTGCGGCCCTCCAGCCAGTTAGCAACCCATCTGACCGTATAGGCATTGACACCACAGTTGCCTAATTCTTTAATGAGAATGGGGTGAGACAGTGTCGAAGGCCTTCCTAAAGTACAGAAAGACTATGTCCACTGCGACACCAGCATCTAAGGATTCTGTGACCTGGCTGTAGAAGGCCACCAGGTTGGTCTGACAGGACCTGCCTCTAATGAACCCATGTTGGTTGCCTCTGAGCATAATCTCCCCTGCTGGTCCCTCGCAGATATGCACCTGGATAATTTTCTCAAAGAGATTAGCATTGTCATAAATAGAAGGATTTTTCATGCTGTCTGTAAAAGTAACACTAGTTTGACAAAACCAGTTCACTTAAATGTAGGGATCCAGGGAATTGTGTAGGCATTTGAGGTGGGTCCTTTTCATTACATTAAAACCATCTGCTTTCAAAAAGCAAACTGCAGTCAATTTTCCAAGATTCCTTTCCACTTAAAAATATGAATGTTTTCTTTTCTCCTAACATCCACACATGGTGGCTGCCAAGATATAAACATAACTTTTCATGCCAGGAAGTTACTTAATGGGACAAAGATATAAAATGTCAGTTCTCTTTACTAGAAATTGCAGGATGTCCTTCAATTGTCAAACCCATTGCTATGTCTGTAATGCACTGACTCCAGCTTCACATTATTAAGAGTTCTGGTAAGCCTTGGTACTTTTATCATTTCCTTTTGATTATTTGCCAGTTTCTATATGCCTCTGTAGACTCACATGCTTCTCTTTCCCTTGGTAGCTGATTCTGTCTTCTCTAGTTAATTGTTTTGACTAATTTGACTTGATTATTTATCCATAGTGTCTCCTTTAGTTCAGTCTTTGCAGCCTTCAGTGAATTGTTTTTGCAGTTATTGCTTCCATGCCTTCTCATTTGAATAATGTGGCATTTATTTATAGTTTCTGCCATATGAATTCTGCATTCCTCCAACCTATTATGTCTGTCTGTTGGTTGACTGTGTAATCTTTTATCCGCCTTCTCTACTCCTGTCATCCTACTCTCTTCCCCAAATCCATATTTTTTTGCCTCCTATGGTATGAGCCTAAATCTGGCTTTCCATATAGTTTGCTGTCATATATATTATGTTAGCACTACCATCTCACTGGTTCTTCTCTAATCAATTTTATCTACTTCTCTACCATCTTTCAGCTTTTAAGACAGAATCGGTTTCCTTTACATTGGTTGAGATAGTGGTAATAGTGGTGGTGAGAACAATCTCTTTTTTCCTTTAATTTCCCAGTAAAATAGGAAAATTTCAAGAGGGTACCATCATAGTTTCTCCTTCTCACAGTCCTACTGACCTGAACCTCTTTCTATCACTATTGCTGCAATTAATATTAACTAGGACTCAAGGAGTTAGGATGGTAAAAGAAGTATAGTTAAATTTTTGCTTTCTGCAAAATTGAGTTATAACTAAAATGTGTTCTATGTCTCACACAAGCCACATATTTGTATGCAACTCCAAATTAGTGCACAATTGTACCCTGCATCATAGTCCCTCCATGAGGACTAGGAGATAAGGACTGTTTGGGAGATTTGGGTTGGGGTACAGTGGAACAATTTACTGCAATTCACCTTCATAAACTCTGCAATATTCACTCACAATTCCTATGTAGCACACGCATTTGCATAGATATGAATGCATGTGCACACACTATATCCGCTGGGCACTTTCATTTCTATGGTTTATAAACTTTAGAAACTATGGTTTTGTCTATCTGGCAAAGGAAAAATGAATCTTAAACTGTCTTAAAATTATTAATACAAAATCATAACCAGGAAGGTGTTGCATTCATTTTAGATAAAGACACATATCCCTGAGAGAGGTCCCCATTTTGTTATGAGTTACAATGAAAGGCAAGCTAGGGAAACTGATCACATGTAATTCAAGGTAATTAAATTCAGCAGACAGTCATTGTCATTGTAGGGCAGGGGGTCAGACTTGATGATCTGCTGAGGTCCCTTCTGACCGTGAAAATGTATGTATGTATGAAATCAGTAGTTTCTGCATCAGATGGGTGTCCTAGGTCTTTCATGCAGTTTAATTTGACTTATAACCCCTTTCTCAGTTGTTTATGTCTACAGTACAGGCCAGCTAGTGCAGATGTTTGCTACTCTCCCATTACATGATAGTTATTGTGTCGTACACGAGAGGGGACTTAGTATTGCAAATGTGCCTAATAAGCACATGGGGAATTTCCTTATTTTCCTTATTGGCTTTTTGGAAAGTTCATCTCTGCTGCAGATAGGTAAACAGGATCTTTTGGGATTTTTTCCCCTACTTTTTTTAAGTGCTTGTCTATTCTTGGTAATTTGAAACACAATCTGCCTGAACTTGTTCTTATTTAAACACTATAAAATGACTCTACTGAATGCTGGAAATGCCTTGAAATTCCTCTCAGAAGGCTCTTTGGGAATCTACATTTTGGTTCAAATATCACCTGCATTGCGGAACATTTGCTCTCATGTAATCATCAGGATACATGATATTTTAACAGAGTATGTATGGGTCAGACATCAGCAGTTGTCGTTGGACCACACAGCAGGAGCATTATCTGGTTTGTCAATAGAAAGCCATCCATGGAGTAGCATCTGCAAACCCAGGCACTGGGCCATTAATGAAGATAGTTAATACTGGTCAGAAACTTCAGAGAACTTCTTATGAACAATACCTTCAACTGTAGACAGGATGCAATATGTTTTGCCAAGCTGTTTGACACTGGAAAAGTAATCTGTTTTTAGTATAAAACCTCAAAATGTTGTTTGACTTGATTCATAATTCTATATGAAAAGTATTTGATATAAATTAGGGATCGAGAGGCTAGGACAGTATAGATAACATTTTGCAATATTAAAAGACCTTTTATTTTAGAAGTTCACGTGCTCCCACACTTTGGAGCAGGAACTTGAAATCTGGCAGGAAGTAACTGAGGCATACAGGTTATGCTTCTCGTTAAATCTGCCCATATTTGGTTATACTGTAAGCCTTTTAGAAATCATAGTTTATTCAACAGAAGTTTCTTAAATTAGAAGTTAAAATCTCTGAAGGTTTTGTCTTTAGTTGAGGATACTCCATCCCTTTAGTTTCTGTTTGCAGTCAAACTGTGCACACATGGTCTCTTAAGGATGAGACACAGATACTGAAAAAAGGGTGTGTGCTTCTTCTGTGCTTGGGTACTTAAGTAATGTGGAAGAGGTAGCCACCTGGCTTAAATGCAGAGGGGACTAGCAGAAGGAGGACAAAGGATTACATTGGGACAAAGATTCTGAGTTAGAGACTAGAGGGAGAAAGAGAGAAAATCTGATTGCAAGTTGTAGCTATCTGAGACTAGAATATGTGTGGGTAGTAGATTGAAACCTGATTGACCAAGGAGACTGGAACTGAGTGTCTGGTTGGTGATGGGGGATGAGCTTGGTTCAGAAATAAGAGTCAGGGCAGGCAGGGGGACACACAGCTCTGGAGCATTTGGGCTGGAGGGTGGGACTGGATAAAAAGCCCGAAGAGGGATAGTGGTACAAGGAGCCAGTGGTAAAGAGGAACAGAAAGAAGGGAAATGACTGGAGGATGGAAGAAATTATTGGTGAGGAAGGAAGAAAAATTGGATGATGGACTAGGAGGGGAGAATTGGGACTGACTGAAACTGATAGGGAAAGAAATTGGTAGAAGATACCAGAACTTGGGTGAAGAGCATGGAGAGGGAAACAAGGAATGGCTAGGCAGGACGACTGGGATGAGAAGTCCAACGTGTGCAAACGGAGCATGAAAGCAGAATCAGAGTTTGAGAAGCCAGGGAAAATAAAGAGATAAGATAGGGAGCAGGAGTGAAGCTTGCTAGCATAATAGTGAATGACCTGAAGGAATGTTGGTTATATAATCTTCTTTTGGAGTGGGGGAGGGGAGAGGGAGGAGAGAAAGCGGGACTTTTTTTTTTAAGTTCCTCTCTGTTCCTAGCACTATCAAACATCTGCCTGACCTTCTCCTTAATTAATATTGTAAAGTAAGTCTGAGGAATGCTTGTGGGAATTGAGCAAAAGAGACGATATCACCAAAAGTACCCTTGTGTTGCAGGAACTGAAAAGTCTGTAGTCAAGCAGGAAGGCCAAGGTCATTGCACGAAATGGCTGTCCTGGAAAGCAGGATTCTAGCCCTGCCTCCTCCAGGGGGTGCCTGGTGATGCAAGGAGAGTCACAGAAGACAGACTTTGCCCAAACTGGCCCTGATTGTATGTTTCTCTTTTTGCATGCCTCTCGGGATACCCTGGGATCTGATTTTGCAGAAGTGCATAGTACACATAGCCACAACGGAAATCAGTGGGAGCTGTGCTTTGAACATACACGGTGTGCCGTAAGGCTAAACATGAGATCCAATGTGGTTCATTTTAGCCGTGTCAAAACAAGTAGATTTTTACATTTAATTTCTTTGCACACCATTCCCCATCTGCAGAGGTAGAACCGCTCCCCACACCAACATATCTCCCCAGCTTCAAGAATGTCACAAAAATAAATAATTAATGTCTCTGAGGTATTCAGATACTGGAGTGATGAGTGCAGAAAATGTATAGGAAATTTATTAAGTCTGTCCTGAAAACTGAGTTTGAATAGTGTGCAGTAAATAAGACACTAAGTTACACACTGAACAAAAAAAAAATATGGAATAGCTGCTCATTAAGGCTAGGTACAGACATGCAGAAAGCCAAAGGCAGAATCAATCTAAGCTATGCAGTTTTCTGTGAGTAGTGTAGTCTAGATCGGTAATGGACAAAACACATATTTGCCCTTTGTGGTAGTGGGCAGGGGGCAGGGCAAATCTTTCATTGGTTTCCACCATTTTAAAACCAACCTGTGTGCTGAACTTCTGTTCTGTTATAGGTATAGACCAGTTTTGTGTACCCAGCTTCTGTTCTGTTATAGGTATAGACAGGTTTCCAATCACTTATACCAGTAAAAGTGTGAAGTCTCTACCAGGCCTAAGTGAGCACTGTCCTTCCTATGCACTAGATAGGGAAGGGAAAATGGTATAAGATCATGTAATTAAATATTATCATAATACACAGTCATGTAAGAGGGTCAAATTAAGACTGTACAGGCAGCCTTACCTGCCTGCTTTTAAATGCTTGATACTGTCACCTTAATATATTTACTGTCATATTTATATGTAATTTTCTGAGCAACAAGCCATATTTCCTTGTTGGTTTGTTAGAATTATTGTAATTCATGTAAATCTTTATTGTTAATCTTTTTCCAGTCATGCTTTTTGTTCAACCTGTCCACGTCTGCCTGTAGTTGTTCCCTGCCCCCCGGTGTGTCCACTTCTCCCCACAGTTTTGTATC
>NW_017728994.1:36599237-36603184 GCF_001723915.1 Gavialis gangeticus | reverse complement strand
TTTGTTAGAATTATTGTAATTCATGTAAATCTTTATTGTTAATCTTTTTCCAGTCATGCTTTTTGTTCTTAATGTCACATCTTTGTTTTTTCTGTTTCAATAGAAAATTATATTGGTTATGTCTCCAAATGCAAATATCTGAGATGATTTGATCAGTGGGATGATCTTTAGTAACTTTTGTTTGTCATTTGTACCAGTGCACACAGCAGACAGGAGTCTTCTGGAGCAAATGCAAAAAACTCATGTCCAGTTAACTACTTGAGAGGTCACACAAGTTACTGTGTTCCACATTGTGAAAAATAATTTGATAACAGCACAGAAATTATTTCATTTAATAGGTAGTGTTTTACAGGATCTATGTGCTGTAGCTTATAGCAGTAAACAATTATTCACTTAAATATTATGAGTTAAAGCATCACCCATTCTGTTTTGCTGCGTGGACAAGATGACAACAGTGCAACGTCAGAAATTATGCAGGCTGTGTAAAGAGAGGGTTCTACTACGCCCATGCAGGACCTCCAGAAGCAATATCCTGTTACCAAGACTCAGCCAACGGAGGGGTGTCTGACTGGGTAAAGAGGGCACAGTTAAAGGACATCTAATGTTCTAATATCTTCAGTATTGTCCTTGGTGCACTCACAGAACTGGCTTTTGAAATTTCTCCTAGAATGAATGCAGCACAAGTCAACAATAAGTCTCCATGTCCTGATCTCTGCTATCTCCCTGGGAGCAGAAACAGTGCAAAGGTATGGCAAGGGCATCAGTGCCTGAATGGCTAACTGGATAGCCCAAGGCAGAAAAAATGAAGAAGGCCTGTTATGCCGAAGGCCAGAGATTAGTGAGACTTTTCACAGATCTTGGGATGTTCAGGAAATGCAGGGAGGAGAAGAAACTATGCATTTTGCTGGCTCTGAATCTCTCAGATAACTTCTTGTTATTAAAGGCCTGTATTGTGGGCAGGAAGCAGCTTCTTTTTCTTACAGTGGTTACATTATCTATTAGTCATGGAGAGCTAACAGCTTGCTTTGCCCAACAAAAAAAGCAGAGAAGAAGAAATAGTCTGCCTACTAAGAATGAAATAATATTTAAAAATGCTTTTCTAAACAAGGAATTGAAGAAAAGTTTAATGTAACGTGGCTTTTTCCTGATGATGCAATATTTATGGCTTTAAATTTGAACAATGCTTTATAGAACAGGGACAGTTTTGCAGTCTTGAAACGTCTGTGACCTAAATTAAATTCAGATTTGTGTTAAATTTTGTTAATTTAGTCACATTTGGGATCTGACACATTTTGTCCCAGAGGTAGAAGTCCATGGCAGGATGTGCAATTCTGAGGATCTGAGATAAAAGTCCTCAGATCCCATTGTGCTCACTAGGATCTGTAAAGCTGGGGCATGCAACCTGGCACTGGGGACTGTGGCTGTTGATGCTGGACTGCATGAAGTGGCTTTTAATGTCTTGGTGCATGACCTCACCATGGGATCATGATCTTGGGCTCCACATGTGCTGGTAAATTTAAGTCTTTGCCATGCTGCCCCACTTTGGGCTGCAGAAGGTTTTTAAGGTGCTGTGGTGTGGGGATCTGATGGACTTCCTCTGCACCAGAACGCTGAAAGCCTTGCCTTGAATAGACACACTTCAGTTGCTTCCAGTATTTTATGCCTGAGTCCCTGTTCACAGTTTTATCTACCCTGGTATAAATAATGCAACCAGGCTGTTTGTTTTCTCACATAACACAGTGCAAAGGTAGCTTACAACTTCTCTACCCACTGGCATTTCCAGTGTTCCCCACTGAACATGATCAAAAGAGAAAATCCTGATGGTCCTAGTGCTGTCAGACGGCCAAAACATGACAAAATAACTGAACTTCTGTTAAACAGTGTGTAGAAGGCAAAAGCTGTACATGGTGATTCTCCAGTGCCTTTCATGTTATGGAGCCTGATTTTTGTAGTAGTAGCTTTCTTCCCAGAAGCACAAGACAGGATTTGAAGGCTACCTAAGAGCAGGGAGGGTATGGTCAATGGATCCCAAAACTGTCCACTAGCCAAGGACTGCTGAGAAAGAAAGGGGCATGGTAGGCTGCCGCTGCTCCTGGAGTATATTGGTTATAGGAGTAGTTGCCCCCCAGTGGCACACGTGATCTATTTCTGGGTGGAGGAAAAAAAATGGTTCCTATCTTCTGCCCTCCCCGTCTCCAAACTTCAGAGGCCCTCTGAACAGTGGATGAATGCGGTTCCATTTTGCAGGATTGAGGAAGTAGGACAAATATATTTGTCTTCCTGGCAATGGCAATGGCACTGGCACTTATCACTTCACCACTGGCACCTTTTGTATTACGTGGAGGATGGCAGCCTTGTTTCAGGGCTGCTCTGGAAGACACCCATTTGTGACGTAAGTCTGTCTAAGTACAGGGCTTTAACATGGTCTAAATAGTCCAGCCTTTCCCTCCCAGGGAGTAGCGAGGTTACAGCATGACCGCTCTGCCATGTCATCACTTGCACCAAGTCTCTTTCCCGGGGGGGACACAGAGGCAGGATTGGCTCCTTCATGTACATTATGATGATGCACATTCCAGGTTTCTGTTTTCCCTTTAATTTGTTGATGTTTTCAATATACTGCTCTTGGCCAAAAATAACAGGCATGACATTTCCCATGATACCCAATTAAATCCAGTTAAAAGCCAGGCTTTGACCTTTACTGATGTCTACTATAATACTGGATGTCCAGTCAGCAAGGGGTGACCTAAATAAAATAGCAAGCTCTCTCACATTGTTTATTTCTACCAGTGTCATTACTTGCTCTGAAAAATAACAAAAATAAAAGCAGTAATGAACTAGCCCTTAATGAGGGTAACTAAAAAGAATTATTCTGTAGCTTCTGCAGATTTTAAGGCCTTTTTTAGCATGCATTTATTTCTGCACCATAAAATCGGTAGTTTCTTGTGTTCCAAATGGGCACCTACTTCCATGCAGAAAATAAGAGCATTGCATGGATTATTCATGGACAAAGCATGGTATAGGCAGCAGCAGCCATTAAAAACATTGGGTATTTTGCCTTAGAAAAAATGGAATAAAAATGAAGGAAAGACATTGCTATTTGACTGCAGCTGGGCTACATTTGATCCTTGCTGCTTTCCCACCATACTCCCCCTTACAAATGGGCAAACTCCCTCTACTACCTTGCAATAATTAAAAATGTTTATGTACTTGTCAGTTATTTTAGCCACACTTAAGGATGTTTTTTTTTTCCAGAACTATTTGTATAATTTGGATGTTATACCTAAATTTGGACCTCAGACTTTCATTGGATATTGGACACCCTATGTGGAGGTCAACATTCTGACATACTGATACGTTAAGACTTCCATGCTAATGTTAGGG
This sequence comes from Gavialis gangeticus, assembly GCF_001723915.1. NCBI lineage: Eukaryota > Metazoa > Chordata > Crocodylia > Gavialidae > Gavialis > Gavialis gangeticus. The sequence continues at coordinate 36,599,803 of NW_017728994.1, read as the reverse complement.
GCTCTAACGTGATCCTGGCTGCACAAAACCTTCAGAGGAAATATAGCGGGGAGACTCTGTGCTGAGACTAGTATATGCAGCCCAGAACTCTCCACTCAGGAAAAAGGTGACTATTGTGGCTGTAAGTCATCTTTGTGTCCACCAGATTCAGGGCTGCTCTGGAAGACACCCATTTGTAACTTAAATCTAAGTACAGGGCTTTAATTAACATGGTCTAAAACTTTGGATTTTTTCAGTGTCATCAGTGCCACCTACCCAACAGGATATTCCAGGGCTTATAAGGATGGGTATACTCTGGCGACCTCTTGAGCATGTACTGACTACATTTTACAGAAGCAGGACATTGGCTGCTGTGGTTCCCTGGCTTTACCTGTGACAAGTTAGGATGCTAGGTCTGTGTTGTGTCAGGGCTGAGGGTAGTCTTATGTGGAGTTTTGATTATGGTTGTATGGGATGGTTTGGGTAGGCATGATCCTGTCTTGATTAGGGGGCTGGATTAGACGACCTCTGGAGGTCCCTTCCAGCCCTATTTCTCTACGACTCTATGACAGTACTGGGGGAATGCT
>NW_017728994.1:36593041-36594237 GCF_001723915.1 Gavialis gangeticus | reverse complement strand
CTGGAGTTCCCTTCCAGCCCTATTTCTCTACGACTCTATGACAGTACTGGGGGAATGCTTCCCTTTCCAGAATTGGGGATATTGGGGTCTGTTGACACTATTTTGGCCAGAGTGGAGACCAAAATGGTATAAACAGCTAAGAGACTTTTATAGTTATTGTTTTATGTGAAAAGCAATAAAACTAAAATGCATATATAAAACCATATTATATAAAATATTATATAAAGCCATGCTATTTTTGTCCTTACAGTGATCTCTTCCTACCTGTAGACTGCTCCTAGTTTCAGAGAAGTTACTGGCAAAACTCCAGCTGAACTCAACGTGAACAGATTCCATCTCATTCCCACTGTTTACTCCATGTACATAGAATCATTTTACATCTGAAAATATTCCCTGGTAGGGTAGCTTTATTAGTAATAGATTTGTATTTGGCAATCATTTTCATACTTGGATTTATTAAGCCAGTAAGAGTTCAAAGCCCCACAAGCAACCCCAGGCTGTTTCCTGACCTTTGACAAAATGTTCTCATGGTTTTGTTTTTTAAAAAAAGAAGAAGTAGAGGCAGAGTTTCAGAAGACATGGACTATTGTACTAGTGACGGTGATTATTTTTGCTATCGTCTAATCCTATTTTATATGGAACTGTTCCATACTGTAGAAATAAATATATTAATAACTTAGTCTAGCAGCAAGAAACAGTCATGCCTTCTCCAGTAATGTACTGTGAAAAACCACTTTGAAATAAATACTTGAACAATGATGGGTGCTTTAATATGCTATGGCTAAATTGCCTAACACTGTTCTTTCTGAGCAGAAATATCTAAAAGACCACAGGATTGTGTCTATTCTGAGTAAAACTGACTACATGGAGCTATGCCCATTTAATCAATTTGGCTCCTCACAGTGTGCTATTTCTTAGTTATTACTGGAGATGTTCTGGAGGAAATCCCTTCTGACTTCATGGTGAGTTGTACCTATGTAACTGAAAGTAGGTTTTGAATCTAGACATATTTTTAAAATGTCTCAATACTAAATATTTCTTTAGCAGCATTGAAATACACAAGCCAATTTCAGGAATTGCCACTCACTAAACCCCAAATACCGAGGTGCACACAAACTCTGTAAGCAAGTGAAAAAATAATCAATGCTTTGAAACACACACATCCGTGCCCCCCCCCCCGCATGGTGCCACACCCC
>NW_017728994.1:36559124-36592795 GCF_001723915.1 Gavialis gangeticus | reverse complement strand
CCCCCCCCCCCGTACTACCTCAGACTTCTCAGCCTGATATTGAGGTCCGTGTTTTTTTGTGGAAAAGCCTCTTTTGCCTAAGATACAACAAAATCAAGTGGTACTTAGCCACTAATAGCTAGTCCACTGTAACAGGATCAAATTCATAGAAATGGTTGCTGGGTAAGTCAACAACTGGGTGAGATAAGAAATGTTACTCAGCAAGGAAGTGGCAGGGAGGAAGAAAGGAGCCACGAATTAGTTTGTAATCAGAGAGACTAATACTTGGGGGCTGAGACGTAATCAACTGCAAGTGATAAGGGGAAGAGAGAGAGGGGCTTACTCAGCAGTGGGGGAGGTGGCGGAGGAACAGAAAACAGTGACAAATATCCATGGGAAAATGCCCTGTGGAGGAACTGAGCCCTCTTGCAAGGAGTGAGGAAGAGAGAGAACATGCTGATAAATCCTGGTAGGTGACTGCACTTTTGGGAGAAGAGCAGAGTACATGAGAAGTCCAGGGGTGGCTTACCTGGGAGGGCTTTGTCTGCTGTACTGGACTGGCTAGTTTTACTGCTGGCTCTAGGACTTCTTGACCTGGGGCTAAAATTAGAGGCAGAATATCTTTTTTCTTTGTGCACTGAGGTGGCTGTGCATTGCATTAAGGTGGGAGCCGGATTTTCAGTTTGTTTTCTCACCGAATTACTGGGAAGGGACTGTCCAGGGGAAGTTCTAGTTGGCACAGAGAGGCTTGAGCCTTTTGGGGTGGGCCCAAGCTGCAATAAATAGCTGGAAGAGTTAGGAACCAGGACCAGGGGCCCACTGCCGGAGAGTAGCTGTGCCCCCTGGCCCCCTGGGCAGTAACTCCTGGCTGCCCCTTCCCTGCAAGCATGTGCACCAGTCCCAGTGCTGCCAACTCAGCTATGCAGCTGCCTGCTGTCCTCCAAGGCCCCCCACCTTCCCCCACTAGAGAGGCAAGTGCCTCCCCCTGTCCTGCTGCAACTCTGGTGCCTGGACAGCTTCTCCCAGTGCTGGCAGGCACCTGCCTACCTCTTAACACACACACACCCAGACAGTCCCCAAGCCCTGGCCCTCCAACCCCTGCTCCCCACAGACTTACTTGCATCCAGTTGCCAGTGCTGCTGCCATTGCTGCTCCCACCACCCTGCCTGGCTGCATGCTGGCCACATGCATGTGCATGCACATGGTACCCCCTGCCTCCAATCACCCTCCCTCTGCTCCCACCAGGAGAGCAGAGCAAAATCCTGGACATTTATTCAGATTAAAAAAAAACACGTGGACAGAGATTGGAGGACCCAAAAAGAGGATGTATCCAGGAAAGCCTGGATGTACGGTAACCCTAATACATATTCTGCAATCCAGGGTTTGGTTTGAGGAAAAGGAAGATTGTGTGATTCAGTCCTGTCACTGGTACAATTACACAATTCCTATAAAGCAGAGAACGCCAAAAAGATTAATGAAGGACCTACTGACTTCCACCAGCTATAACCAAGCCAATAAATAAAAGAAACTACTTGCAAAAGACTGAAACCTAGGTAAGTAGAGAGGCTAGAAGTGAATCTGCAAAGGACTTGTGAGGAAAGCTGTGGAAGGAACAAGGTTAGGAAGAGAACTATCAAACAGGGATGGTAGGAAGCAGCCCACAAAAGTGGTGAAGGGTAGGAAGTAATAGTCCTTAGCTGCTAATTTACAGAGTTTTGACTGGAGCCTAGAGGAATGGTCAGGCCTAGGTTCTCCTACATTTCCTTCCTAGTAGAAAGTGATAGCCCATATGGTATAAAGGGGCCAGTCCTGTGGCTGGATTTAATGGCCCAGAGGATTTTGGAGTGTGAATTTAAATATCCTGTTACCCCAAAAGGTGTGAGCTAACTGACCAGAAAGGATCCCAGGTATCAAAATTATTTGTGAGTCAGACAGAGCCCTTTGACAAAGGCACTAGTGTGAGAGCAATTGCAGGTTATTTTGGGGGTGACCAAGTCTTGCCTGCGTGAGGGTTCTTGTACTTTTCTTAGGAACTGCAATGCCATCATCTTCTCTGTTAGTTTTCTTTAAACATGGATGTGAGTAACCAAATGCTGACATTGAGTCATTATAAAATAGTATATAATGCAAAGATTATTGTCTCCATTTCTGGAGCCCAAGGCTACATCTGTCTTAACAGAGCATTGCTTTACAAATCCAAAAAATGTAAAACATTCAGTGTACAAATTGCATTTGTATACATCCCCTACACATCGCCAGTGAAAGCAGGTTGTGGGGGGAAATAAATAAATAAATGAATAAATCACATTTTTGGGCATAAAGTAAGATCCATGTTGAAAACTTAAAGTGATAAAAAAATCCTCATGGAAATCCTCAGAAGCTAAAAATAAAACATGTCAGAGGTGTTTTAAATTATCATGATAAAAAGACAAAATTTGGGTTAGGTTAATTAAAATTACTTTTTGTTGGACTGGGGTTTTGGTTTGGCAGGGCTGGCGGGGGGGAGGGGGGGCAGGTTAGGAGTGAGGGGACCAGCAGGGCTGGGAGGGTAGGGGTAACCCAGGTAGTAAATGTAACCTGGGTGATGCTCATATGAAGTCCTAGCTCTCCAACTGAAGGGTTTCAGCAGGTGTTAGTGTGTTATGGGGGAGCAACTCTCCTCCTATCCCCTATAAGGTAGTGCTGAGACCAATTGGAACTTAACCATATATGGGTTTAATAGGGAAAGAACAGGATGGAATATAACACACGTGGTGGGGCAAGGGGACCCTGGGAGATCATGGTCCCCCCCCCACCCCGGTCACCCAGGAAGGGGGGCGGGACCAGGGGAATCAAAGGCTGGAGTAAAAATGGCTGGGCAAAGAATTTGCTTGTGTGTGGATCTTCTGGTCCTTGCTCTCGTGTTGGGGTGGGACCATGGGCCAAGGAGATGTAACCTGGCCCTTTCATAGTCTTCCTCTTCCCAACCCTCTGTGGAACTGCCTAGCAGGATGGGCTCTGAACCTTTGGACTCACAAAATATTGGGAGACTCTAATGGCAGCTATATCTTAAAGTGTAATAGAAGTTTGATAGTCTTCGCACTTCATGAGATACACAAAGATGTCAAGCATAATAGCATCTTGGCAAAGAGTTGACAGGAAAAGGTGCAGTAAAGTTCCTAATGAATAAGATACATACGCACACATTCCAATACAAAATGTAAGAAAAGTAAGTTGCAGTGGCTGAATTAAATGGACAGTTTATATGGTGTGATGCATTATCCTTTTGACTTTTGCCTGCTGCCCCCTTTTGACTCTGCAGTGGTAAAGTCATTAGCTAAATCGGGAGACTTAATTATGGGATGAATCTTATTGATGCTACTTGCATGAGTAATCATATTAATGTTTTTCAGATTCATGAATTTTTGAAGAAGTGGGCCTCTATGGATGAGCAAGGGTTTGGGGGCCATATTTTCATTTAATTAGGCACCTAATGCCCCTAATGGGATGTTGTAATGCTCTAGGGCAGTAGTTCTCCATGTTTTTTTGTACCAGGACCTATTTGTAAACATTGATGACCAGTCCTGACCCACAGCTCCCTGGCCCTGCTGATGCCCCTTGCTCCCAAGCCACAGCCCCCTGACTCTTCCAGTGTCCCTCACGCCCCATCCCACAGCCCCCTGATCCCCCAGCTCTGCCAGAGGGGGTCCCTAGCTACTCCCATCCTGCTTGGCCTGGAATGCAGTGGCTTTGGCTCATGTGGGTGGCAGTGGAGTGAGTCTGGCCCTGACATGGGCTGGAGGGAGGAGGTGGGGAGGCCTGTGGCACCTCCATGCCCTGGGCTAGGGTTCCTGCTCTGTGCCACCCCTCTTTCCTAGCAGCATCTCCTGGGTGCCTTTCCCCTACAAGTACAGGCACCAGCCCCTGGTGCCACCACCCCAGAAGGACCCCCCCCTTGCCCTCATCCCCCACTAGAGGAGCAGGCACCTTTTTCTCCCACCCCCTGCCCTGATGCAGGCACCCATTCCCTGCATAGACAAAAACATACCTGGACAGTTCCCAAGCCCTGGACCTCCAACCCCCACTCCCCATATACTTACTTGCATCCAGCTACTGGGGCTGCTCCTATGACCCAGCTTGAATGCTGCCAGCCTGAAAGGAGAAATCCATACTTTCCTGTGTTTTTCTGGGACTTGCTTGTGACTCTTCTTATGACCCACTTTTGGGTTGTGACCCACAGGTTGAGAAACACTGCTCTAGGGCACTGAACTCCGCCATTGTCAGGTAGGTGGCTGTTCAATTGCAAAACACTATTTGCAGTGTTAGGGACCTAAAAACCAACTCTGTACGGAAAAGGGTAGGTATATCTAACAAAGGATTTTGGTATTTCAAAACATGATTTCCTTCCAAATTACAACAAACCCCCAAGAGCTTGAAATTCTCCATAAAAACAGATGGATAACCTGGAGATGGGGGTCTCTGATAGGCTTTTCCTGAGCCACAGGCTTAGCATAAGCTAAGACAGAACAAAATAAGACAAAGCAATAACATAAAACTTAGCATAAGTTAAGACATAACAGAAACCTTGCATAAGTCTTAAGTAGTCCTAAGGACAGTGTGTCTCCCTGTAGCCAGGGCTTCAGAAGTTCTTTTTGGCAGGTAGGTGGAGGTTTCATTTTTGGCTGCACTTTTATGGATGATCCACATGCCTTCTCCCCCTTGGTTCTCTTGATGTCTTTAATGTCTTTTGCCCCTCTCACAATGGTTTCCTGGTCCTATAGGGCACTGACAGACATGCAGACCCCTGTTCTAACTCATGGTGCTCTACATAAAGCACCATGAGTTAGAGTGCACCCCCAACCCAATGGTGGGAGGGGGGAAGGATTGAGCCTGCCTGCAGGCACCTGAGAAGCCTGCTTGCAGCCAAAGAGTTGCTTCCCCTCCCCATCCCTGCCACACCCAGCTCTAGGGCTGTCAACAGGAAGAGAAAGGGGAGGGGGAATGTGGAGTGAGATGTCAGCTGCGGTTTGTCCAGCCTGAGCTGGAGGTGAGAATGGCTGGTGGAGGGCCACAAGGTGGGGTGGAAGGCTCCAATCCAACCCTCGCCCCAGCTCAGGCTTGGCAAACCCCAGGCAGCAGCTCATTCCCCCTTCCCCTCCTGCTGTCAGCCCTGGGGGCAGGGCTGGGCTGCCCCAGTCATGCGAAAAATTAACACTAGGGAATACAAGTTCCCTAAGTCACTCTAAAGTGGAGTGCCTTTATCTGATGCTTCATTTGAAGAGGGTTAATTTGTCACATTATTGACTGCTTTAAAAGTACCCTGCAGCTGAGAACATGTCACGGCATGGCTGTAGAGCGCTTTCAGGGGGCTAATCAGGTGAAAAATGTAAGTTCTCTCTATGCCCACTTCTCTCTGATTTTCACAGGTTTTATCACGTTTATGGTGTGGGTGGCACTGTTTACAAAGTATCTACTGCCCACTTTGAAATGTATCCCCCTGCTTTCCTAAATCACCTCAGAGTACTTACTGCCCACTTAGGGAGTCTGGCTCCCCTGCTTCCTCAGGTTATCTACTCAACATCTTTTCCATCAGCTACAGATTTAGTTAAAGGGCCCCAAACTATTGTGACTTATGCCATGCACTTGCTAACAACACTGGTGTTGTGGGGGAAGTGTGTACTCTTCTCTTCTTTTAGAAAAATATACATATTTACAAAAATATACATAGGAGCAGGTATTGCCTAGCGCCATCGGTTTTCAACCAAGCCAACACACTGCCAAAGAAACAAGAAGGGGTATTATGTAGCAACTTTATATTCTACTTAACAAACATTTAAAAAAGAATTTCCCATGGCCATCAAATCCTAGATCCAGTATGATGTCCCATACCACTAGCCAGCTAAGCCACTGTCCCCCCCCAGTGTCGGTCACAGCTGGTGCCATGTGCCCACCCAACTTGCCCTTTCTAATTCTGACTCTTATCCCGATCCAATAAACTTCATTCCCAATTGGACCCTAGGTCTGGCTGCTTATGTCCTGGTACTAACATTTCCCAACAACTGCAATCTTTATTTGCCTATGAGAGATGGGATTCTTGGAAACTGTTTTGCTTTCTCATTGACCATGATAATTTTGCAGGGTTGAATATAAAATAATTCCAAACCATGGAAAAAGGACCAGATAACACCAGTCAATTTTCTGTAGTGTTAGAAGAAAGGTGGCATGAAAGTGCCTTTTCATTGGCTGGGCCTTTATGACTTCACTGATTGGGAGGGCCACTTTCAGTGAGTGGATTACTCCTGTACTATCCATGAGTCTTTTCTCTCTTCCATAGGAAGCAACAGTGTGGGAAGAACAGGCAAGTGTCTTAACATGAAGAAATTCCCTGTATTTTTGGACCTCCAATCTGGAAGGTCCTCCCATCCCAGGAAGATGAGGCCTTGAAGATGAACAAAGTGGAGCTTACAATATTAAGACTGAAACCTGGGAACCTGGAGACTATGTGGGCAGAGAGGAGTAAATGGTGATAAGTATTACAAATTTAAAATGTAGGTGACTTCAGCAGGTCAGGCCCTGGGGCAGCCAAGTCACCCTCTAGCAGTTGCCTTACTCGCTCCCTCTGGCCTCTCAAAGTCCCGCCCTATTGTTTTGTTTGCCACACATTGATGTTATAATTGAACTGGGAGGTTGGCCCTAGAGATCGGGGGGTTTTGCGTCAGGTTCTAGATCATTTGTACCAACCCGCACAACCCCAGGAACTACTACAGAGAATCACCAAGGGCAGTTTCCACTTTTATATAGGGGATGCTGGGGATTAAGGTCACAAGTCAAGAGGGTAAAGGGGTTGGTAAAAGTACAGGTAAATAAACATTAAGGTACATACACTTAGGGTATGTATAACAGGTAGTAAAGTGTCATTATGGTAAAACACCCCAAAACAGATAATAGGTAACAGATGGGGGACACTAACACCATGACATACACTTGAGAAGGCGTAAACTACATGCCCTCCTCTTTTCCCCCAACATGCACAACTCTGGAAGGACTCCAGACCAGCCCCTGGTCCCCAGAATGCTTAGTTGTTGCCTGCCTGGGCTCCATGTCCAAGCCCTGCTGCTGCAGTTCACAATCCCAGCTGCTGCCTGCTTTCACACCACATGTCTCTCTCCCTGCTGCGCTTTTCTGTGCTTCTACACTGCTCTTTCTGTACCCTCTCATCTCTTGCAGCCTTCTGTGTTGTAGTATACAGTACAGTTCATTCTCCCAGTCCCCTAGAAGCTTTTGGGAAATGCAGTCCTCACTACAGTTCCTTCCTATGGTCCCCAGGAGGCTTCTGGGAGCTATAGTTCACTTTACAACATTAAGGTACATTACATGTTGTCTGGGCTATGACCCCCTGGCCTTGGCCCACTTTACTCTGGCTGGGCTCTTCTGCCTGAGGTCCACTGCCCTAGGACCCTGGCTCACCCTGTGCAGGTTTGGGCTTGTGTTCTCCGTCTTTTCTGCTTATGCTACAGTACTTCAGCTGATAGCAGCACTCCCCACAGATGCTGCCTACAGCTCCTGAGCTTCTTGGGTCTGTCAGCCAGGCTTAGCCCACTTAGGCTGGCTGTCCCTTTTGAAGGGTTTAGGACCCAGGGTGCCCTTAACACTCTTCTTTTGCCTGCCTTCTCCCTTGTATCCAAAATCTGGTCCTCTGGTATAGCACAAACCCCAAACAATAACAGAAACACAATGAAAAATAAAAGCATCCACTTCCAAATAAAAGGTTCCCCCACCCCACTCTGGGTCAACATCACACCATAATAACAAGCTAAAATATTTAGCTCTGCTGCTCAGAAATGCAGTGTGGAGTCCTTCCTCCTTGGCTGGTCAAACTCCCATCTCCTGAGGCTTCAGCCATGATCCTGGTTTTATAAGGCTTATAATGCTGTCTCTGGGTCACCTGATTCACTACTTTTGCCCTGGGCCTGTGAATCACTGGCTGCACTGTGCTGGCAGCACCTGGGGTGGACAGCCATTTTATTAAAAGGCCTTCTGCCACAATTAGTCCCTCCAGTGGGCTGAAGTCGGCCAGCAGTTCCCTGGCTCTCTCTGTTCTTCAGTGATGGGTTAGGGGCCTCATTACAGACAGGCATAGTAAAAATGAGGAGGAAAGTGTACTGTTATAAAGTAATTTATGTCTTCTCTAGTGAAATGGATTGTAATCCAAAAATGCAAACCTATGTTGAATTTAAATTTGTGGTGGTCAAACACAATTTTCCTAAATACCAGATTGTAAAGGACACAGAAAAGACAACTACAAATGCACCACCAAATGCATTTTCTGGCTGTTGTTGAGCCTAATTTGGACTAATTAGCAGAGTTTGGGAGTATACTACCAATGGACCATTAAAATATAATTTACTGGAAGCATAGTTAGACTGATACATTCAAACCAGCTCTGAGCTCTTGGACTGAAAGACTGTTTATTCTTTAAAGGAGTTATTAACATTTCCAGGGAGCTGCTCTTTCCTGCTCACTAAATATTAACCTTTGCTCTTTTGGCTCAAAGTCTTTCTATTATTTTTAACTTCTGTCAGATTGATTGCTTGGATTTCCCTTTAGTCATAAGATACACAATCCTGCACTTACATGAAGGAACAGATATTTAATAACCAAACAGGATTTATTGTGCTAGAAAATTAAAAATGCCTGTGTAATGACAGTACAAAAGCTATTCACTGGGCATATCTACAGAAGACATTTACTGTGGAGTAGATTAATTAGCTCCACTGTAAACATCTCAGCATCTACAGGTGCAGCCCTGTTAGGCTGCAGGAAACTAAAACTCTGCAGCAAGTGAGTACTTATGAATACAAGTACTGTGTTCCTGTGGAGCTTTTTCATGCAGAGCAACACATGTATAGACACTGACCCAGCTGCCTGGGTCATGAGAACGCTTTAGTGTGGGGGCTTTCTGCTGGCTGGTCCCACACTGGAGCACTCTTCTGCCCCAGCCAGCTCCTCTGCAGCATGTTGAGCCAGGTAGAGCAGCACCCGCCTGGCAGGCTGAACCCCTCGCCCCCAGCCCCCTGCCAACTGAGATTGTTCCAACCCAGCACAACATGTAAACGAAACACCCACAAGCGATAAACTCCAATGCAATATGCATCAGAGTTTACTGCTTCACCTTAATATGCATGTATAGATGTGCCCACTGTTGCTGTCCCCTCAGTTTAACTAGTGCTATATCTACAACATGACTTACATGCTTAACATGGTAGAAAATAAAATTAAGATCCTCAGGACCCTGCTTAGCTACAGCTTAACTTTAAAAGGGCCTTTGTCCTTAGATTCCAGGGAAGATGCCAAAGCACCAACATTTCAGTTTCTACATATGCAATCACCTAGGTCCTGAATGCTTTTAGGCACCTGAACTCACGTTAGGCATTCCACCTTCTCTCGTGTGTGAGACCTAGTCTGTTCAACTATCTATCTAAGAATAGATACCTGAATAGTCATCTCATGAGAGCAAGCATGTGTGCAAGAGTGAGTCGCTTCTGGTACCTGGGGGAATCAAATTCATGCTCCAGCAAACATTTCATTATTTACAGAAAGCAGAACATTTCAGTGGGACCAATTAAAAGAACAGTGCCCCAAACTACCCGTACCCCAGAGTTGAGACGCTTTTGTTCGGTGTGGAACAAAAGCCTCTGTAAGTAATCTGCCTGCAGAGTTAATTAAAAGGACAGTTAATCATGGAATTTCTTCAATCTCCACCTTCTGTTGCTGGGCAATATCGCAGAGAACTGGAGAATGTTCAGACAAAGGTTTGAGCAGTTCTTAGTGGCCAAAGGGCAGAAGAGAAAAATGATTAAGTCACATCATCTACTTGCAAATTGTGGCGGAGGAAGACCTCTTGTTTATAACGAATGCACTATTGAAAAAAGGTCAAAATACAAAATTAAGTAGGATAGGGACCAATGGCTTGAAGTTGCAGCAAAATAGGTTTAGATAGGATATTAGGAAAAACTTCTTCACTGTTAGAACAGTGAGGCAATGAGATAGCCTGCCTACAAAAGGTGTGGGATCTCCGCCCGTTGGATGTATTCAAGAACAGGTTGAACAAGTATTGGTCAGGGATAATGTACGAGTAGCTATGCCTACACTGTACTGTGGGTATTTTCCATTCTTCTGGGCTTCACTGGTTGCCATTTGGGGCTTGGAAGGTTTCCTCCTCCCCCCCTGCACCCTTTTGTTGCTACATGTGTTGGGTGGGGAGAGGAAGAGGGGAAGGAGGTTTGCCTTCCTCAGAAGCACTGTGTATTGGTTGTAGCCAAAGCAAGGTGTTTGGACTGGGTGAGACTTAAATCTGGAGATTCCTGGGTACAGGGTCTTACCCATCCACTAAGGGTCACACTGATCAACAAATTTGGGGCTAGGAAGGAATTTTACCCATGGTGAAATGTTGGTAGTACAGACTGTGAGGGGTTTCTCTTTCCTATGTAGAAAGGGGCACAGCCTTTTTCTCTGGATCTCAAGTGTATTTTAACAACCTTTGCAGTAGTAGGACATTGGCCACTGTTGTCCCTCTGCTTTACCTGTGGCCAGTTAGGGGGTTATGCTATGTGGTTTTGTCAGGGTTGACTGTGTAGTTTTACTAATAGGTTAGAAATGGATTAGTAAAGGGTGGGTTGAATAGGTGTGGGTTTGGATTAGGCGACTTCTGGAGGTTCTTTCTGGCCCTACTTTTCTATGATTCTACGATACTTGGAAAAAAATTGTATCATCTTCTTTGCCCCTTCAGTATTTACCCCAATCAAAAATATGTGAATACTTGCACTTACAATCAGAGGAGTTCATGCCTCCATTCAAAATTTCTGAAGTGATCGGCACCTTCATTCAAAAATATTTAGGGGTCTGCAAATGAAAAAAGATTGAAAACCACTGGTCTGATCCATTGACTCCTTAGTTTCTTTTAGGATACTTTGGTGAGGGACTTTTTGAAAAGCTTTTTGAAAATCTACATACACTGTAGTGACTGAAACCCCTTTATCCACATGCTTCTTGAACCTAAAACCAGCAATTTGGCGAGATGTGATTTCTCTTTACAAAAGCCATATTGGCTCTTCCCCATAACATCAAATTGATCCCAGTTACCTTTCTGGGGCAAAGGTAAGGTGTTCTGAATTTAAGCATAAATGTTTTTATTGACTTATGTGAACATCCAGTAGGACTTTATTATAATGAGTATACACAAGTTGATACGAATAAAGGTACACAATGATAACGAATGAGCATTCAGCTTGCTTCCATGATTTTTCCTCATACCAGCAGTTTTTATATAGCATATTTACTTATCATTGGTAACTTTGAACTAAAATCTGAGCTGTGGTGGGGCAGAATTTGGCACATCAGAATGTGGGGAGGAATAGATGGCTGCATCCAATCATCCTTTCAGTGTGAAACGGACTCACATTGGTCCCACAGACAGGTTGGAAGAAAGTTCTAACTTTGCCAGAGCTCACTGAACTCATGCTGATCAAAATCTCCTTGTATTAGATGGATAGCCAGGTATTCCTCCAAGGGAGCCTTAAGGTTCCTTAAAATACTTGATCTACTGTTCATTTCTTCTTCTAGCTACTATTAAATGTCACGTGTCCCATAATGCCAGCATTCTGTGCTTATGGAATTTCCCAAGCATTATGCAGACATCTAGCTGGGCATGGGGCGTGATGGAAAATCATCCAGGCTCTTGTAAAGGGTAATTCTGGGGATTGTGTTTAAAGGTAGGTGGGGAAATCATGCATCATCAATGGAACACCCTGGACATATGCTGCCATCTGGTGGATGTTTAAATTTGACAATTGAAACACGGGTTAGTGTAAAAAAGGCAATCATTTGAAAAGGAAAAAACACCCACCCAGAAAATCTGCCTTTGTGTATTTTTAACTCAACTTGATTTGGAAAGTGCTAGTTTACAGAGGGAACAGAAGCAGGCACAAAAACTGGAGCAAAAACAGAAACAGTAATAGAGAATGTGGTTAACTGCATAGTGAGAAATGACCTTTTTTACTGTATTGCATGATCACAGAGTTCGGAATAAATGATTTAATTCCCATTTAAAGTAACAGAGACCATGGTCAGGGATCTATGGAAAGTCCACTTCTTTGCGTGGCCTTTCAAAGAGTAATAACCAGAGAGAAAAATCCATATTTATGTGCAGGGATGGATTGGGGGAGGGGAAGGAGGTGAGACTGGAGTGATGTTGTTTCACCTTCCTTTATCCCACCCAAAATTTAAAGTAAACTTTCCAGAAGCAGCGTTTCTATTCAGGCAGTACTGAGGGAATCATCTGACTTCATGGGTCATAATCTACTCAATTTCTGCTAATCTCCCTTCACTCCACTGGTATTAATGACTTTTCCTTTTAATGGTCTTGATGTTTCACTAAACAAACTATTGTTTCTTCTGTAATTTCCCAGTCTGGTAGCTTTTAGCTTTAGCCAAAATCATTAACTCGGGTGTGGAAATAACTGTCAGTGAAGGCTAAATTTTGTTTTATGAATCTGAGCAAGAGACATGCATCTAATTCTAATGACTACGGGACTAAGAGGACTAATGAAACAACGTCTTTAGATTATGTTTTTGCCTAGCTTGTTGTTTTTATATTTAATATAGCAAAACAGTGCACATTCCAATAAAGTTGTATTTGTTCTTGTTTCAATCTTAAATGGAATAATAAAGCTACAGGCCCCTACCATATCAGTAAAGCTTCTAGTTTTTTTTAAACTGGAGAAAAATGTGCATTGTGTCATATGTGATGATGCACCACACCACTTGCAGCCTAACTCTTTTCAAAATCCTAGAGCCACACACGAGAATGAGAGATCCAAACAGGAAACCTAAGAGCGCAGATGCAGACAACCCTTCAAACTGCTGTGGCAATACATTAATGAGACTGGTGTGAAGAGTGTGAGATGGCCCCTAAGTGCAGTCCATCCAGAAAACCTGAATGTTTTTCCTCCCAACAATCCATTGATCTTTTCCAAAACTTGGGCCATATCCTGCACGTGGAGACAGGGGAGCAGCCAGCTCAGGGCTGCCTGCTCCCCTATCTCTGTGTTTGTCTCAGCGCATGGCTGGAAATTATCAGTGCCATGCATGGTTTAATGTGCAATGCATGCGTTTTGTGGCACTGCAAACAAGTTTGCAGCACCACAAACTGCGTGTGCCTGCTTGTCTGGATCCAGCCTTTGGTTTTATCTTGTGAATAAAGTGTAATTATTTACATACCTCACACTGCTAATATTGAGCAACGTCCTGTGGCTCTTCTGGCATTGCAGGGTTGTGCATCAGCCTGCTTGAGAATCACTGGACTGGAGTATGCCACAAGTAAAGCCCATTTACTGAACTACAAGGCACGTCCAGATGAGAGCAGGCATGTGGTATGCAGTGCCACAGACCTGTCTGCGGTGCCACATACTGCACATGCAGGTGTTCCCCGCACTGCTACTTTGCAACGTGGAACATTTTTTTTGACCCTGGAAAATCCCAGGTCCAAAAAATCCATGCCTAAAAAATACAGGACGGTGCATGTGGCGGCAGCATGCACTGCCCAAAACTGGAGCCTGACTGGTCAGAGCCACGCTGCAGCTCCCAGAGGCCCCCGGGACCCCAGTTAAGGCTGCTGGGGCCTGCACGGTTGCTGACTCCAGCCTCCCCTACCCCGCCCCTTTGGGGATGCACCCACAGAGGCACTAACCCAACAGAGTCACAGTGGAGGCAAACTTTCAGTAAATGCACTGTGATATATGGAGCATCAAATAAGCCAGAATTTCCCCACAACAAATCTGGTTTGGTCAATGTTCTTGCCCCATACTGTTCTGTACAGTATTCAACCCCAGATTGCTGCTGGGGGCTAGATGTGTAACTGCACTTCCCTTGTGCTAACAATGAGTTGGCAGGAGTATTTTCCTCATTTATAGTACCACAGGCCAAAACCACAGCACTTACAGTTAATGGAAGCAGAATGTGACACCTGAGCATATATTACTCATTTCCTTCAGACAAGAACTAAATCTGACCCAAAGACTTTTCTTAAGAAGAACCAACCCTTTTCTTTTTTCTTCCCCACATAGATTTTTGTATTTGTTTTGTCCTTTTTCCTGCTTGTTACACTCCACACGTTGACTTCTCACATACATTTGAACACCTCTTGTAGATTAGTGTCTTAAAGAAATCTTCATTTCTCAGCTCCTATGGAAGGTGCTGCTGTCTAACACGGGGCAGCTTTCAGTGGAGATGTGGGAGGATTCTGAAGTGACCGGAGTGGACAGACTTATGTTTTCCTTGAAAAGTTTCACTTTCTTCAGGTCAAGCCTTGCCTTCAGCACAGTCTTTCAGAATAAAAATGATGATGCTTATACAGCAAGTTTCAGTTTTGTCTTCCTGAGTCTGAACACGTTGTGTTCTGAGTTCCTATGTTTCAATTTCCAAACAGACTGTCATTTCTCTTCCTTTCTTTTTGAGCTTCCTATTCTGTCTTTACTTGTATTCTGACCAAATCTGAGACACGGCAAGTGCATTGGCCATCTGCTTAAGATCTTACCGTTACCCTTTGGGATGAAAGCAGCTTGAGGGGGATATCTCTACAAAATGGGAATGGTGTTGTATGCAGATACCTATAGCAACCAAAACTACCAAATTTTCCAAGAGAATCCTGAGTTTTGGAGCGGTATCCCCAAAGAGCCTATAAAATGGATTCTTCTCTGGAAATTGAGATTGGGTCTAGAAGTGGCCAGTTCCTCCTACGGTTGCTGTTCCTCCTACGGTTGCTGTAGTGCCAGCCAGCGCCGTGCTGCAAGCACACAGCAAAGAGATGTCTGGTGCAGTGTGAACACTGCTGCTTTTGCGTTTGAACTCCTGAACTGGAGACATCAAAGTGGCAGAGTTGCTTTGTGTCTTAGCAGAGGTGAATTATCAGTTTGCAGCTACAGCTGCACGTGGCTAAACCCTCCCTGCTGAGAGGGTGAGCTAATTAGGCCACTTGCAGCACTTCATTGATGCAGCTGCACAAACTGAGCCCTGAAGCGATAATAATAGATTCTCCAAGTCTCTGGCAGGTCTGGGCCTCTGTCCTGCACATTGCTAGTCTGAGAACTTCTGTGTTTTACCACAGTCTGCAGCATGGACACTTTGCTATGAAAAAACCAAGTCTTAGCCCCACTCTCTGTTCATTTGTGAAAGCATTAGGTTTTGGCTTAACAAAATAAAAAAGCATAACTGCCAGGTTTACTAGTAATCTGGGTACAGATTTGGAAACATCTCAGGGAAAATATGACTCACTATTCAGGGGATTTTTTTTTTTTTATTTCAAACAGTTTGTCTTACAGCCCTATGTTGGGGAATCCCATGACATCTAAACAAAATTCCCCATTAGATTTCATTGCTCCAAATGTAAGAATATTGACGCCTTCATTTTAAGTCCCCTCTGTTTAAGGCTTTCAGATCTCCTGGGACCTTGATAAATGAGCAGCCCCTGTTTGACATCAAGATGTCTTGTTCAGTACTGAACTGCTCTAGGCATGAATTCAGGAGTCTAACATGAAGCTGCAGGAATGCGTCCATACTTTTAAGCCATGTTGTGCCTTCCTGACTGTCTTGCATAGTTATCAGGCACACTAACTCACAACACTTGCCCTCCTTTCTGTGGCTGGCTGCACAGACAGGCTGCATTGGGTAGATTTGGTGAGCTTTATATGGCCATGGTGCTGGGGAATTCACCAGGGGGTCAGTCTATCCCCAGCCTGTCAGGGGAGTAAGGTGGAACAGCATGCAGCACACCACCCAAATCTGTAATAGAGAGCACAGGCAAACAGGAAATTTGGCTTACCTTATTGCTAGTAATTTATGTAGTATTATTACTGTAGTCAACTCTGTAGTTCAGCTCAGAAATTCTCCTGCAAGTGTAATGAATGCAGCACAGAAATTAGGTCATCATTCTCCAACAGGTCCAACCTGTAGAGATGTAGTTTGTTTCTTTTCTCTTGAAAGGCAAGAGATAGAGATGTTGGAAACCTGTTGACAACCCTTATTCAGTATGCTGAATGAAGTGGCCAATATGGGCCACTTCAAATGAACAGGCTGCTGGGAGGGCTGAGGGCTCCAGGCTTTTCAGAAGATAGTTCGAAACTATTGATCTTCCTGTTCCATTTGACATTTAAAAAGCACTGTATGTCCTATACCGCACCTTGGCTCTCCCATAGCTGCTTCTGGAAACAAGAAAGTTACCTGCAGCCTTCATTGCTGTACAGTCTTCTTAGACAGAGCTACGAAAGACTGAAAACTGAACTGCAATTTACTGTTAGTTCTGCTTCTCTTCTTTAATGTAGCTGTTTCAACACAAAGCTGGTATTAATCAGGTTCTCAAATCAAGTCAAGTTTTGCCATTACAACACTTTCAGGGTATGTAAGATTTACTGTTGGTTTTTTTTGGTAGCAACCACCTCATACAGATCTGAGCAATGATAACTCCTGTGTTGATTCACAGCACCTGGTTTTCCCCTGCCTAACATTTGTGTTGTCATTTGCACATGGGCAAGCGATTCATAAGCAGTTTGCAGTTTGCTCAGGCTGCTGAACAGTGGAGATGCAGGTTCATTATTTTTGATGAATCAAAGAGCAGCCATTAGGAGCAATCTGAACACTGTCATGAAGTGCACTGTGCATGGCTAATCTATCTCACCGTGTTTTAGCAGTTTTTTTATATTAACACCCCCCCAAAAAAAACATGACCTGCACAGCTCAGCCATGAGGATGAGAGCAAGTCTGAACATGTCATGAGATCACCAATGAGTCATGTAGTGTCAGTGAACAGAGAAGGAAAGCTGGTTGGTCCCTGACTTCCCTAATCAGTAAAATCCCCTTCCAGTGAAGTCATAATCTGTAGGGACAGTCCCTTTCACAAATGCACACCATAGGTGCTTTTCTTTTTTTTTGAAGTCAGCAGCTCCTGGGCTAGGGGCAGACATTCAAAAAGCCAGAGCCTGAATTGATTCAATCTTTGCAAGTTAGTCTAACCTGTGTACATGTACACTGAACCAGTTTGCAAGTGAATAGACATTTAGGAAATGCAGATACATGCCCGCAGTGGCTCAGACCAGAAGCTGGGGGGCTCTAGAGGGTCCCTCAGCTGCAGGAAAGTTGTGGCCAGCCCTGGCAGTAGCCTCAGGTGAACTGGCCAGGGAAGTGGTTTAATTCCTGCCCTGCCTGTCCTACTCGCATGGACCCAAGCTGGGGTCTGCCTTGTGCTGCAGTGGGGGGGGTGTGCACCAAGGTGCTGGCCAGCATGGCCCCTGGGGCAGGCAGGGAGGAGTTTTATTCCCTCCTCTGCCTTTGGGGGCTGCAGCCGGGGTCTGCCAGCCCCGACTGCCACTGCTGATCGCTCCCTGCATGGGGCAAGCAGCGGGATAAGCTCCTTCCCTGCCCCCTCTGCCAGATGTTGGAGGAAAGTGGGAAATAACACCTCTCCTAAGAGGGCCATGCCGGCTGGCCTCTGGCCACTCCTCTGCCCCTGCTGCTGGAGTGGTGAGGGGCAGGGACCATGATGGCAGCAGCCCGTCTCATGGTGTCCCTCTTCCCAGCAGCTTGCCTAGAGCTGCGCAGAGGGACAGGAGCAGGAGGTGCAGCTACAGAGGGGGGGAGCAGAACAGCCCTGCCGAGCCCAGCCAGTGTGCACCTTCCCCTCACCTCCAGCGGCCACTCCCCCTCCTGTCCCTGCTGCACTGCTCCCCGTGGAGCGGGGGTTGCTTCAACCCAGAGTATGGAGCTCTAACGTCAGCTCCATCTGCCTTTCTTCACCTGCCCAGCCTGATAAGTAGCCCCTGCAGGGGTGGATGAGTGGGTGGGTGGAAAGCAGCTGGAGCTGGAGCCAGATCTCTATGCTCTAAGCAGAAGCTGCCAGGCTAAAGCTACATCTCCCACCCGTGTTGCCCGGAGCAGTGCAGCAGGGACGGGAGGGGGAGGGGGAGGAGCTGCTGGAGGTGAGGGAAGCTGTGCGCTGGCTGGGCCCAGCAGGGCTGTTGTACTCCCCTCACCTCCAGCTGTGGCTCCTGTCCCACCATGCAGCATCGCGTTAGCCAATTAGTTTCTGCCCAGTGCCTGGAGCTCTGGCTCCAGCTCCGTGTGTTGGGCTGGCCTCTGCGCATCTGCCCTCAGCAGTCCCTGCACGTTGGCCCGGCTCTGCCCCTCAGCCCCAGCCCCACAGCTGTGGGTGGGGCAGTCAGATGGTGCTATGGAGGCTGAATGCCTGATGGGCTGTTATACCCCGGTCAGGCAGACCTCAGCCGTGGTCCCTCGGTGGGAGAGAGGAGATGGGTAATAAACCCCTTCCCTGCTCCCTTTGCCTCCAGGGGCCAGGCTGGCTAGCATCTGGCCAAGCCCCCACCCCCAGCTAGAGAGCAGAGGGGAGGGGCCAGCCCTACTCAGGAGCAAAGAGCACAGCCCAGCCCAGGGCTGAGGAGCATGCTGGGATCCTGGGGGACTCTGGTTTGGTTTAACTTAAGCCAGGAAGGGGTCTGGGACAGAAGTTGCATAAACCGGTTTGACCCAAATCAGTTAAGTCTGATACTGCATTCAACCAGGTTTATCTTAAATCAGTTTTGGTCATTTTGAAACCATATTATGTGCACTGAAGTTTTGTTTTGTTACAGGTTTAAACTAGTTTCTGATCACTTAAATTGGTTTATGTGTAACTTCAGTCCCTAACCCTGGAGACAGGAAAATTAAGGTTATTAATTAATTGTTGTGATTGCAGTGCTCCCAATGTACACACTTCACCGCTTTAGAACAATTGGATGCCTCCAATTGTACAGGAGAGGGTGAAAAAGAACTGGCATAGGAAATTTAGATGTCAACAGGTTTAAATACATTTTCCATGCCATTGAGTAGAACACTGGAGTTTTTTGGAGGAAGATAAACCTGACATCAGACCCCACCTTGCTAACTAGACTGGCCTGGGGCACAGGGGCCTGGGCTTTGTGTGGTCCTCAGATGGAAACAGGCTTTTTTTCAGTTGGATGGAGATCACACTCACTGCTTTTGTGATGTACTGACCCTGAGACTATGACATTTGTAAGATTTGTAGACCACATGATACAAAGGAAAAGAAGGAAAGAAATATATGCTTTTTTAATGATGTCTTTTATTACTGTTTGTATTTTAGTTTCTTTTGCAGTAGAAAAGCTAGTCATACAACCGAATCTTGGAGGATTCCCAGCTGGTATAGATAAAACTTTAAAAATTGTGGACCTGGTCCTGTCTTTCAGAAATACAGGTCACATTCCCAGTTCACATGGGTGGATTTGAAACCTGAACGGATCATAGCGATCACTGCTGAATGCAAGTTTTTTAGCTAAAAATATTCTTAAATTCTGGTGTTTTGTTAGAGAACTGAAACATAAGACTAGTAAGGAAAACTATTTAAAACATGAGTGTAGCATAAATATACCATGGCCATCGATCCTGAAGTAGGTTTTCATTCTACTACTGGTTGATTTTTCTAGCAAAAGCAGGTCAGATTCTGGGATGGCCTCATGAACAACACGTGCTCCCAAAGGCTGGAGGGGCACAGTGACCACCTGCAGGAGGTGGTGGCGGTGGGGGTGTGGTGATGGGGAGCGGGGAGCTCTTGTAGGCAGCCGTGGCGGCAGCGGGGACACGCTGAGTGAGGAGCTCCTACAGGCAGCTGCAGTTATTTCAGCAGAGGGGGGAAAGGGTGGCGAGCAGCGACTGCCTGCAGGCACTGCCAGCAGCATTGGCAGGGCTTCTCTTAGGGGGTGCTCCACCGTCTCAGGGGGTGCACCTGCATGCACGTGCACCCTCTACACGTTACCAATGGATGGCCTAGTCGGTTAGGTACTGTTGTAGAACCAAAGCAGCCCAGGCTCCATTCCCTCATGTGCTGCTTACTTCATGGGTGACTGCAAGCAGTTCATTTAGCCACCCTCTGTGGACACTGCTTGTAATCTCCAGTTCCTCTAATGCCATTTACACCATTTTCCTGCTAGTAGGATAGATGTAAAATGAACAGTAAGTTCGTAGGTAGAACTGTTTGTGCATAATCCCAGGATTTCTATTCCTAGATCTTAGCAAACAGTAGAAATGTTTCAGAATTTTTGAGTAAATACCTCCCCAATAATTAGGCCTGTTGCTTATGCTTACCTATACACCTTCTTTGTATCCAGAATTTGTTCAAAGAAATGACATCTGAAAGCTTTCTGATATCTACAACATTAAGAAAAAATTTAGTTCATTCAGAAATAGCTTCCTGTCGATTCAACGTTATGGCACTGAATCTCCATAAGAATGGGCCCTGCTTTGCTCATTAGTTCCATTATTTGATCTGTTGTTTTCCTGGATGCTGGAAACAACTGACTTCAGTTTTTCCTCAATGCTATCAGCAACAGCACACATTTTGAGTTCTCTCAAGCTGCTGATCAAAGTTCTGTGTGCCCCCTTCATTCCATGGGCTTCATACCAGCTCAGGAGCAATTTAATTTTCTGCTCAGCTGTATCATTCTGGTTGTCCTGAATGACTCGCTCTATGGTTGGTTCTGTTAATTGATGCTTCCGAACAAACGTTTTGACTTGGGGTAATGTCATCCCCTCTGCAATACTAGAAATGTGGGGGCTCAAGTCAATATCTGGAAATACACACAAAAAATGAAAATTTTTAAAAAATGGCATTAGTATTTTACTACTCTTTTTCATTTTAAAAGTACTTCATAACAGAAGAATTTGAAGCCTCAAATAGAGAGAGTGAGTCTAGTTTTTATTGTTTGCTTGTTTTTAAGCAATGGCATTCAGATTAGGAATACCTTTGCTTGTTACACTTTCATATTAGGAAATCTAAATGCCCAGGGATGCTTCCATTTTCCTTTTCTGTAATGTCCTATAAACCTTAACTCTTTCTGTAGCACCTCCTTCTCCGTTACTTTTCTACTTCATGTTTGTGAAGTCCTATTAAACAGATAAGCACTCTCATATATCAGAGCTGTGATATGAACCACTCCATGATGATACTTTCCTCACTAGTTTCCAGCTTATGATGTCCCAGTTACTAATGTCCCAAAGCTTATCTCCAGGGCTCCAAGTCATCTTACTATGTCATCTATAATACAGTGTGAACACCTCTGGCTTAGAAGTCCTATAATGTGTGAAAGTGGGACACATCAGCTCCTGGTTGCACATGGCAACCAGCTTGTTAATGTATTTATTGAAATAATAGTGGGTCTTTTCATCCATTTTTTAAGATGAAGTCTCCAGAAGTTTGCCTAAGTTCACAAGGCTGCTCCAAGCGGAGTTGAGTTTTGCCTGTCACTAACTCCTCTTCTCATGCATCAGCTAGTAGATTTTTGCAAAAATCTTGTTGGTCTAAGAAAAGATGTCCACAAGCCCTGGTCAGTTAGTAGATGGCATGCAGTCCCTACTGAGGCAGAACTTTTAAGACGCAGACAGAAGTGCAGCTCCCCATTGTAACTCATGGCACTTTGCAGGAAGTGCCCTGAGTTAGAATGATCCCCTGGATCCAACATAAGTTTGCTCTAGGGTCCTGAGGGCTGGGGAATCCAGATGCTGACTGCAAGCCTGCAGCTGGTTTCACTTAGCAATGCCCCTCCTTCCTTCCAGTCCTGATACTGTTTTCAGAGTGGGAGGGGAAGGGGAGCTGAAGGAGCTCATTCTAGGGGTTGTCCACCTGGTGCTGGAGGGTGGGGTGGGGGGATCAGAGGCCCCCACCTCAGGGGGACTCCAATCCACACAACCCGCCCTCCAGCACCACCTGAAAAAAACCCCAGACCAAACTCCCTCCATTTCCTTTCCCATTCTGAAAACAGTGCTGGGGTTGAGACTAATTTAAAACCAGTGGGAGCTGTGTCCAAGCAAAGAGTGCATGAGCTCATGTTTATTAATAGATGAGTTGCATATCACCCAGGAGCAACAGCTGTTAGAAAAATAAGAGACTGACCTGGTGTTAAACTTTAGCATATATTTCTACATCATTTTTTCAAAACTCTTAGAAAGTATAATGTCTATTTCATACCTGTATACAGCAGAGGGTTCTCTTCCTGAAAATAAGGACAGAAATAAGTATTAATGAGACCTTTTGCAGTTTTTCTCGCTTATGCTATCCTTTTTCTTTCATTAGATAATGTTTTGCAGCACAGCTGATTTGCTTCATTGGGCAAAACACACATTGCCCCTTATCCCACCCTTCATGGAGCAGGGATTTTCTTGCTCAGCTAGACTTGCTCCACAATGATCCTGGGGGAATGGGTCTGACTGAGCAGGAACTCCTATTCCCTGGGGTGCCTCTCTGTAAGCAGGAAACTAGGCAGGTGCTTGTGGGGTCCACAAACCCCCAGAGCACCTGCCCCTTGGGCTAGGGACAGATATTACACACAAACTGGTTTAAGTGATCAGAAACTGGTTTAAACCTGTAACAAAACAGTTGTTCAGTGCATATAAAGCAGTTTGAGATAAACCTGGTTGAATGTAGTATCAGACTTAACTGATTTGGCTCAGACCAGTTTATGCAGTGTTTGTCCTGGGCCCCTTGCTGGTTTAAATTAAACCAGACTCCCTTAGCATCCTGGCATGCTCTTTGGACTGGACGGGGCTCTCTGCTCCACAGCATGGCTGGCCTCTCCCCTCTGCTCCCTGGCTGGAGTCTCTCCAGGCATGTGCCTGGCTTCTGCCTCCCCCCCTACCCCCTTCTGCTATGCAGGCATTCCCCGTCCCTCACATTAGTTAGCAGCCCACATATTGGGGAGCTGTGACACATGGAACAAAGGAAGAATCGACAGGGAGCTGGTAACATCCCTCTGGTTTTTTATGGGTTGATAAACACTGAGTTACGTACGGGTGATAAACATTCCCCGCTGGGCTGTTTGGGAGGGGGTGGGGGGAACCCTCCCTAATCACAGCATCTTGCTGGGGCCTGGCCATGCCCGGCTCAGCTCATCTTTGTGCAAGGGAAGGAAAGGCTGCTCTAGTGCCCTCCAGCTTCTAGCCTGAGCCACTGCAGGCATGTGCCTGCATTTCTGGGATGTCTGTCTGGTTACAAAACTGATTTAGCCTAGCCAGGTTAGACTAACCTGCAAAGATTTAATCAATTCAAGCCCAAGCTTTTTGAATATTTGTCTCTAGCCCTGATGACTAAAGAGTAGGAACAGCTCAGGCTGCTCTATTCTCCTACCACAGAGCTAACAGACGTCTGTAATGAAGTGGCAGAGTCTATTACTACCTATTGTGCCATTGATTTTTCTTTGATGTGGTGTGACAATGGGTAGCAATGTCTATTTGCTCACCATTTGTGCTATGAATTTTTTTTTCTGGTGGTAGAAACGAAATGTCTGGTGTTGTCTGTTTCCACCCTTAAATTAGCTGAGGAAGCAGAAAGGGTGACATTAGGATGACATGGTATCCTCAGCTGCAGGGAATGCATTGCTAGTCTGTGCATCCTAAGGAAGCACATGTCTTTAAAAAAGGAAGCTCATTAACTCATTTTTAACAGGTAATCTCATTAACTCAAAAAGAGTTAATTTTCTTCCTTTCTAGTGTCAACAGTCTGTAATACTCCAGAGTAGAGTTAGCTGAGGCAGATGGTCTCATATTAGCAACCTGGACTGTGTTGAATTTCACCCATGCTAAGTAGTGATACTTACCTCTGTCACATTCTTTGAATACTGCTGGTTAATATTCAAGTTCTTGTAATTCTTCCTGTCTGAAAAACACAAATTCAGAGACCTTTAAAAACTGGCACAGAGTTCAGGAATTGTATCAGTTCAGGAATGATACCTGATAACATTTAATTTTAAGCAATTCAGATTCAGTTCAGTGTAAGAAAAGAGACTTACGCCAAAAGCAGTAGTACAGCATTCCAGCCAATGGCAGCAGTAGTATAAGTGCTGACAACGTCCACCAAAAGTTTCCTTATAATAAAGACCATCAGAAAATTTTCATGAAGGTAACAAACAGAAGCAGATCATTGTATAACAAGACACTTCAAACTTTACACAGGATC
This sequence comes from Gavialis gangeticus, assembly GCF_001723915.1. Classification (NCBI taxonomy): domain Eukaryota; kingdom Metazoa; phylum Chordata; order Crocodylia; family Gavialidae; genus Gavialis; species Gavialis gangeticus. The sequence goes on along the minus strand of NW_017728994.1, from coordinate 36,568,770 downwards.
AAGAAGGCCTGACTGAGGGAAGTCCTTTTGTGGGTGAGTGAGCAGAGAGATGCAGGGAGCCTTCCCCTGCCACTTCTCAAGTTACTGTGCAGGGGAAAGACAAGAAATGGTTTCTTTTCTCTCCTGCTCCAGGCTAGTGGCTCATTTGCCATACACCACTTTAAAAGGGGCATATGATTGTTCTCCTTCTACACCGTCAGCCAGAAGCAGTGTCCATGTTCTTCCACTTTGTGCATTGTCAAGTGGTTCAGCTCCATGCTGCCTCCAATGTGGACATTTGCTTATTGGCCAGAGTGGCCCCTTCCATATAGCTGCATTCTACCATCAGATACACAGGAGTTTTAAAAATTACCTTTACATACCTTTACATACAGTATTTGAGGTTGGGGTGCAGTGTACGGCAATGCCATTTTCACACCTACAGAAATTTGAATAGCTAATATTAATGTTTTTTCATAGGAAAGGTAGAAAAACAATGCAGTCTGTCAAGAGGGTGAAGCAGTCACTACGTTCATCTATTCTTACCATCCTGCTCTTTAATATATGTTGGTATTAAGAATTTTGAAATTAATGAAGGAGCCTCTCAGTTTTTCAATGCTGCGAATTCTCTGTGGGTTTTTGTTCAGTTCCTAGTCATGAGTCATAGTGTAAATTATGTTAAGAATATTTTTATTTACAGACTGCACATTCATTTTCATGGACACATAAGGTGTGATGGGTGCTTTACTCTACTTAACTCCTTATCTACTACTTAAAATCATTATCAGAGTGATTACCTCAGCCAACTAGTCTGCTCCTTTGTAACTTGCTAACTTGAAACAGTCCTCTGTTCACGCTAATGGAGTACACACAAACAAAGGCAAGCTTCAAAAAATTCAAAGTGGAAATGATTAAAATAGCCTCAGAATCTGCACGCAGATGCATATGTGCCCATGTGGTTGTAGAAACCGAATTCAAATTGAACCTGGCACAGTTGTAAACCTTGTGGAGACTTAAAGAAAAAGGCTTGTTTTCATTGAATTAAATAAACTAGCTTTACATCACTGAAAAACTCAGTAAACTATAACTTGACCACCAAAATGAAGTACAGTGTGCTTTACTATATTAGATGGGACTTTCAACATAGATGAACTAGTTCTGTAAGCTAAATCATTTGAAAAGCAAACACCTTTCTACCATCCTAGACAGTGCCTTAGATGTGCCACTGAAGCTAACTTAAAAACTGCCTCTGCCCAGAACATGATCTTATGTAGTAAACTGATGAAATAATACAGGCCTAAAACTTACTTGTCACATGGTTCACAATACTTTGCACATTGTTCAGCAATGCAAAAATAACCACGTTTACACCTGCATTTTATATTGTGGGTGGTGGTACAGTTGTCTTCAACTTCCATACCTAAAATAAATCCCAACAGTTTGTTAATATTACAAAAAGCAGGTACTCTGAGCATTTTACTGCACTGTTTGCAAACTCTTCTTCTTAGGCTGTATTCATGTAGCTTTACTGCTGTGTGCATCAGTATTATAATATTGTTTTATACATGCTCCTCCTGATTATAGGACATTGGGAAGAGGAGGATAAAAATGAGACATCTTAGCAGAAACTACAAAAAGGAAAGTTTACGCAAGATACTTTTGTTTTGCTGGAAGTTGCTTCTATACATATAGATACATACTTAAAAAATTAGCAGTTTTTCTTTTTTGTCCATCATATATATACCTTTTGGCTAAGTACAGATAGTCAAAAAGCCTGAGGCTGAATTGGTTCAATCTCTGTAAGCTAGTCCAAATTGCGTCGATTGAACTGAAGACCAAGTGAACACACATTTACTTTTGATTCCTAAAATACTGCCACAAACCTGCAGTGGCTCAGACCAGAAACTGGGGGATGCTAGAGCATGCCTTCCTGCTCAGCTGGAGCAGAAAACTTGGGCAAAGCTAGCCCACCCGCTGTGCGAGGGCGGAGATTGCAGGGGAAGTGCAAAACATCCTGCGTTCCTTGGGGATTGTGAGTTAACTTGAATCTGGAGAAGATCTGGGACAGAAGTTCAAAAAACTGATTTATGCTGAATCAGTTAAGTCTGATACTACATCCATCCAAGTTTATCTTTAACTGGTTTTGACCATTTTTATGGCTAAACTGGTTTTGTACACTGAACTTCTGTTGTGTTATCAGATTTGAACTGGTTTCTAATCACTTATACCTGGGGTTCCCAAAGTTTTTAGGTTGAGGCCTGGCAAACCGTGGCCCGAAAGTGGCCATGTCCCAGCAAACCGTTAACCAGGGGTCACAGCTGACCGTGGCCAGAATTTCTAGCTGGAAGACAGGTAAGGATACCCTCACACCCCTGGCGGGATGAAGGGGTGGGAGGGGTAAACCCTGTGCTGCCACAGGCCCTGTGGAAGGAGCTGCAGTGTCTCTGCCAGGCTCTGGGGGACTGCAGTTTGCTGGTCTGTGGCCACTTCCAGTCTGGTAGCCGAGTGTACTGTGGACCAGCAACTGGGCCGTGGCCTGGGGATTGAGAACCCCTGATTTATACCATTTTATATGTAATTTCTGTCCCTAGCCTTTAAGATTTGAGATTCTCTATTAGCTTCTGCACTGTAGAAACATTTTGTAGGCTTCAGGTTACTTTTTAGGAGTAGATAAAGGAGGTAGTTTGTTGTGTTAGTCTGAAGTCAGGCTGAAGGTAGGGTAGGGTGGCACCTTTGAAACTGATATGTTTAGAGAGCTCCTTGAGCTTTTGTAGGCAACAGCCTACTACATTAAATGCTGTAAATAGGATACAAAAAGGAAGGATTTAATTGGAAAGAAAAAAGGGGAGGGGACATTGCTGAAAGGAAAAAAGGTGGGTAGATTTTATCAACAGGGATAAACAAGACAGTTAAAACACATTCAGGGACATTGGAATTAACAGCTGGTCCAGAGAATGGGATAAGAATCCAAATTATCTTGGATGATTTTGTGTTCCTCAATTTTGTGTTCAAACTAGTTTTTAAAGTTTTGTCCTTTAAGAACAGCTACTCTGAAGTCAGTGATGGAAGGTCCAGGGATGTTAAAAGTGTTACCACTGACTTTGCGTGTTTCTAGAATTGATGTAAAAGAATTTATGTCAAATCCCTATTCTTTTCCCTGGTATTGTCTTGTCTGGCCAGTGTGGCTGGTTCCCATCATGCCTTAAATTGCACATGTGGCCAGGAGTCAGCTGATCAGGGCTCCCAGCCTCAGGAGTGCATGAGAGCACTGATTAGCTGCATGCTGCTCCCAGCCACAGCGGGTGCAGTGTAGTCAAGGGCTCTGCAGCTGGGAGCCATGATCACCTGCGGCTCCCAGACAAAGGGGTACATTGAAGCCCTTTGCACCCCTGTGGCTGGAAGTAGGAGCTGATCTGTGCTCCAAGCCTCCAGGGCACACTGTAGTTTTTGAGTCCACTGTGCCCCAGAGGTTGGGAGTGGTAGCTGATTGGGGCTGCCAGCCTTGGGAGCACATCAGAGTCAGGGTTCTTTGGGGGTGCGTGGGAGCGCTTGATTTTGATATACTCCCAAGGCTGGGAGTACGGGATCAGCTGACTGGCTGCCTACTTCCTACATGATCCTGGGCTTCCTGCACACTGGCAATATGACATGATGGGGATCTGGTCCCCGGTCCCACAATTGCATATTCTGCCCTGCACATGTAGCAAATGCATGTGTTTGGGGCGTGGTTTTCTAACAGGTTTGTTATCTCTTATTGATTTTTAAGTACTCCAGCTGAGGCTTCAGCACCAAGAGGAAAACAACTTCTCTTTGGCTTGCATATGACATCCCTGTAAATACAACATTTGCCTCTTTGTAACAGTGTCACAAGGTTGACTCATTCATAGATTTCATAGACATTAGGGCTGGAAGGGACCTCAGAAGATCTTCTAGTCCAGCCCCCTGCCCAAGGGGCAGGAAGTCAGCTGGGGTCATAGGATCCCAGCAAGATAAGCATCCAAATTTATCTTGAAGGCGTTCAATGTGGGTGCTTGAACCACCTCTGATGGCAGGCTATTCCAGACCTTGGGGGCTCGGACAGTAAGAAATTCTTCCTTATGTCCAACCTGAAACAGTCTTGCAGTAGTTTATAATCATTCGACCTTGTCGAACTTCATTTGTAACTTGCTCATCTCTTTCTTCTGTTCTGCAGGTAGTGTATATCCCCCATGTTGTATTTGTTCTTTTGACTGTTCATCTTTAATGAATTTCATCTTATTGATTTCAGATAAATTAGAGAAACTATCAAGATTATTTTGAATCATGATCCAGTCTTCCAAAGAGCTTACTGTCATCCACAAATGTATAAACTTACTGTATTCCATCATCCAGTACAAGATTACTACTTCCCTTCCTTTATTAGAAAAAACTCACTAGAAAAAACTCACTAGAAAAAACAAGTAAGGATCACATTTGCTTTTTTAACAGCTCTATCACATAGGTGTCAACTCTGTCTAATATAACCAGATCTTTCTCCTCCTTTGTTTCCACCTACTGAGCTCACAGCTTTTAGTAGAAATCCTGTTATTAGTCCTTGATGATACAAACTGGCACTTTGTATTACTGAACATTATAAAATTGTGACTAGTCTTCAAGGTCCATCCAGTTTTTCCTGCATGATGATTCTCCCCCGCATTGATGGTACCCCCAACTTTATCAGCAAATTTCATTAGCAAGCTCCTACTTTTATGTCAAAGCCACTAGTGAAAAAACAGTAAGATCTATTCCAAGACCGATCCTTGAAGAATTTGACTGGTAGCCTCCTTTCAGCATAAGGCTTCCCCTTTCATTAGAACCTGTTGTCTTTCTTGTAGAGTCCTTATCTACTGTACAATTAATGTATTAATCTTCACCTTTTCCATGTAGCATATTATTAAATACTTCAGTGAAATACAGCTATATCAGATCTATCACATTTCCCCTGCCTAGAAAATTCATTACATTATCAAATAAGGTTACCACATTAAGTCAGCTTGGCAGGATTTACCTTTGCAAACCCTTGTTGCATTTTATCTCATTTTCCACATCCTTATTCATGTCCTTATTCTTTCTTTTGAAATGTGTTCTAAGATCCTGCATACTATTGGAGTCAGATTAATGTAGTGGCCTTTTGTTTCCTTAGGTAGCAGTGGTTTCAGGTAGGCACTTAGATAAGAAGTGGAGACTTTTGAGTGTCTATAGGGGTTTTGAAAGTGTCTACAGGAGGGCTAGAAACCAAAACAGATAGCTAGATCTTACTCAGCTTCACTTAACAAGAACAATTTTAGCAATTGCTGAGGGATGAATCATGGGCATATGTCACAGCTCAGGGCAGCAGAAAGTGCAAAGGTGCAGCATTTTAGACATTCCTAGAAGCAGATGTCAAATGCCTTTTGTCTTTCTGCTCAGTGAGGCAATCAAATACTATGTTGGGGTCTGTGTCTCATGTAGAGGCATGAGAGATTATGAGAAGGGTCTTGCTCCCTCTCTCATGCACCTGCATGGACATAAACAGTCAGGTGCAAAGAGTTGAAGGATTTTTGAATCTTCAATACTTTTAAGTAATTACTCTTTGTAAGCCTTTAAAAAAATAAACCTACTAATTCTTACCTTTAATATGACTTGTGCCCCCTATCCCCAGCCACCTGCAACAGGATTTCCTCAGATAATACTACTCAAATTTCTACAGTGCTTCAAAACAAGTGCTGGGTTCTGAAGCACTTCAGAAGAAGACTGTTTATGCAGCACTTTTGTGTCTGAGAAGTAGGACCTGCAAAGTTGCTTGAGTAGTAACTATAACTACCTATCACATTGAAGAGAGTAGGTGTTGTGTTCTCCTGGATGGACTCTCTACAAATGCTCAGATACCATTTCATAAGGAGGAGCAAGCCTATGGCGAAACTTGCCTCTGTCCAGAAATCATTTTGACTGTCTTTTACCCCAAGCATTATTATTTTTCATAAGAAGTTTGTGAAAAGATACTAAATGAAAACCTTGTTTCCAGATTGCTTTGTGTTAGCTTCCTAAAGCTGTTTAATATACCTAAAAGATTTCCACTGTAACCTAAACTGCGGTAACTCAAGATAAATACCCATGTACTGCACTCAGGGGTGGGGGCATAAGGTAAACTGCTTGCATTGCAAGCTTCAACATAGAAGGAGAGCAGCTTCTGTGGGGCTTCTACACACCCTCCAAAGTGGGCAAATACGGCGTAGCTATACTTCTGCCTCTCAAAATGCCAGCATGTGTAGCTGAGCCTCTGGGAATGGGAAAATAAGCTTTCTCCTGGTAAGGGTTGGGGTGGCTTAGTCCTCTTTTCCCTTTACAGAAATAAAGGGATTCAGGTATCAAATAGTAACTTTCGATTACAATTCCCTACTGGTCTGTTCCTAGGACATCGTAAACTATGTGCTATCCTTTGTTCAGCACTGTGATAACTTTTCAATCTAGCCCAAAACCAAATATTTTTCCATTACTCGAGTTTCTGTGTTATAGACATACCATGTCCACTGTCACATGACTGGCACTTTCGGCACTTCTCAAGATAATTGTGCTCATCCATGAAGTTAACTCCATTGTTGCACGGTGAACAAGTTGGTGTATTGTTGCCTGTTGTACAATCATGCTCTTTGAATGTACCTTAAAAAAAAAAAAAAGAATGAGACCTGCCATATCTGCTCCCAGGAAAAAAAACAGATGTGGTTTCTGTTCAACTCTTGCAATACTTTCTAATTAGAAACATTGGCAAGATGAAGATTCCCTAAATGCTGCAGACAGTTTAAATGGGTATGTATCCATTCATGTGTTTTAATAATGTAGCATATGCAGGACTGAATTAAAAAAAACTTATTTAGAAGAAACAGAATGAAAATGTATCAAGCAAAATGATACTTTGAATGAAAAAGCATGTGTACAAATGGAGGAGAGTCTTGAGGGTAAGAGAGCATGGATGAACTTCCTGACTTCCTTAAAACTGGTGCACATAGTTGTCTTTGGACTTTTCTGTTAAAATCACTTTACACGTGACCTGGGAAGTTATTGGCATAAACTTAGTGAATGCTTAGGAAGCACATTTTATAAGATTTGAGTAGCCTAGTTAGGACTGGAAGAGATAATGGGAATGGTGTTAGTAAAGACTGGACAAATCAGGTATACCCTTAAGGAAAAGGAGCCCAAATAAAAAAGAAAAACAACTAGAGACCAGCCAAGAAAGTCCATTTTGCAGTGCCCAAACTTCCAACTGCATGAGATCACTAAGTTGAAGTAGTCCTGTCATTGTGGGAAACGTGGCTGCAGCTAAGTTCTGAAATACCTATATCCTAGAGAAAGCTACATCATGTAGGTTATGCAGCAGGGTACAATGCTGCAGGTGGCTATTTCTTCTCAGCTCTTCACTTTTAATAGATTGTCTTAACATAATACCTACCTGGTGGACACTTCGTACAACAGGTCTTGCCATCGGCTGCAAGGTGTTGACCAGACTCGCAAAAAATTTCTCTTTTAGCAATAATCCTCTTTATAGCAGTCTTATATGCAGTCTGTACTCCAAGTGTACTATTGCTTTCATGCTGTGATCCAGTGCTCCAGCTGAAAACCTGGGATAAAACATTAACATTATTTAAGGACTTGTTATAAATGTAGTTTGTGGTTCCCCTGATAGTGCTACATTGGGACTGTTAGCCCTCTTAAATATGTTGGTATTTATCACATTATTATATAGCTTTTTTGAATGTTAGGAAATCAACACATAGGAAATCACAGGGTCTTACATGTCATTATTCAGCATTATATGTAGTAGTATGTGGAATGTAAGGTTGGAAGTAAATACCTAATAGGCCTATGGTAAGTCCATCTATTTGATCCATAACAGGTGATCTCTGTCTTCAACAGATATACCTGGGTATATTTTAAGCTAAGTAAACTACTGTTTCCAGGAACTGCTTTCACTACATCATAATACTGAGCCTAGATCTGCCCTTTGTTAATCAATAATGAGGACCAAATATGCAGGTTTGGGAACTTTCCTAAATCTTGCTATGATTTTTGTAGGTACTGAGAGGTAGTTAGCCATTTTATGTTTAAGTTAGGGTGTTTATAGACATGCTTCAGGAGGTAGTGGAGTGAGAAGAGTGCTTCAAGAGCCATGCTAATTAACAGCACCCAGAGCATCATGTGTATCAGCATCCCCATGCTGAAAAATGGCAGCAGGGTGATGAACTTCAGTTCAAAGTGCCCCATCACCATTTTTTCAGCATGGGGACACTGATACACATGACACTAGAGTCTTTTGGAGCATAGTAATTACCATACTCCAGCAGGCTTGATTAAACAAGTCTGCTCTGATGTGCTGTAATTACAGTATGTCCAAGTAACCTCCCTGCACATGTATAAGACCCCTTAGGCATCTGACTGAAGTGAACTCAAATTTACGAAAGCTTATGCTCTTTATATATATTATTTATATTTAATGAGTCTATAAGGTTCATATCTAGCCTACCTTATTTATGGACACATACATAATGTACTGAGCTATCATATCTTTTGCTAGGATTTAAATAGGGCTGTGCAAAATTTCGTCACTAGTTTTGTTTGGACGCTGCTTTGACCTGTTTCGAGGTTGAAACAGCAAAATTGAAACAAAACAGATGTGGTCGAAACAGCCTCAAAACAAAACAAGGCAAGTTGAAACGTTTTGCCGTTTCAATGCTGTTTCACCGTTTTGCCCATAGGCTATAATGGGGAAAGTTGAAACAGCCTATAACTTTGTCATTTCTGGCCAGATTTGGATAAAACTTGGAGAAATGGTATCCCCTTCTGAGGGCATAAAGCATGCCAAGTTTCAAGAAGTTAGGTGCAGGGGCTTTGGAGAAACTGTACCCCAAAATCTTGAGAGCCAAACTTGTGTCATGTATATGTGTTAATCCACAGTGGGGTCAAAACTGCAGGGATGCTAGCCCCTGTGGAGGCCACAAAGCCTGCTAAGTTTCAAAGAGATAGGTGCAGGGAGTTTGGGGAAACTATACCCCAAAATCCTGAAACCAAAACTCATGTCACGTGTATGTGTTAGGCCACAGCAGGTCAAAACTGCAAGCATGCTACCCCCTGCTGGGGCCACAAAGCCTGCTAAGTTTCAAGGAGATAGGTGCAGGGGTTTGGGGGAAACTGCACCTCAAGCTGCAGACAAGCAAAACTCATGACATGGGTGACACTGTGTGTGTTCAGGAGCAGCAGGGTGAAAGCTGCAGGCATGCTAGCCCCTGCTGAGGCCATGAAGCCCGCCAGCTGTCGAGGAGATAGGTACAGGGGTTCTGGGGCCCTGCACCTCTGGCTGCTGGCAGGCAAAACTCATGACATGGGTGCTTGTGTGACTGCTGCCTTTCATCAGGCAGCAGGACTGAAGATCCCTCATCACTTACCACCACAGACCTGGGGGTAATAATTGACCACAGTATGAACATGAGCCAGCAGTGTGATGCTGTAGCCAGCAGGGCTAACAATACGCTGGCATGCATCTACTGATTCATCTCAACCACAACCATTGCAAAGAAGTGATTCTCCTACTCTACTTGGCTCTTCTCAGCATTGGTGAGACTGCAGCTGGAGTACTGTGTCCAGTTCTGGGCTCCGCACTTTAACAAAGATGTGGTAA
>NW_017728994.1:36534314-36558628 GCF_001723915.1 Gavialis gangeticus | reverse complement strand
ATGCAGCAATCGATGCATCTCCAGCAAAACCAAAGAAGTGATTCTCCCACTCGACTTGGCATTGGTGAGACCACAGCTGGAGCGCTGTGTCCAGTACTGGGCACTGCACTTCAACAAGGACGCAATAAAGCTCAAGGAAGCCCAGAGAAGGGCCACCCATATGATCGGAGACTTGCACGGCAAGCCATACGAGGAAAGGCTGAGGGACCTGGGACTCTTCAGCCTGAAAAAGAGAAGGCTGAGAGGGGACTTGGTAGCAGCTTACCGCTACGGCAGAAGTGTACATATAGGGCTCGGTGAGCAACAGTTCACCAGGGCACCCTTGGGGAAAACTAGGAGTACTGGTCACAAACTCCTGGAAGATCGTTTCAGGCTCAACATTAGGAAAAACTACTTCACAACTAGGGTGTCATGCATCATGCCCTCAGAAGGGGCTACCATTCCTGCAAGTTTTATCCATATCAGGCCAGAAATGACAAAGTTATAGCCTGTTTTGACCTTCCCCATTATATCCTGTGGGTGAAATGTCAAAACAGGGTCAAAATGACAAAATGTTTTGACGGAACGAAACGGAACAGCCGTTTCGACGTGAAACAAAAGTAAAAAAAACACTGTTCTGTTGAAACGTTGAAATGCTGGTTGAAATGGAATGCTTCCGTTTCTCACAGGCCTAGATTTAAACAAAAAAAGTATTATTTCCATTACTGTCCTTTTTTTGGTTTTCACTTACCACTCTAGATGTGTTTAATATTCATTATAAATATATGACAAAAATAGTCTTCCTCTTTTGTTTCTCTGGAGAGCAAGGTCCTCTGTGGTCCACTCTATAGCCTGAATCATATTGTAGAGAATTTTGTAAAGATTTGGATGTGTGCTGAGGTGTACATGTCTTTCTAGAGAGTGCCATATACTGAAATGGAATATTTTTTGACTAGGACCCATATTCTTATATGGAAACACACCCACATGCAACTTACTTAAGTTCTGCTTTTACTCTCAACATCCATTTCTTATCTAATTGTGAGGCAAAGATTTTTGCAGGTGATATCTTTATTGGACCAGCTGCATGGTTTTTATCAGGGACCTAAAGTATCAGAGGCTGATGAAGACTGTCTTGCATTCAAAAGCTTATCTAACTTTATCCCAACCATGCAGTTGATTCAATAATTATATCCCCTGCAAAATCCTTGCCTCTTTGCACAATTCTTGCACCATCACAATTACAAAATCACTCCAACGCTATCAAAATACAGAAGAGATCTTATCTATGAAATTCTGATAATGTACTTGATACTGTAGAAGACAGAAAAATGAAGACTGCTTTTTCCAAATAATTTGTGGTCCAATTTAACTTTAATTTATATTATTTCTTCTGCCTTGAAATTGAGGCAGTGACTTTTATTTAAATAAATGGTAGAGCTGTCTGTTTAATCTTAGTAGTGTTTTTGTCTTCTTTGAAAATGGAGGGTTATGCATATGGTGGTGGAAACTGCTGAGAGATGATTTTTTTAAATGGAAGTCTCTATGGAGACTGTGGTAGTATAAAAGGAAGTTGCAGACTATCTCCTATGTTGTGAATTGATTTAAATCAACAATATTTAAATCTCATATTTTTTTCAAGATTTGAAACAGGAAACCTTGATTTTAGTTGGTAATTGTAATCTTGTTTTGTGTTTGTGGTTTAAGTTTTCTGTTTAATTTCTGAATGAAAGGTTGATTTTTGTGACTGTTACCTATTCAGCTATATTTTGCAGATAAATATAAACTTTACACCAAATTTGGTATTTTGGTTTATCTGACAGGTGGGTAAGCTATGCCATGCCCATGCAATCATGTAGCTTAACATGCATTTACTGAGATTTTTAATTTTTTTATATTTTATTACGTTAGAAAATGTCAGCTAACACTTCTTATTTACCAGTTTTATAATCATTTATGTTGGTTTGGTATTGAATGAATACTGAATTCTGATTAGAATGCAGGAAACATGTTATTAGTAAGGTAAACTTCTATTTAAATATACCAGATAAAAAAGAAAAATGTTTATCAAAGCATATTTCCATTTAAAACTGATCGAGTATATAAAGAATGTATTACTTGTGTTGAATTGAACTTATTGGTCAAGTTCTCCCTTAAGGCTAAATATAGACATTCAGAGGTGTTAAGGGGAGGCTAAATCGATTCAAAATAGCTGTGTGATATCAGCTAAATCAGAATGAAGAGGACTAGCAGGGATGCTGGAGATCTGCTGGGGGATGGAGGGGAGGCGTGACCCATGAGCGGTGTGGGGGCAGTGTGAACCACAGGTGGGGTGCGTGGGGCCAATGCGACCCCTGGGTAGGGTGAGCTCCCCCCACCCAGCGAACCTACACCCCCATCCCTCCTGTCCTTACCTTACTTGCCTATACCCCTTCTACAACCACTTAACTTGCCACCTGGATAAGAGAGAGGAAGTTGACATTGTATACCTAGACTTCCAAAAGGCCTTTGATTTTGTATCCTATGATGTGCTGATGAGAAAATTGGAGGATTGCAGGCTTAACTGCCTGACAGTTAGGTGGGTAGGAAGCTGGCTGTGGGGTAGGACCCAGAGAGTTTTAATGAATGGATCTGTGTCATCCTGGTGAGAGGCAGCCAGTGGTGTCCCTCAGGGGTCGATGCTTGGTTCAGTGCTATTCAACATCTTTATCAGTGATTTGGATGTGGGGGTGAACAGCTCACTGGCCAAGTTCATGGACAACACCAAGTTATGGGGAAGCATGGTTATGCTTGAAGATAGACTGCAGATACAGGCGGAGCTAGACTGCCTTGCAAGTTGGGCGGATCAAAGCCAGATAAGTTGAACATCAAGAAATGTAAAGTGCTCCACCTGGGGATGGACAATCCCTAACAGACCTCCAGGCTTGGCAGTACCAAGCTGATGAGCACCATGAATGAAAGGGACCTATGAGTAATAATAGACCACAGTAAGAATATGAGCCATCAGTGCAATGCTGTAGACACCAGGGCAAATAATACTCTGGCATGGATCAATCAATGCTTCTCAAGCAAAACCAAGGAAATGATTCTTCCACTTTACTCAGCATTGGTGAGACTGCAACTGGAGTACTGCGTCCAGTTCTGGGCACTGCACTTTAACAAGGATGTAGTAAAGCTTGAGAGAGTCCAGAGAAGAGCCACCCATATGATCAGAGACTTGCATGGCAAGCCATATGAGGAAGGCTAAGGGACTTGGGACCCTTCAGCCTAAAAAAGAGAAGGCTGAGAGGGGACTTGGTAGCAGCTTACCACTACATTAGGAGAGCACATCAAGGGCTCAGTGAACAACTGTTCACCAGGGCACTCTTGGACAAAACCAGGAGTAATGGCCAGAAACTCCTGGAAGACCATGTCAGGCTGAACATTAGGAACATTTCTATGCAGTTAGGGTGTCCAGACTCTGGAATAAGCTCCCTCCAGAGGTGGTGTAGTCACCTACCCTGGAAATCTTCAAGAGAAGACTGGACGGTCACCTTCCTGGGGTCACCTGTCTTTCCTGCCTAGTGCAGGGGGCTGGACCCGGTGATCTTCTGAGGTCCCTCCAAGCCCCTAACAATCCATGAAAGTATGAATCCCTCCCAACTTGCTTGGCTCCCACAGCGGCAAATGCTGATAAAAGCATCTGCACCCCGAGCAGCTTGTGGGATGGGGGTTGAGAGGGTTGGCTGGTTGAGATGGGGGGAAGAGCAAGGGAAAGGGAGGGCAAAAAATAGCACAGTGCAAGGTGGGAGGGGTGTGTGTGTGAAAGGACCAGCCCTGGGGCTGGGGCCAGTAGCTTGGTTTTCCCAGCCCTGGGGCTGCACAGCGGAAGTGTACCGAAGTTCCGCATACTGGTTTGACCTAAATCAAATAAATCTGATACTACATAGATCTGGGTTTATCTTAAACTGGGTTCTGCACATTTTAGACAAGTTTGTCTGCATGGAGCTTCTGTACAGTTACAAGTTTAGACTGATTGCTGGTCACTCAGACCAGATTTGTAAGTGTAAGGTTGGCACCACGATGAGCTAAATTTAAATCGAACAGTCATTTTGAATCTGATTAAATCTCCCTAAATGTCTGTAGTTAGCCCAAGATTTTAGAATTAGTAGATCTTACCTTATCACACCCCATTCTAAATCATAAATTAGAAAAAAGAGAGCCTTTTCATTCTTCCTCAGTTCCTGATATTTGAACAAACTAGTTTCTGAACTCAGCTAATCTGAAATGAAGAAGCAGACACAGCTGCCAAAAGCTTGTGTATCAGCTTTAGTAAACTCTGCTTCCAGGTGGTTAGCCAGTGACTTCCCCAGGTTCTGTAACTTGACTTTCTTTAAAACGTTGCTAGCAAACATACACTGCTTAAACATTTTAAGAAATAATTTGAATTATTTCAATAGCCTTTCATAATTTTAGGTATTCTAAAAACATATTTTAATTTCCCATTTAATAGTAAAAAAAAGAAATTTAAAAAGAAAAATACATTTAATATAAAAAGGCCAATTTGAAAGACAAATGCACTGTTTGAAAATATTTTTTACTGGGCTGTATATTAATTAAATAATTGTTTTACCCACAGTACCAAGTTTTGTGAAAGTAAATCATAGGTACACATGACTACAATGCAACATTTCCTTGAGCTAAAATTTTTAACCCTTTCAAGGGTCGCTCATGTATCTAGGTAATTGCTTCCACATATGGTAGATACGACAGCTTCTCTGAGAAGGAGGGAAGGCATTTTCTGTTCATGTATTTTACATTTGTAGAATATTCTATTTTGGCTGCATTTCATAGGTCTGATTTTTCATCTGCATCTGAGCTGCTGCTTCTAAAATATTACACTCTAAACTCTATATAGCATTTTTGAAAAACAATTAGGTACTTAGTTCCAGTAGTACTTATCCCTCAACAGAGGGACTGTAAGGAGGGGGAGGAAGAAGTGCAGAGTGAACCAGAAGCTGCTCCTTTCCAGCCAGTTCCGAGTGCTGTAGGAGCATTTCTGGCCTGGGTGTGGATCAGATATGGTGGTGGTAGGAGAACCATTGGCTGCGGTGAGGGGTCAGGCTGCCTTCAGCACCTGCAGCTGCTCTTATTGATTTCCTTCCGCAGGAGCCACAGAAGGGTTTGGAAAGCCACAATCCAAAAAAGAAAGCTTGTAGTTTGAGATAGTCAGTTAGAAAGGCTGTCAGATCTCCTTACTGTGCTTTTATACTAGTGACTGGGGTAATAGGTCCAACACATTTAAAGGGGAAAAAGCAGGCATGAGCGCAGTGAAACGTTTTGCAGAGGAGACAATAAGACCTAGAAATATACGGAAAAGGGGGAATGTGTATGAAGAATCAAGATCAACTGGTCCAAGTTCATCCCTTGTATGACAATAAAAAGCATATGGCTATAGGCGCAGAAAGTTAAGGTTACTGCTGAAATAAAAATGAGCATGAAAAGAAAAAAAAAGTGTAAATCATGGAGGAGGAAATAGGGTCAAATGGGTGATCAAAGCAATAACTATCTAAATAACACCTACAAAGCATGACAGATAAACTTGTGCACAAACCACATTATACCACTGTTAAATGTGCTCTCATAACCACAATAAGCATGAATGCTTTGCATTTCACCCAGGTTCTTGTATACAATATATTAGTAGACACGGTAGGGGAATATAATGGAGTGTATAGAGAAGCATTTTATCACCATACATAATTAAAAGAGCTTCCTCATATATTTACAAGAAAAGTGAAACATTTCTCAGAAGTGGTTCTTCAAGTAACCTCACAGGTCTACAGAGGTGCTGCCACAGAAACTTTGTACAATATTCATACAGTGCTCTCTATCTGATATACCTTTTTTACAATGTAACATTCTTATTTTTTGCATAACTTTTTCTTCTTTTTTTGAATCTCTTGAAATTGCCCTTCCCACAAGATAGCCACTGCAAGATGGCCGTGTGATGAAATGAAAGATTTATTACTAATTAAAAAGAATATGCTAATATCAATTTTCTCATCTGTGGTACACTTTCAACACCATTCAACTCCTCCTTAGTACCCATATAAATAATAGTACTCCCTGACAAATAACAGAAGTTGCATATAGACCCCAAGGATAATAGGTGCTTTTTATTAATTATATTTCTATGCAAAGAGAACAAAATGGTTTTTATCCTGAAATGACTCAAGCTGTTTTTATTTGTTTCCTACACACCCATTTTACAGTGAAAATTCAAACGTTAAGCATGAAATCAGTAGAGGCAGCAGACTAGAAACCCCAAGGAGAATCACAAGCTAGGGCCAGATTCCCGAGCTCAGTTCTTTTTGCACCGTTCATTAACATTTTTCCAGAACTCACTGTTCTTTTGGGGAGGCCTCATAGAAGTGGGTCCAAGAGCAGGCATCAGCTACAGGTTCCTTAGCCATATAGCCTCAAATTGACTATATTTGTAGGGAACCAGGGCAGAGCCACAGAAGACCTAGTGGATCCCTTATGATGCACTGATTTGTTTACTTGACTTCAGAGATTTTGCTTGGGAAAAACTTCCTCCCATTAAAAAGTTTCAGAAGGAGGCTGCATTATGTATGGGTGTGATATGGCCCTATAGGCGTATGAGGACCATGTCTGCATGCAAAGCCTTACTTGTGTACAGCTAATTTTTAAACTGATTTCTTCATCCATCAAGTTCAAAAGAAGGTCTCTGCTTTTTCCTGTAGCCCTATTTATCCATCCTCCTCTTTTTCAATAATTTCCTGTCTCATTTTAGACTAATATTTCCATGTATTCAGAACCCAGCTGCCTTTCTTGCAGTCTTCATAAGTGCACTCAGCATAGCTAAGGACTTTCAAAAGAATTAAAGAAAAGGGAAGGGGATTTCCTTGCTGGAAATTTAATTTGTTCTGATCATGATTACTCCTGGTAATTGGCAAACAAATATAGGAGCCTTTCTTTTCATATTTTGACATGCTCTATTCTGCATAATCAAAATCCCTTGCATGAGCCCTAGCAGGATGGAACAGAATGATAGTTTTTGTATTCAGTCAAATAATCCAGTGCTATCCTTGAATATTTTTAGGTGAAACAGATCTTTGTGGTAGCAGGCTTCCTGTAGCATTTCTTAACTTTTGCTATTTTCCTCCACAACAATCTGTAGCATACATTTAGTATCAGAGCTACTAGAAAGGACAGTAGGGGTATGTGAAGCTTTGGTAGCTGATTTGATTCGGAGGATATTCGGCCTGATCTGGGGACTGAATCGCATAATCCGAATCAAATTGGGAAACCAATTAAAAACTCAGAATCGATTTGAAGCATCCAAATCGATTTGGAAAAGCGTCAGAAAACATTCGGCCACTTTGGAGATTCGACCATAGACTAAACAGGTAGCTGACAGCTGCTTCCAGCTGGTAAGTCTGCTGGGCTTGGGGGAGGGGGAGGAGAAGGGGTGTGAGGGTGGGATGGATTGGGGCTGGGACAAGCTGCCCAGCTGGGCTGTGGGGGTGCATTATTCAGGGAAGAGGGTGGGGGGGAATGGGACGTGGTTGTGGCAGTGCTGGGAGTGGGGGCTCTGCCCTGCTACTGCTTGCCCAGCCAGGGCAGAGGGGGATGGGATGCAGGTGCAGTGGAAGGGGGCAAGCAGCAGCAGGGCATAGTCCCTGCTCCCAGTGCTGACATGCCTGCATCCCACATCAGGCACCACAGTGCTGGGAGCACCCCCACACTGTGGGGCTTTTTTTTTTTTTCCCAAAGCTTCGCTTCGCACTCACTGGCTGCACCTGTGGCGATTGGGGCCTCTGGGTGCTCATGGCAGAGCCCCCCCCATGCAGCATGAGGTAGTGGCGGGCAGTGGGGATCGCCCCCCCTGCTTGGCACCACTGCTTGCCAGAAGCTGCCTCATGGCGTGGGTGCAGCATGGTTCAGCAGGGTGCTGTGTGATGTCTAGGAGCTGGGGTGGCTCCACATGTCAGCTGGAGCCTAGCAGCACTCAGCCCCAATGGCCCTAGCATCCAGACAGCACGCAACACCCTGCAGAGCTGCACTGCACCCGCACCATAGGGCAGCTGCCATGCAGGTACCAGGCAGGCAGGGTGACCCCTGCTGCCCCCCAGTGCCCCACACTGCATGGGGGGGGCTCTGCCATGAGTGCCCAGGGGTCCCAAGCACCACTCCTGCAGCCAGTGAGTGCTGGGCTTCTTATTTTAGTTTTTTTTAAAGTGCCGGGACTAGGCTGGGGCCGGACTGGGGATGGGGCTTGGCAGGGCAGCCATGGGGGCTTCTCCTGTGGCTCCCCCAGCCCAAGGAGTGGCAGGCACAGCTGGAGGAGCTATGGGAGAACCTGCAGCCACCCAGCTGTGCCTGCCTCTCCCCAGACGATCCAAATCACCAAATCTCTCTGAATTGGTGCTGAATCTTCTGAAGTGGATTTGGCCAAATCAGTTCAGGACAGTGATCCGAATCTCTGAATCAAATCACTGTCCTCCAAATTGGCTGAATCCGAATCCGAATTGAATGCTTCCCTATTTGCACAGGCCTAAAGGAGAGTTCCCCATGGCATTCCTCATGAGAACCAGCAGAGCTGGAAAATGTATAGTATATCTTCTTTCAAATCAACAGAATTAAGGTAGCATAATCTCCTGGCATCTGTTACTTGGTACTGAGCGTGCAGTTTCAACAGCAATGAATGGAGCCTATCGACACTGGACTCCTAGGTACTCAAAAAGGTGACCAACTTTGAGATAGTCAGTTTTCATCTGTAATCTCAGTCTCCATCTGGGAAATGGGGGGTAATAACATACCTTTATCATGTGCCTTTCACCTGCAGCGATAGGTCCAAGCAAAAGGACCAAACAGAGCTAACTTAAGATCTGTTTTGCCCAAAAGATCCCAGGGGTTCTGTTTTCCCCAATTTATGCACCTAACGACAGTTCATCTTTTGAGAGGTTAAATTGATTCAGCATGGTTACCTGATATCAGGTAAGTCAGGATGGGGGGGCTAGCTGGGGAGTTGGGAGTCCAGCAGTCTGGAGAGGATCAGGGGTCTGCTGGGGGATGAGGGTAGATGCGAACCCCCCACCACACTCCCAAGGGATAGGTGGGCAGACACAACCTGCAGATGGGGTGAGGGTGTAGGCATGACCCGCAAGGGGTGGGGAGGAGCTGCGACCCACAGGTGGGGTGGGGTCACCCCCAGCAAACCTACACCTTTATCCCTCCCCACCCCTACTCCCACCAGCTCCAGCATTGGTGAATGCCAGTAAAAGCAGCTTCACCCCAAGTGGCTTTTGGGATGGGGTTGAGAGGGCTGGCTGGTGGTGGTGGGGAGCCAGTGGCTGGAGAGGGCAAATAATAGACCAGTGCAGGGGCAAAGGGGAAATGAATAGAGCAGCCCCAGGCTGTGGGCAGTGCCTGGGTCTTCCCAGCCCTTGGGCTGCACAGGGGAAGTGCACAGAAGTTCCATGCACCAGTTTGACCTAAATCGAATTAAGACTGATACCACATAGACCTAGGTGTATCTTAAACCAGATTCTGCGATTTTTTGACCAGCTTGTGCACATGGAACTTCTGTACAGTTACAGGTTTAGACTGATTGTTGGTCACTGAGACTGAGTTTGTAAGTGTAAGGTTGGCAATGGGATGAGTTAAGTTTAAATCAGGTGCCCATTTTGAATCCAATTTAACCTCCCCAAATGTCCGTACTTAACTCAGATGTTTAGTAGGGGTGTGCGAAATGGGCTGTATGAGATTCAGATTCAGCCCAACTTGGGGACAGTGATTCAATTGGCTGATTCAGATTACTGTCCCCAATTTTGATTCAGCCAAATCCAAATATGAAGATTCAATGTTGATTCAGAGAATCAGTGATTTGGCCATAGACAGGCTTGAAATTTTTTTTTCTACATACCTTGAGGTACCAGGCGTGGCTCATGAATGCTACAATGCTGGGGCAGATGGAGCATCTCACAGGAGTGCAGGGGGCCCCCTGTGTGCTTGGTGGGTTCACCTGGAAGTGGACTGGAAGTATTTCCGGTCCACTTCCAGGTCCACTGGGGAGCACCCTGCCCCTCCCCTCACACCGCCCAGCTCAGCAATCATCTGTGGGGGAACCCTGGGTGCCCCGCAAGACCCAGGAAGCTCCAGTCGCCAGGGCAGTGTGGGGAGAACCCCAGCACGCTACCCGGTAGACCTAGAACTGTACCAGAAGTGCTTCTGGTCCACTTCCAGGTCCGCTGCTGAGCACGATGGGGAGCTCCCCCATGTTTCTGTGGGAAGCTCCATCAAACCCACCATTGCAGTGCCGACAAGCCGACTGGTACCTTGAGGTATGCAGAAAAAACATTTAAAGCTGTGTCTATGTCTGAATCTCCAAATCTTTCTGAATCTCTCCAGATTGATTCGGAGGGTTCTGATTCAATTCGGAGAGATTAAAGGGTCTCCTGATTTGGTTCGGATTCGGCGATTTGGCCACCAAATTGGGCTAAACCTTCTTTGAATCAAATCAGAGACCGAAGCTTCACACAGCCCTAATGTTAAGTGAGTTGCCTTAAAACTAAAAAGAAATAGAGGTTCATTCTAGAAAATGAAAGGTAAAACATTGTTCAAATACAGACTTCAGTTATGCAAACTGCATGACACTTACACTTAATTTCACACAAATGAGTCATCCCATTGAATTTTTTGGAGTACTTGTATATACATTAAAAATATATATATGTAAGTCTCTGCAGTGGGTTGAATACCACTTCCTGCATCCTGGAACGGTCTTGCATTCAAATATTGTATCAGGAGCGTACCTCATACAATATGGATCTTACCTAAATTCTCAGAAATTAGCTGCCTGTTACATAAATTCACTATATATACCAGAAATCACTGGCTAGTGTCTGATTGTCTTTTGAAAGTATAAGAATCCATTACTCTTCAGTTTATGTGATTGATAGTCTATGCTTTGCATTTATGTTTCTTTACAAAGGCAGGTCTAGTCCCCTAATAAGGGGAATTAGATTTTAAGATTGTTCCTGACTCTGCTTGGATATGTAGATTTACTTGGTGGAGTTACTTGCAAGCTGAAGGCCTGATCCACTATATTACATCAATGCTTTTCTGTAGGAAAATGAGTAAGTTCCTTTCTGTGCTGGCTGTATTGAAAAAGATAATATTCTATGCTATAAAAAGCAGGGTAAACTGGAATAGCAGATATGTGTGAAAGCAACTTCTTCTCATAGCACACAGAAAAACGCTCCTAGAAACATCAGCCTATTGTGTACACTGAAAGGTACCGTGTTGGGATAAGTTGTTCACACCACTTTTGTTTTGTTAAATAAAATAAAGTTAGGTGGATACATTTTTTTATATATATATATTTGGAGTATTATCTACTATTGGTATACTACTGACATTTCTCTCCTGGTGTACTGATGCATAAAATGTGCGCCTTTTGTTTTGGCTAAGAATCCTTCCTTCTATTTAATTTTATTTTGTGGGTTTGTGCCAGGGCATTGTGTTTGTTAGTTCAGAATAAACCTGGGTTACTTAATCACTTTACCATAATTAATTTTGCATCCACGTTGTGGTAACTGATAGTAATTTTTAATACAGTAGTTTTTAATAATTTTACCACTTATTTTTAGCTTCAGCATTGCAAAAATCTATTCCATATCTGTGTGACCTTCCTGTAAAAAGATCTCAGTCCCTATATTAATCTTGTTAGACTCAAGGCACCCCTTGAAAAATACCAGGCCCTAACTTCCACTCATTTTTTTTTTGTCTATAGAAACAGAGCAATTTTTCTGTTGCAAAGAAAGCCAACAGGTCAGAATGTTTTTGACACTATGGATACCTCCTTAAAATCTCTGGGTTTATCTTATCCATCGTGTGTAAGTGTTTGCACACCTAACAGTGTTAATATTGACTGACACCCTTATAAAGATCTTGTGGCATCCTTCTGGTCCATCATAGATCTATATATCCTTGAGAACAGCAGGTGGAGACAGCTCCATGCAATTATGATCACCCATTATTAAAGAGTTAAGCGCTATTAAAAAGGAATTTTCTCTACTAACGCTTCTCATGCTATAGAAAAGGGAATAAAGTATGCCTGATCCAACAAATGCTCAAGCATGTGCTAGATTTTAACTCCATTGGTAGTTCCTTTGTTTTCAAGGTGATATTCATGGTACCGAAGTCAAGCACATGTACATTTTTGCGGTACTGGAGCCATAATTAATACATTTATGAACACATGAAAGCACATTTCCTGTTCCGGATTGGTATCAATAATAATTTTTCCCTTAATATTACTTAATTCAGTCGTGTTCTGTAGTTTACAGATAGTATATGGGTCAGTACTTACTGACTACTACTAGGCTTATCCTGTTGTGTTTAAGCTAACAAATTATGGTGGTAACTGGGTGTAGTCGACAAACTTTCAAAACCGGAACTGCAGAAGACGAAAGTTGGCATCCAAAACAAAAGTTCACACAATTCATCTAAATGAGGACTCTATGCCAGTTCCACAAGTTATTTTTTGTTGCAGTGTGAAATGTAAATAAGTATGTAAATAAGTATATGTAAAGGATAAACAAAGAAATTTTGGTTTTCAGCATTTCTTCACAATACAGAAAGATACAGGTAACATGTTGCCGTCGTCCTTCAAAAATATGGGAGCACAGAGGAGTTTCCAGGCTCCTTAAATATTTTGTTCCCCAGCATTTTTAACAGTGTAAAACATTGGAAACATTCTCATAACTTCTATGGAAAAAATGTATTAAAGAAAACATGCATCAGTCACGTGGTCTATGAGTTACTCATTATGTATCTTAAGGAGCTCTAAAGGCTTTCTGTTTTTTTTCCCTGTTGTGCAACAAAGCAAACAAAGCTTCAACTGAAAGTTAGTATCATTTCACAGAAATGCAATGTGATTTTATGAAGACAGAGTCAGGAGTCATTTTACCTTTACTGGATTATTTGCTATGAGCTGTAGGAGATGACTCTGTCTCCTACACAAGGCTGCCTGTGCCTAAATGACATTTAGACTTAACTGTTCAATGAAGGAACTGCTTTTACTCATGAGTTCTATAAGTGTTAATGCTCTTGAGTGGTTTAATGTTAATAACTAAATACTGTACAGTGTATGCCAGCACTTGCCCTGCCTCCTTTAGTAAGATAAAGGGGCAGTGGCCCGGACTTCATTTCAAAGCAGTTAGTAGCGTCTTTCCGTCTGTATTTCAGAGAGATATTCACAGATAAACAGGATGTCATTACAGTCTTTCTTCTTAAACTGAGTAGGAGAGAGCCCTGCACAACTGCTTGGAATACAGAGGAAGAAGGCGGACAGCCCTCTTCGCTGTCACTGGGACAGCGGGCAAACCTGCAGCTCTCTTGCATGCTCGCTGTCCCACTGGCCACTGTCCTCCCCCTTTGACAGGCTTATACAGGGAAAGGGCTAATTTCAAGGAAATGGAGACAGGACTTACAAGAAAGGAGACCAGGAGCTTCTTGATCATGCTGTCAGTGCTATGCCCAGATAAGCCCTTGTGAATACTATCTTCCAAACTGAAAGTAACCCAGCAGCATAAGACTAGCTGTCCTCTCGCCGTCACCACCTAGAGAGAGCACTTCTCTGACTGCTGCTGTACAGTACACCCACAGCTCAGTGCTCCTCCCACTGTGGTAAATGACAGTTAGTCTCGTCCTCTAGTATTGCTAGTTGATTTTCTAACTTTTGCCTACCGTTCCTGAAGGAGGGGAAAACCAGAGGAGAGTAAAGCAGAAAGAGGCTCTTCTGTTAGCAGGGTAAGACAGTGTAGAAGTGAGCCTGGGACACTACGGAGCTGGCTGAGACACACTAGATAAGGACTGACCAAGAAAAATGCAGGGTGTGTGCCTCTCCTCCCAGCAGTAGCTTCAGTTGCCCTGTAAAGCTGTTTGAAAATCTCTTATGGTTATCAGAGGATTGCTTTAGCTTTGCTTTGGGAAAGGCTAAAGAATAAGATTATGTATGTACTTGGGCGAGTGGTGCCTCCCAAGTCTGGGGGGGCACCAGATTGCTGACAGGGAAGGGGGGGGGGAGGTCCCCAAGCAGCCAATCGCTGAGCCAGCAGCAAAACCAGAAGTGCATTTTATGGCTGGCGCTTCCGGGGGGTGCACAGCTGATCTCATGGGGTGCATGTGCACCTCCTACACGTCACTAATGTGTATGTAACTTACTTTGGAAAGAGTCCTAATTTCACTTCTCACATTTTACCCTTTCAACTTTTAACATCAGAATCAGTTGATTGAAATCTTTGTGGTGAAAATGGCATAAAATGGAATATATTTCCATTCTGACTTTCTGACTAATTGATTTTGTAGACTACTAATATGGGTATTTTAAAATGTCATTAATTTAAACTCGCAACATCCCTGGGACTAGGTTTAGAGATGAAGGATAGTCTGGTAGGTAAGTCTCTAAACTGGGATTTGGGAGGTCTGACTTCCTGTGTGATTTTAGATAAGTCACAAAGGGACCTAACTCCAATGATTTCAGTTCAGAGACAGAATTTTAAAGATATTTAGGCACCCAAAGATGCAGAATAGTACCAAGCAGGATTTTCCAAAGTAGCGGGGTGCCTAATATTTATTGATTTCAATGGCATTAAGCACTTTACATGTCCTATTGGTCGGTAATCCTAACTGCCACCTCAGGAAAGCTCCACTGTAAGCACTGCAGTTGTTAAAGTTTAAGCACTTTGCCCAAGAGGGTGAATGAAACGGACAGGTTAGGAACATAGGATCTCCATAAAGTAAATGGAGATACTTAGATGTCTCCTAATAGCAATACAAATTGCTTTAGGAGGAGCCTTCAGCTAGGCAGAGGTATATCTGAACTCCTACTCTTCCCTGGAGCACAGGCATCTGACTCTGAGGGCAAGGATGGTACTTCTTCCTCTTGGGATCCAGACTGTTCAGAGGGCAGGCACCTCTCTGACCCAGAATACCTAGCTGACAGAAGCACTGAGTTGAGCATTCTCAACCCAAGCTTTGACTTGACATTCACTGGTTAAAAAGAGATGCCAAGGCTCCCTTCATCACTGCTCAACAAGTCACACACACATTTTTTTCCCATCATGTCTGCCAGTGAACAAACTGCAACAGGAGGGTTGAAGGAAGGCCACCACTGAGACTAGTCGATAACCTAGTGGTTACAGCACTTGCCTAGGATTGAGGGGGATGTGGTTTGGAGTTGGGCCTGGAATCCACGTCTCTGATTTCTTAAACATGTCATCTTACCGCTAAGCTCAGGGAAAAAAGAGGAGCACTGCTGATATGTCAGGGACTAGGATTTTGAAATGAGCTGCATAAGTGCTTTCAGAACTGAACAGTTGCTGACTGAGATCAGAGCATATCAAAGGAATTGGGAGCTTAGGTAGAGGTTAGGGTGTCACACAGATTTCCCTCAAAACAGAGTTTAGGTGGGAATGAGGAGTGTCTGAGTAGGAGCATTAGCCCACACGTATTTAATAGGAACTCAAGACAGTTTTGTAACTGCTGAGAGGAGTCAACTAATCTCTCTCTTTTAACTTAGATATGTAGAGTGGCTAGAAAGTCAGTTTGGATCTAGTTAAAAGGGAACTTAGACTTTAGCTTCAGTATTTAACACCTACCTTTTAGATACTCTGCCATGTGGTGGAATCCTCACCTCAGACTAGGTGTCCAGCTTCCCTGTATATTGCATAGAAAGAATTAGGAACCTAAAAGGGAGGTCCAGAGCTAGAATGCTAAATATGAGTGCATAACTTGGCCAACAGAAATCTTGATGACAAGAGTGAGGCCTAGCTCTCACCCTCAAAGGTATCCAGGTGCCTATCTCTATGGCTAGGGACAGAAGTTACACATAAACCAATTTAAGTGATCAGAAACTGGTTTAAACCTGTACAAGAACAGAAGTGCACATAAACCAGTTTCAAAATGGGTGAAATTTGTTTAAGATAATCAATGTGGTATCATTGATTTAGGTTAAACTGGTTTATGAAACTTCTGCCTCAAACCCCTTCCTGGTTTAAGTTAAATCAGAGTCTCCCACTATCCCAGCATGCTTTTCAGCCCTGGGCTAGGCTGCACTATCTGCTCCAGAGAGCAGGGCTGGCTCCGCCTTTCTGCTTCCTAGCTGGATCAGTGAGGGCTGCCTCACTGGCCTTACTGGTTGGATCACTGCCCCCTTCCACCCCACCGCCTGGCAAACACTGACTGGAGGCTGGCACCAGGGAGGAGGTTAAACTCCCCTTCCCCCAAGTACAGAGCTGTCCTGCCCTCCTGGCTTGCTTACTGCTGGCTGCGACTGTGGGTTACAAATCCCAGAGGCACCTGGAAGCAAGAAGAAGAAGTGATTAGCAACCTTAAGAATCCTGCTGCTCTGATTATGGACTGCAAATCCAAGGGACCTCAGGGGCAGCAGGAAGAGGGAGCAAACTTATAGACCATGCTGGCTATGTGCCAGAGAGCTGTGCTCTAGCGCCCCCTGGCTTCTGGCTTGAGCCACTGCAGGCATGTGGCTGCATTTCCTGAATCACAAATGAATGTCTGTTTGTTTGCTTATTGCTTCAATCTTTGCAGCTTAGGGTAACCTGCAATGACTGAATCAGTTCAGTCTCTGGCTTTTTGACTATCTGTATGGAATGCTAAGCACCCACAGAAATGGAGTAGTAGTGCTCCCCCCCACATCCAAAGGATAGACCACCACTCACTTGGATTATGAAACATCTGGATTTGGAGCAGATCTAGGCCTGGATTGGATCTAAGCCTCCTACCTTTCTTTATCTTAAGTATTAGGCCACAGGATATGTTGAAGTGGATCTTTCTCAATCTTTCCTGTTTAGTGCATTACACTTTGCATAAAATGCTTAACTTGTAGTTGCACAGAGAGAGAGACTATAGCCTAATAGTCTGGTGATTAAGGCATTCATGTAGGATTCTGTCCATGTCCTAATAAATATTCAAATATTTTAGGAATATAAGACTGAAACCAGTCCTCTGTAATTGCAATCGACCAAGTCACATAATCTCTTTAATAAATTTATCAAGTTGTATTTTAAAATTAATTGTTGCCTCCACTACACTTACCAGAAGGGTGTTCCAGAACCATCACCCCTCTGATAGTTAAAGAATTCAAATTTTCTGTTTAAATGTATTTATTGACATTTTATACCCACTCATTCCAGAAATAATATACAATAGTTTCTTTCTCCCTGGTCTTTCTCCCCCCGATGAGCACACATCTCCTTTCAGTCTTATATTGCTAGCTTAAACAAGTAAGATCTTTTAGTTTCCTCTCAGAAGAAAGGCTGACTATTCTTTAGCAGCCCTTGTCTGCAATTGGTCCAGCCTGGATTCAACTTTCTTGAACAGGGGTGCGATAGCATTGCAGGTGTTTAGAGTGACACTTACTCACCTAAGGTTTTTATAGATCTAGGTCCACATACTTAAATATATATCGATAGGTATGTACATCTGTAAAATGGGTCTGGTGGCATTTTCTTACATAGGTATCATAAGAATAAATAAATATGTTAAAGATTGCAAAGCACTTAGATCTTGTGGTACTGGGATTCTTGTAAGTATCTGAGATAGAAATAGTATTACTATTTATGGATACAGGATACCACAACATAGAGCATTTAAGTTGCTTATTGAGGTCTGCACTGGAAATCAGGGACAAACTGAAGAATAGATCTCACAACCATAGTCCTGTAGTTTAACGCACAGATAAGCAATTTTCATTTTAGGATTGTGACCCCCCAAACTTCTCTAATATTGCTAAAGGGGCAGAGGGTAGAAGTAGATAGAGGTTGAAAGGAATCCTGAACATGGGTGTGGATGCTAGTATTAAAATAGACAAGATTCACTGCAGCTGCCATCTTATCCTCCACTACCTTGTTTAAAGGAACATCCATGAGGCTGGCAACTTGTATTTCACAGCTGTTCTTCAAATCAGTTAACAGCTTTCCTTGTGGTGCTTGTCTCTTTCAGTATGTAAATTGTAGTACTTCAAACTCTGCAGTCTGTTGCAAGCAGAACGATGATCTTAAAATATCACTTATCAAAATATCTCTAAATCTCTTAATCTATTCAATGACTGTATCCACTTTTGAAAGACAGTCTGACTGTGTTCATGTTTTCATATTAAATTCCATTTTACAAGGGTTGATGACTCATCCTGCTAGATTTTAGCACAGGAGCTAAAAGCTAGATTATGTGTTTTCATAAAAAAGTATACAAAATAGCTCTGTTTTAAATATTTTCAGTTTTTTAACCACTTCCGCCCAAAACAGAACTCTTAATTTTGAGCTGTGGACATTTCCAGGTGCCTTTTTTTGCTGTGTACTTCACTGGCAAACTGTAAAAAAGCCAAAACATAGCGGTCTTGGGCACTATGTGTGTACCATTCCTTGAGGTCCTAAGGACTAAACCAAAATAATGGAAAGAAACCTCTGCATAGCTGCTTTCAAATTGTTCAGATGAGGTATCAAAAAAAGCAAACAAGATTAGGGCCATTGCATGGATCATTTTTGCATAATAAATAGATTCTTTTCTACATGAATTATTATATTGCCATAATTACTGTAGAATCTGAGGGCCTTCCCATAGTGCATTAGGCAATGTGCCTGACATCCATTATGTGCAGTTTGTCCTCTGTTTAATTCTCTCTTCCGGGGCAGAATTGTGCATGTGATGCAGCATCTAGGAGCTGTGTAGGAGCCTTTTAAGTAATTTTGTTCCATGTTTCAAAAGCCAGCAGAATCCAGCCTCCTTGCCAGATCAGCAGGACATGCATGTTGTTTGCTTTGTATGTTGTGTGTAGTTAGTAACCCCAGTTGCTGTTTGTACCTGTGTAGTTCTTTCATATGACATTTGTTACAGAGCAGAGCCGGAGCATTTTGTTAGTTTTGCTTTGTTTTGTGGGGTTTTGTTTTTTTTGAGGAGCATAGGTTTTCTTTAAGAAAACCTTTGCATTAACACTTCTGGTCTAGTGTTATAGAAATGTTTTTAGGTTCCACTCTTTGGAGTGCAGCAGCTTTTTAATTCTGGCTGGAGGGAGCGATAACTTGACTCTGAACTTCTTTTCTTTTCTTCCTGCCCTGTGTCTGTATCTTAGTCTGGATGTGCACGGTGGGGTTTCAGTTTAGAATGCTAATGTCTTGCTGTGAAGTATACTTCTTTGCCAGTTGATCCCGATGACTGAAAAACAAGGGTGCTCTGCCTTGACTGTAACTGGAGACACATCTCCCACTCTGGGTGTGGACCCCTCATAGCTCCCACTGCGAAACGTGTATCAGCAAGAATACTCTTGACGGTGTGGAGCCAGGAACACTTGAAGCCCTGGATGAAGAGGTGGTAGAGTTGGAGATTGTCTGCTGTATTTGAACCCTTCTCTGCTTGTTCATACACAAGAATTAGAACACACCAGCTGCTGCCCTTTTGAAACATACCCCTTTTGAAAGAACACCAAACATTGGTATGTCCATACCTGGAGGTGCAAGTTGCATTTCCAGATACAGTCAAGGCACAGCATCCTTGTTTTGCAGTCACCCAGATCTTGGTAGCTTGGAAATCAACACCACTAAACCCAAGGTACTGGTTTTTGAGAATGAAAGGAAACAAGTATGGCTTTTACAGAAAAAGAAATTAGAGGTGGTATCTTCATTTAAATACCTTGGAATAAATAATAAAAATCTGATCTGGAGTAAGCACATAAAAATGTAAGCATTAAAGCAAAACAAACCTCAGGTACAGGTTCATCCTTTCTCCCTAAGTCCAGTAGAAGAGCATGCCTAGGAGCATTAAAGGCAGAGTTCATTTTATTGTAGGCAGCAGAACTGACCCCATGGTTCATTTCAAAATAGAAAACATTTCTAACTACTTTTTCAGGTAGGTTTTACCTCTACCAAAATCTGTGATTGTGGGAGGATAGGAATCTGAATGGGGCTGCTTAATGGTAGTACTTCAGCTCAATTAAGAACTCCAAATTATTGGATAAAAGTTAGAGCTTGTACCCATATCATATGCCCTAAGTGCATTGTAGAAGCCTCTTCTCTTCCAAATAAACCCTTATTTGGATGGATAAATAATATTAACACTTTTCTCCATAAAAATGGCCTGGGAAATATGCTGACAATTACCTGCTCACTATTCTTCCCATATTTAAAACAAGATATACAATTAAGAAAGACAGCAGCTTGGTGAGCTTTTCTCAAACTTCCCCTTGTTTAAAATTAATAAAGCACTCTTTTGGTCTAGAAATCTAGCCAGCTGAAGTATAAAACCACAAACAAGAGGCTATTATGAAACTAAGATTTACTCTAACGTGATTATGGGGAGGTGGTGTTGGATCCCAAAGTCAGACAGGATTAGTTCTGCTGAGAAGAATGAGATAGATGACAATCTATTTCTGTCATCTTGTTTCTTCTTTGAAGAAGAAAAGGGGAAATGGATCTCTCCATTAATGGAAAATTTTAAGTACTAGACTAATGAAGAACAAATGGCTCTTCTCTAACAGCTTACAGCATGCCCTATACTTTATAGGTGTATTTGCATTACTTGCACAAAGTATAAGGGCCAAAATCAAGGAACTTACCTGTTTTTATTTTTTATTCTATTATTTTATATTGCTTCATTTTATTTATTTGCATATATCATCATATATGATGTTTTATTTTACTTTTATTTAAATTAGTAGAATGTGTAATTTTATTGCTTGCTTTTACAAATTACCACAAATGATGCCATTTTATTATTATATTATACATCATATTATTGTTAATTCTACTGTATCATTTTAGCTGTAAATAAACTTCTACTGCAGTCATCAGGAATTCAGTCTTTGTCGATGAAGCCCGATAGAGTTGAATGGAACACACTAGTTTCTAGTTTTTAGGAAGTTCTCTTCACACTGTCTTGATTCCAAGTACCTTAATTTCATGCCCCTGAAATGCAGATCAGTGTAAAATATTCAGAGTGAGCCATAAATAAATTGCAGGAAGCAATCTTTGATTTTTAAACATATCAGTAGTATTTAGAGACACAATTTAAGAATGTATGTATATATGTATGTACACATGTGTATATAAATAACTATCTGCATACCTGTATATCTTTTGGAGATCTGGGGTGTGGTGGGGTACAGCAACGTGATCATATCCCTCTTTAACAACATAGCTCACCTGCTGGTGGCTCCAGTTCCCCGTATCAGTGTATACCTGAGTCAGAGGTCTGGCTGGACCCCCAAGCAGGTAGGTAATACCTGGGGTTACCAAGTAAGTAGCAGGTGAGGAAGGGGAGCGGAGGGCGGGGCTGTCACTGCTGCCACAATCTCCATCT
Organism: Gavialis gangeticus; assembly: GCF_001723915.1. Lineage (NCBI taxonomy): Eukaryota > Metazoa > Chordata > Crocodylia > Gavialidae > Gavialis > Gavialis gangeticus. The sequence goes on along the minus strand of NW_017728994.1, from coordinate 36,537,268 downwards.
CTGTCTGTTACCTGGTGCAGCTGCTCACCACAACATCACTACAGTGGCACAGGAATGGCTTTGGGGCTTTCCCTTCTTCTGGGTCAGTGGCAGCAGTGAGTGGGTCTTCTCTTTCCATGCCCAGAGACAACCCTTGTTGGAGAGGAGAAGGAAGGATAGGAAAGGAGGGGAGGTGCTGCTGGGTGCCAGAGGAGAGAGGGTGCCCAGAGCAGGGTAGAAGTCATAGCTGCTTTGGGGACTTAAAAACTCGACGCCTGCAATGGCAGTCATATTGCATTACTTGGACAGAAATTTATCACGTATTAGATATGGTGAGAAGAGAGGAAGAAAAACGGGAGAGCCTAGTGGGAGAAAGTCAGAAGTTCCACCGGATTCAGACAGGTTTGATCTAAAGAGTTTATCAAGCAGCATGCACTTCAGGGAAGCACAAGAGGGAGAAGATCTGTTCCGATCCATCATTCAGTCCAAATTAGCCAAACAAGATGAACAGGTAATATGTCCCAAGCAGTGTCATGTACTACCCAGATATGAACTAAGAAAGGGCCTGTTGTATAGAATTAAATTGTGTCAACCTGATGGACTAGAGGTACGACAACTTTTGATTCCTCAAGCGTACCAAAGCCCACTATTGAGGCTGGCCCATATGAATCCCTTGGGGGGACACATGGGGAGGGCCAAATCAGAGGCTAGACTGATCAACTGGTGTTTCTGGCCCTGACTGTATGAGCAAGTAGAGAACTTTTGTAGGGCCTGCCTGAATTGCCAGCGAGACAGCCTCAAAACCCCACCTAGGGCTCCCTTGCAATCAGTGCCAGTGGTGGAGGTTCCATTTTCACGAATAGCCCTAGATATAATTGGACCATTACCCAAAAGTTCTGTGAGGCACCAAGTCATATTAGTCATGACTGATTATGCCACTAGGTTTCCGGAGGCAATCCCTCTATGTACAGTCACTGGACCTCGAGTAGCAGAGGAACTGCTTAAATGGCTATCCAGGGTTAGTATCCCCAGAGAAATAATTACAGATCAAGGGATGAACTTTATCTCCCATCTTATGTGCAGCCTGTGCCAAGTTCTAAAAATACAACACTTATGAATGGCTGTGTACCATCCCCAAACCAACGGGTTGGTAGAAAGATTCAATGGGACTCTTAAAAATATGCTGCAAAGATGTGCCCAGAAAGTGGGCACAGAAGAACTCAGAAAGTGCCCAGAAGAACCCAGAAAGTGGGACTTGCTTGTACCACCGTTGCTGTTCGCAGTAAGGGAAGCTCCACAGTCGTCATTAGGGTTTTTGAGACAATTTTTATTATTCATATTTTGTTGTAAAGTGAAATTTTTCAGTTCAGTCTAAAATTTACTTATTTTAGTTTCAGCTACTGACCTGAAAAGCCCGTTATTTTCATAGCTCTATGTGTCTTTATTTTTTATTTATAAAATACCTACTTTATAACGTTACTTTAAACAAAAACCAGATTTTTAAGTTATTAACAAGTCTGAATTATTTTGTAACCATCATTACTGAAATAATAGATTGTCCATTTATTCACTTTCATTTCTAGGTTTGTATTTTTATTTTTAAGTACCTGGGCAGTTATAATGCTATAGAAAAGCAAATAAGATGTTATTTGTGAATTTGATAATTCAGTGCTATAATAAAATATTTCATGGACCCATTTGAAAGTATCTAAGCAGAGATGTTGTACGTGGTTTGAGAGGTGTGTCAATGGTGCATGTTCCAGTGCTACCCAGGGAAGTGCCTTTTACATAGTCACCACGTGGGGTTGAATCACTCAAAGGCACATTTGGAGACTTTCTAGAATATACAACATGTTCCTATTAGAGGGAGGTCTGAAGTCAGCTGTGAGTTGCTGAATCTGATGAGGAAGACGCTACAAAGCACATGCATGGTGAAAGAACTAGCATCAGGATGGCTCAAAAATCCATCTCATGGAACACATGGAAGGTGGAAAGTCTTTGCTCTGTGACTAGGGACAAACATTATAAAAGCCTGAGCCTGAATTTATTCAATCTTTGCAGGTTCGCCTAATCTGACTAGGCTGAATCCGTTTGTAACCCAGACAGATATCCCAGAATTGCAGGCACATGCCTGGAGTGGCTCAGGAGAGAAGCCGGGGCCGGGGGGGAGCACTACAGCAGCCCTCCCTTCCCTTCTGCAGGGAGCTGGGGGGCATGGCCAGGTTCTGATAGGACACTGTGATTAGGGAGGAGTCCCCCTCCCCACCTTGATAACAGAGCACTTATCAGCTCTGTTATCAGCATTTAGCACTGTGGCAGAATACCATCTCTCTCCCTCCCCAAACTCTGCTCTGTTACAATTTGGTTACCATGGTCACTGCAGAGGGCAGGCATCCCATGGGCTCCAGGTAACCCTGAGTTGTAACCTGAGCTGGATACATTCCTGAGGGAGGGGGGAAACCTGCTTCCTCTGCCTAAGTGACTGGCATCACATACCTGGGTGCGGGGCTTAAGCTCCCGATTGTTCTAAGTAACGCCAACCTGACTGGTAGGGGGCTAAAGACCCTGCCAGTCTACCTGGCAACCAGTGATGCATTTCAAGTTGGTTGGCTTCATTGGATCAGGTAAATGAGATCATAAGGTTTATATATACCCAAGGAGGAAGGGCAGTAGTCATGATGAAAACTCAAGCTGGACCATCTGAAACTTGCTCTCTCTCTTCAAATTCATGATCGGTGAACTGCGTGCCTCCATAGGGAATGTCTACCTGCCTCTGGATGATACTTGTGTGTAAGCTACCTGAGATCTAACTAGATGTATAGCTTGCTGTAACTCAGATGCATGATCAAAGGCTACCCAGCCATCCTGTTTGCTCCATGGGATTTCTCTGAGATAACCAATAAAATTTTCCTTTGTACCTAGTGTGGGAGACTTATTGGGAGCGGGTCTAGATTATGCCTTGGGGTCCCCTTGGT
>NW_017728994.1:36528542-36529314 GCF_001723915.1 Gavialis gangeticus | reverse complement strand
TTCAAGCGTGCCCAATTTTCCCCACATCTTAGTGTCGTTTGCGAATTTCAACAAGGTGCTTTTTACCCCCTCATCCAAGTCGTTGATGAAGTTGTTGAATAGTGCAGGCCCGAGGACTGAGCCCTGTGGAACCCACTGCCCACATCCCTCCAGGTTGAATAAGGCCTGTCCACCAGCACTCTCTAGGTGTGGCCCTCTAGCTAATTAGTGACCCATCTGACTGTGTAGGTATTGACACCACAGTCTCCTAGTTTTTTAATGAGAACGGGGTGAGAGAGTGTCAAAGGCCTTCCTAAAGTCCAGAAAGACTATGTCCACTGCGACACCTGCGTCCAAGGAATTTGTGGCCTGGTCATAGAAGGCCACCAGGTTGGTCTGACAGGACCTGCCTTTAATGAACCCATGTTGGTTGCCCCTAAGCATAATCTCCCCTGCTGGTCCCTCACAGACATGCACCAGGATAATTCTCTCAAAAAGCTTACCCAGGACCAAGGTAAATCTAACAGGCCTATAGTTTCCTGGGTCCTCCTTCCTCCCTTTTTTGAAAATGGCAACCACATTGGCCCTCTTCCAGTGCTCTGGCACATTGTCAGAGTATAGCAAAACCCCAAATTTTTCTTTTTTTCTTTTAAAATGCATTCTCTCCCGTTCCCCAACCATTTCTGACTTTTTCTTTCCCTCTTTATTCCCTATAGATAAGTATAAGTGAGCTAAGATATAGGATAAGTTTCAGCATTTTATTTTGGTAGCAAGTTGTATTTGTTTTGTTTTT
>NW_017728994.1:36523218-36523542 GCF_001723915.1 Gavialis gangeticus | reverse complement strand
ACTTGTCAGTGTTGAAACCTATCCTGTTCTCATCTGCCCACCCCTGTTATCTGTCCAGGTCTGATTGCAGCCTATTCCTCCCTTCAAGCGTGCCCAATTTTCCCCACATCTTAGTGTCGTTTGCGAATTTCAACAAGGTGCTTTTTACCCCCTCATCCAAGTCGTTGATGAAGTTGTTGAATAGTGCAGGCCCGAGGACTGAGCCCTGTGGAACCCACTGCCCACATCCCTCCAGGTTGAATAAGGCCTGTCCACCAGCACTCTCTAGGTGTGGCCCTCTAGCTAATTAGTGACCCATCTGACTGTGTAGGTATTGACACCACA
>NW_017728994.1:36511648-36523207 GCF_001723915.1 Gavialis gangeticus | reverse complement strand
TAGGTGGGTTGTACGTGTGTGAACTGGTGAGTGTGTGTGTGTATATATGTCGTTGTGTGCATGATATACGAATTACTGATCTGTGTCTAACCTTTGGTGTGTATAGTGTATGTGCTTGAATTGGTGATAGACGCATGTGCCTAGGCTGGTTTGGATGCGTATGTGCCCAAGCTGGTAGTGTGTGTATGTCTATGCACCTAATTGATTTGTGTGTTTGTGTATGTGCAATTGTGTCACACCCTCCTGTCTAACAGCACAATACTGAGATCCTGATAGTTGGCCTGACCCTACAGGGCAACAAGAGCACCATGAGTACTTGTAAAGCCGTCAGGGGTCCTGCAATGACCTCTGCTAATTCCCTCAGCACTCTGGGGAGGAGATCATCAGGACCTGCTGATTTAAATATGTCCAGTCCCTCCAGAAGTTCCCTGACTAGGTCCTCTCTGACCCTAGGCCTGGGTACACCTCCACTAGGGCCTACGGGGGTTCCAGTGGGGGGGATGGCCCGGTCCCTGCTCAGAAAAATGGAGGCAAAGAAATTGTTAAATAGTGCTTTGCTGTCTGGTACAACAACCAGATTTCTTAGCGTGTCCTGCAGAGGCCCCACAATGCCTGGTACCTTCTTTTTACCCTTTATGTATTTAAAAAAGGACTTCTTCTTGTCCTTGATCTGGGTAGCTAGTCCCAGTTCTATCTACACCTTGGCCTTCCTGACCGCCCCCTACAGCTCCAAGCAACAGAGGTATAGTCCTCCCTGGTGATCCATGTTGGAATTACCTCCCTTTGGGCTTGGAGGATCCTCTCCTTATGGAACGACCACTCTTCTTGAGCACCCAACTCCCCTCCCCTCTGGGACCTCAGTGTCTCCCCGACTATTCTCCTTACCTCATTGAAATCTGCCCTCCTGAAGTCCAGGACTGCTGCCTTGCTGCAGACCTTTGCTACCTTGCACTGGATGGTGAATTCCAGCAGGCGATGATCACTCTCACCGAGGTGATTGAGCACCCGCAGACCCCTTACCAGGTCATCTGAGGGACTGAGGGAAGCACCTCAAGTTCTTCCAGTGGGTCAAGAACACTCAAGGACTACTAGGCCTGTGTTTCCTAAGGGGCACAGGACCAGGATCAGTCCAGACCTTGAGTGGTAGCAGCATTACCCCCAGGCTAGTGGGTGTGCTCCAGGAAGAGGGTTGGCCGGACGTGAGGTGCTCCCAGGGAGGCACTCAGAGCCTGGGAGGTAGTCAGGCACAGTGAGGTGGGTGGCTCAATGCATGAGCGCCCTCTACTGGCCTGCCACAAACACCCCATCAGAAAACAAAGCCTCACTCATTACAAGGTCTTCTTAAACAGATTTTTTCAAAGGAAGGAATGCAGGGACATTACCATCTGAGCTGTTGATTACCTCCAAAAAGCCTTACGTGAACACTGTCCTATCTGCCTTACACAGCATTAGCTAGCATACTACATGCTGGCTACAGTGGGAGAGAGGAGGAACGGATCTCTGCTTAAGCAGCGAGTGGTGAGGGGGATGAGGGGGGCACAGGGAAGAGCAGAGGGGAGGGACCAGCTCTGCTGTGGAGCAGAGCGCCCCACCCAACTCAGAGAGGGTCTGGGACAGACATTGCATAAACCAGTTTGACCCAAATCATTTAAGTCTGATACTACATTCAGCCAGGTTTATCTCAAACTGGTTTCGGCCATTTTCAAACTGGTTTATGTGCCCTGAACATTTGTTCTGTTACAGGTTTAAAACAGTTTCTGATCACTTAAACTGGATTATGTGTAATGTCTGTCCCTAGCCTATGAGTCCAGCTGGAACCTGGGAGTTCAAACAGCATTAAACAACAAAGCTCTATGTTATACTGCCCACTTACTTCCTCTCCTGCAGTATTTCTATAGGAGCAGATGAACTGGCCTTAAACATTGACAATTTGGAGTAATAGATATCACTTTGGATGGCAGCTAAAGCAGACATGTGTCCATTACAATTCAGCTTGTTGTTACAGTCCTGAATCCTATATTTTCATTTAAACCAATGAAACACCAGTGACAACACCAATGAATTCTTCTCAGAAGACTTTTTTCCCAAGCAAGCAGAGCTTTTCTTGAAACTGGAAAAGCAAACTGGCTGGGTGCCTGGTGACTCTCACAACCAATCACTGTAACGTTACCATAAATGTAGATGTATTCCTATCCTAGGGTTGACTGTCATATTTCTTAATTTTTCCCATGGGGCTGCTTTTCAATAATTCCGCATGCATTCCAATGATGAGCACTGAGTTTTGTGCCTCTTCCTTTTGTCATTGTATTATCAGGTGATCATTTCTTGGCTCTGAGTAATTTTTTTTCAAATTTTACTTTGATTACTTTGTTAAAAATACTGTAAAATGAGGGTGGCCAGGAGTACCATGAAAGGTTTGAGAAGCCTCTGTGTGTGGCAGCAGGTAGGGCAGAAAGCGGAAGGTAGAGCAGAAGATCAGACAGGGAGCACAGGCCAGGAAGCAGAGCAGCATATTGAGCAGAGGAAAGAGACTGGAGTGGCACTCTGGGTGGGAGGGTGGGGGGCTAATCTGTGGCATGCCTGCCAAAAAGATTGACACCCACTGCAATAAAGACATGTTTTTGTATTGAGCTTTCTGCATGCCTTTAGAATTTTTAGCAGAATTTTACAATCCTATGGCTCATTTTGATAGTTTAGCTCCTATCAGTCATGCCTCAGTGATAATTCATACTTTACAGATAAAAAGTTTGGAATAAAAATAACAAAAAGTATGGAATATATTAACTGTAAGAGTGTGCTAAGAATTCATTTGCTGGTTGGTGAAGAAGAGCTTAACCCTTTCTCACAGGTATCTTGTCTACTGCTGTATAAGATAGCAGGACTGAGGCATTCTGAGAATTCATTAATTCTCTGTAGCATGCGTTGTGTAGAACTGGGGGCTAAATCTGATAATGAAAGTTAAGGGGCAAAGACCCTCTCCATAGAGGAGTGAACTTTGCTTTGAATATGGCTATAATAGGTCACATCTTACATTTTGCTTTCCTTAAATTAGGTCCTATTGTTCAACTTTTTAAAGTACAGGGTATTCTTTACAGTTACTACCTAACATTGTCTCTTGTGGTTTTGACTGTTTAGTTAGAGACCTTAGGGAAAACATGTTGTGGATTTATGTTTTTGAACTTCATTAGGCTTAGCAACTTAAAAATAGTAGAGAAAGGAAGGGGAAAGGGGGACTTTAGATCTATTTTTGGCAACTATTTACTTAGTCAGGACTTGAAATCGCATCAAATGATTTGCAGTTTGAGATCTGGTTTTGCAATTGTTGGTAGCCACATCCCATCTGCCCTTTGTCACCTTCCCTCTCTGGGTCATTTTTTATAAAAGTGATAAAGGTTTCAGAGCTCAGTGTTCCCTTTGCTCCTTTGCCCTTTCTGCTGCCTCCTTGCTTAAAAAAAAAAGATTTAAAAGTGTCATCTTTTTGGCATGCTCTTTTGCCCTCTCATCAGACAGGAGTCAGTCTCCTCTTACTCATCACTCTTCTTCAAGAAGGGAACAGAATATGGTGATCTCATTCTGAATGTGCATTGCCCAGACAGTCGCATGCATTTCAATAAAGGTTGTCATTTTAACCTTACAATAAAGGTCTTGGACAAACAGCTGCCAACACAGGAGTTAGAGCTGGTAGGGCTTGAGGACTAACCTTAGCTATTTTATGCCAGCTCATGTGCTGGCTGTCGTTTCAGGCAGGAAGAGGTGTGGTACAGTTCTGGCCATGCTTTGACCTTCCCTACCCATGTACTCTGCCTTCTTTTTCCTCCATACTAAGACCCAAAATGTTGGCATGTTACACAGGCCTAATCCCCACTTCCTTCTCTGCCCAGCTTCACAGCCCCATGGGCTGTCAATTACTAAGTAGACATGAATTAAGTGAAATGAATATAGCATATAAACTAATCAGTTGATAAACATACTAAGCCATTGATCACCCTCTATTTGTGGTTCCTATTACTATAGTATCTAAGTGGTGGAAAGGAAGGACTCTTTGTTTCTAAGGATTGGTAATAATAAGCAGGAGTACACTAATATTTGATCCTGAATAAATAGCCTAATCAATTCCAGGCAAAATATGATATTCAGTTTCAGCCAAATAATTTCTCAAATAGCTCTTTGAAGCCAAGTGTTTCAGAAGTGGCCTCCTTCCTTCTCTGTGGCACTTGCAATATTGCCCACGTGGCTGCTTCTGCTTCTTCACAGCAAGTTCTGATTGGGTGAAGACAGAAGTGACATTTTTCATATGATTTGGCCCCTGAAAGTGCCCTACAGCTGTGACCTAACATAGATGCATGGCTGCAGAGCTATTCAAAAATGGCCAGTTGTGTGAAAAATTACCTCTTGTCTAATCAGGTAACAGATTAAGGTGCTCTGCTTTAAGGTGCCTTAGGGAACTTGTGTTACCTCAAGGGTTAATTTTTTACAAGGGGGCAGGGCTGGGATTGTGCTTGTCAGAGGCAATGGAGTGAAGGGAGCAGCGGTAGCTGCAGGCTGCTATGCCTGGCTTGAGCTGAAGCAGGTGCAGGAAGGGAGACCCCCTTGCCTTGCAGCCCCCACCAGCTACCCTGACTGTGGTATGGCGGGGAGCTGGGCTGAGCCTCTGAGGCGAGGGGGCTCTGTTCCACCCTGCTGCACCCCCCAGTTCTGTCTGGGCCTGAGCTGGAGGGGAGAGGGGAGTGGAACAGCTTTTCCACCTCAGGGGGCCAGCCTGGTTCCCCACAATACCCCAGCTGGGGTAGGTGATGGGGCAAGAGGGGTTTACTTTCGACACCGTCTCCAGCTCAGGCCAGGCATAGCAGCCTGCAGCTGCTGCTGCTCCCTTCACTTGCTCCCCTCTGACAGTCCCAGAGCTGGGGAGAGGTGCAGGCAGGCTTGATTCCACCCCACCCCCTGACACAACAGGCAATGTCTGTTGGCTTGGGCGGGGCACTCTAACTCATGACATTTTATGTAAAGCGCCATGAGTTAGAGCGGGGCCCTGAAAATCTGTCAGTGCTAATGGTGTCCCATCAAGGGTGTTGCAGGTGAGGCATAGGAAATGGAAAACAGTGAGCAGAATATGATTTTTGTGCCATTTTTATTAGCACCAGTTCCTTCCTGTATTGTTCTGGGTAGTTCATGGCAGACACTTAACTGTCAGGCATTTTCTAAAAACCTTGCAAGTGCTGGATTCTTCACCTGCCCAAGGGAGATCAGAAGCCCTACAAATGTGAAGTTGCCTCTCAAGAGGCAAATTATTTCATTCCTTACTTATGTACGAGAAAGTCAAGAGGTCAGCTCACATTGTTGCACTATAATAGACGGATTCAGTGACATTCTCTTGTGTTATAGAGATCCTAGGCTAGATTCTAATCTGTTCAACTCTTGTGGTACCATCCCAGTACAATCAGGACTGTACCATTGAAGTCACGTGGGGTTTTGGCATTGACTTGAATGAGGTTAGGATTTTGCTGCAGGTGCATAAAAGGATGTAAAGTTGCCTCAAGAGAGAAATAGGGGATTCCCCTGTTATAGGGGAATCCTTTTCAGGTGCAGGGCAGGCTGCCAAACCTCTTAGCCCCACCCATTACAGAGGGATTCCAGTGCTGTTCGGAACTGGATGAGGCCATATCAACCTCTGGAACATCTCACTCTGGGTGGTTAAAAGCTATGCTGAAGCTGCGTTGGCCCCCCATCTCTGAGCCTTCAGAAGCTCAGCACAGTTTGCCCCAGTGTTTTTATTCTGGAGAGACAAGGTGGCGGAAACTTCTGCACACACAAATGGCTCCCTTATTAAAATTCTTAGGATCCCAAAATAGGAAGGAAAACCATAATTCCAGTGAAAAAATATTTCACATTGTATATATTATAGGCCTAAAAAGTAAACCAAATATTAGCATAGCTTTTGAGCATGCTTTCTTTCCAGTGCTTTATGAGATGCCATGCCATTTATGATCTCAGTGGCACTGAGTTACTTTATGGTGGCAATAATAGACTTAAATTGTTTTGACTGCACACCATTCAGTATGGGAAAGGTGTTTATATTTAAGAGCTGTTAATTGCATAATTTTCTCATTTGTTAAACAACATGTATAACTTAGACTGAGGAGTGAGCAGAAAAAGTTTATATTATAGTGGAGAGGCTTGAACACATGCCATCATAAATGAATTCCCAGAGTCAGATTCCAGACAATAAGCAATGAGTACTAATTATGAGTAGGAAAGAGAGAGTGGCAAAGCTCTGGTGTCTAATATGGAAATGGAATTTAAGAAATTATCCTGTCAACCTGAGAAGTTTAGGCCACAGTGTGTTGTGGCAGTAACAAAAGTGGCTGAAATAATCTTTTTATAAAATGAATTTAGTTAACTCCATTCAACAAACCTTGAAAAGAAAAGTATGTTGTATGAAAGGATTAACTGGGACATAGATTCAGTTATGGTTATTATGATTTCAAGAGCCAGAATCCCAAGGAAGTGTCTTGCATCTTGTATTTTAATTTACTATTTTGTAAGAGGAAACAAAAATAACTTTTCTTTAGTTCTTTACAATTTTCTCTCCATATTCTCATAGATAGTTTCTCTTTATATTCTCCAAATGCTGAGACTCTTTCAGTAAAATCATGTAATATTCTGTCCTCATGAGAATTTGTGAAACAAGCTTGCACAACTTGTCTAAATAGACTATATTTTATCTATACACTAAATGATATAGAGCAATTACATGTATGCAGAACAATATATGTACTATCACTTTTTTTTACCCTTGTTACATTACTGTTCCAAATCCTACTGATGTAAATAGAGAGAATTATATTGTGGCTTTGTATCAAGTCCTTGAAGGTCTTTTTCTTCCTAATATATATTTTAAAAACTTCTTGCTTTCTTCACTTTTGATGGCTGAGTACTTCTTTTTGTACTCATCTGCTTTTCTTAGACCACTGTTGTGCAAAACAAAACAACCCCTTCACTTCAGGGCAATGGTTCAGATGGATTAAAAAGCTGGTGGTTCACAAGTGAAGCTGTGCTTGTCCAATAGCAGCACTAAGGCAGACATAAAGGCTGAGGGCAGAAATAACACATAAACCTGTATAAGTGATCAGAAACCAGTTCAGATATGTAATACAAGAGAAGTTCAGTGCACGTAAACCACTTCCAATATGGCTGACACCAGTTTAAGATCAATCTGGATGGATGTAGTATAGACTTAACTGATTTAGGTTAAATCAGTTTATTGAACTTCTGTCCCAGATCTTCTCTAGATTCAAGTTAACTCACAGTCCCCCAGCATCCCAGGATGCTTTACACCTCCTCCATGATACCCCCACCCATTGCAGGGTGGGTGGGCTAACTTTGGCTCAAGTTGTCTGCTTCAGCTGAGCGGGGGGGAGGGGCATACTCTAGTGTCCTTGGCTTCTGACTTGGATCACTTCAGGCACGTGTCTGCATTTCTGGAATCAAAAGTAAGTGTCTGTTTACTTGCTTATTAGTTCAGTCTACAGAGTTTAGACTAACCTGCTAAGATTGAATCCATTCAGCCTCAGGCTTTTGGGCTGTGTGTACTTAGCCAAAGAGGAAAGTAAAAAGTGCAATCATCTCCCTCATCTTCTCTAGGAGCATAGAGGTAAGTGTACTAAGTATAGAATTCTTCCAGCCCAAACAGCTGCAGAGAAGAGACAAGAAACTACAGCTGTGTCATCTACATGGAACTCCTACAGGTCTGTGATGATTTCTTTTGAGAGGAAACTGTCTGACTCTGCACTTTTTACCATCCAGAACAGATATGCAAATAATCTGAGATAGAAGTAGGGAGGTCAATGTCTGTTCATATAGAAAAGCTTGATTAAATGCGGAAGTGAAAGAAACATCTTGTGCAGGTTTACAAGGAACCCAATGAGGGAGTAGAGCATGTAACCACGGCCAACAAAAAGGAAACGGAAGTTTGGGTTTTTGAAATGCAAAAGGATGGTGAAGAACGAATGTCCAAAGTTCCTGATACGAAAATGATAAAAATCAGCGTAAAAAGCAGGTTAAGAACCTACCATGCAGCTATCCATGTATTGCTAGCAAGCAAACAGCAAACTGGCACTGGCACAAGCACTGGAGCTGTAAGAGGAACAAGAAGCCATTCTTTGCGTATTTTGATTCCAGACAGTTGCTAAGTAATGCGGTTCTGTGAATTTTAATAACTAAGAGTTGTTCCTATATGAGTACACTTTTCTTTGAAACAGAAATAACCCTGAATAATCAATTTTGTTTTGGAAAATTTCCCTGCCCTCATTTTTTGCCTTATGTTTGTCAACTAGAAATCTCCATAGGGCATTGCAAGCATATACATTTCAAGTAGTGAAGGATGAATAACCCTGTGTGGTATATGCAATGTACATTTAAGGGGCTAGCAGTGGGATGACTCGTCTCTCCCCTTGATGCCATGTGGTTTGTGGTGGTGGGTAGCTGTAGTTCTCTCTGCAAGCTGTGAGCATGTGAGTTGCTGAATCCTGTTTCTAATAAAGGTAAAGCTGTTTACTACCCCGCCAGTCTCTGCTGAATGGTGACTCTGGGACAGAACCCCCAAGGCATGGAGGTCGGAGTGAGTACCCCATTGCTGAACCCAAGGGCATAGAGTAAACATTACATGGTGTCAGAAGTGATCTGTCTCTTAGTGGAGTCACCAGCAGCCTGATTAAGGGGGTTACAGCTTTTATACAAAGAAAAAAAATGATCCTTTACTGGAAATCTTGTGGAGAATTGGAGGAGATGGGAACAGAAGCTTCTATTATACCTTTCAGTCCCAAAGGCTGAGGAAGGGGCAGAGGATTATAAAATTGCAGGCACGCTTCACTGCATTCTAGGGGTAAAGCCCCTGAAATTTACAACATGCAAGGGGTGTTTGCAGACCCTAGTAGCAAAACTCTTGCAGAGCTGCTTGCAGCATTCAAGAACTACTGTGGACCCAGAAAAAACCCTGCCTTTGAAAGGTATCAGTTCTGGCAACTTAGACACAATGAGGCTACAGCTGAGCTGATTTTGTTACAGAGCTCAGAAGCAGAGCAGGGCATTGTGAATTTGGACTTGCTGAAGATGTTATGTTGAGGGACAAAATTGTCTTCAGTATAACTGACTGCAAACTCAAAGACAGGCTTCTAGAAAATGCCTCCCTCACCCTAACACAGGCTGTGTATATCTGCAGAGCAAAGGCTGTCACAAGTGCTCAGGCCCAAGTTATGTATGCAAAAACAAGCTTGTATACAGTTGAGCAAAAACAAAGCTTTCAGAGCATTTTGCAAAAACAAAGCAAGCCATCAGTGAAGTTTGCTCCACAGGAAAGCAATCAAGCTAACAAAGGCAGAGCCTGAAAAAGGTGTGGAAGCACACATAAGCCTCCATCCTGCCCAGCTTTTGGGGAAACTTGTTAGAAATGTTTGGGAGTGAACCACTTTGCAAAAATGTGCAAACCAAAGGGAGAGTCTCCAAAGTCTGCAAAATGAGTCAGAACCCCATATATGGGCGCAATGTCTGTAAAGCAGCACTCACAGACCTTTGATAACCAGAAGGCCTGGTATAGCACAGTCGTGATTGCTGGCATGCCAGTTTCTTTTAAGTTAGATACTGGAGCAGAAGCAAACACTATCTCAGCAGATGTAGCAAAGGCTTTACAAGGCAAAGTAGAGAAGGCTCCAGCTCATGTTACATTGGTTGCATTTGGCGGTGCACACATCAAACCAGAAGGCGCAATCATTGCACACTGCAAATCTGGTGCTAATGAATCTGATTTAACTTTTTATATAACAGACAACAGTGACCCACCAATACTTGTTAGAGTGGCATGCACCACCTTAGATCTTATCAGACAAGTCCATGGAATGGCTGTGACAGCACCTGCAACCGAGGCAGAACTTCTCAAAATATACTCAGATGTTTTTACAGGTTTGGGCCAATTTCCTATTCACTGTACCAAAGGCAAAGACATATTAGTGGCTGACATGCTTTATAAAGCCACAACGCTCACTCCTCCTCCTGAGCCTGACCTTTTCCACTCAGAAAAGGTGATTAACGGTTTGATGGAAACAGAGCCACTCAGTGACCAGTTACTCCAGCAGTTACAGGAGCACACGAAGTCTGACAAGGAACTACAAGCCCTTAGAGAGCAGCATCTTAATGGATGGCTGAGCAGGCAAAAACAAGTCAAACCTGAAATAAAGCCCTACTAGACTGTCAGAGACCAAATCTGGATTCAGGATAATTTGCGTATGATTGGGCCAAAAATAATTATTCCAAGTGGTGTGAGGACCAACATGTTGACTTTGCTTCACTCACCCCATCAAGTCATACAAAGGTCAAAAGCGTGAGCTTGACAAATCATGTATTGGCCTAAAATGAATGCCCATATCAAGCAACGGATTACAAATTGTGCACCTTGTCAAGAGCTCCAACCCAGTAATCAGAAAGAGCCCATGATCTCACATGAGATCCCAGACCTGCCTCGGTTAAAACTGGCAGCGGACATTTTTGACCTACAGGGACAGTCTTATTTGATCACAGTTGGCTATTACTCCAAATATTCTGAAGTTTTGCACCTGCCAGACAAAACAGCTGGCATGGTAGTAGCCAATATGAAGTCTGTGTTTGCTTGCTAAAGAGATTGTCTGTGATCACGTGCCATTTGCAAGTCACATGATGAAACAATTTGCGACTGACTGGTGCATAGCCATCACCATTCTAGCCCAGGTTACACACAATCCAATGGTCAGGCTAAACCAGACTTGTCCAACATATGGCCCATGGGCTGCCACGCGGCCCGCCAAGCCATTTTATCTGGCCTGTGGCGGTGGCAGCACCGCCACTGCGGAGCGCAGAGCCGCAGCAAAGCCACTGCTGCAGAGCCGCTGTCGTGGAGTGTGGAGCCGTGGGGGAGCCATCGCCACTGCCACGGAGCGCAGAGCTGCCACCGCGGAGCACGGAGCCGCTGCCGCCGCGGTGGAATGCGGAGCCACGGTAGCGGCAGTGAGGCGGGCAGGGCCGGCCCGCGGGCCCCAGCTGGCAGCAAGGGGAAGGGAGCTGCTTATACCCGTGGGGCCGGGCTCATCAGTGAGCTGGGTCCTGCCGCCACTGCCCTGAGGACTGCGTGGCATGGGGCTGCCCCAGCCGCGCCTGATTAGACGAGCTGTGGACAGTGCCTGCAGCTTCTTGTCTGGCTCCGCCCTTTGCCACTGGCGTGTGGCCAGGGGAGCTGCAGCATGGCCCGCGACCTGCCCACATGCGTGGTGGACGGAGGCACAAGGTAAGTTCCCGTGGCTGCGGGGCACGAGATTGCCAGAGCCGGGCTGGATGGGAGGCAGGAGGAGCCCGGCCCAGAGGCGCTCTACATCCCGCCTCCTCCTTGGTGGTTCAGGTCCTGCTAATGTAGCCTGCATGGCTGAGG
This sequence comes from Gavialis gangeticus, assembly GCF_001723915.1. Classification (NCBI taxonomy): domain Eukaryota; kingdom Metazoa; phylum Chordata; order Crocodylia; family Gavialidae; genus Gavialis; species Gavialis gangeticus. The sequence continues at coordinate 36,511,758 of NW_017728994.1, read as the reverse complement.
ATGGAGGTCTGCATGCTGCTGGAGCACCCTGTGCAGTGAGGGGGTCCTAGGGGCCCACCCCCACAGCATGCAGCCTGTGCAACACATGCTGGTGTCATCTGGGGCCCACA
>NW_017728994.1:36503337-36511374 GCF_001723915.1 Gavialis gangeticus | reverse complement strand
TTGAATATGGCTCGCCGGCCCACTGGGTGATAAAAAGTTCGTGATCCGGCCCCACATTCAAAAAGGTTGGACACCCGTGGGCTAAACGCACAGTTCAGACCAACAAGTCAATGTTTAAGAAGACTTTGCAGGACGGCTCTGATCTATCTCTGGCTTTACTCCATCTGAGGAACACACCCATTACTGGTCTTGAGTACGCTCCAGCGCAGCTTCTGAAGGGGAGACTTTTGTGCAGTCCCCTCCCTGCTACAATGGCGGTGCTAACTCCTAGACTACCATCGAATGTCTCCCACGGAGACCTTCAAAGGCACCAAAAAGAGCGCTACACTCGTACGGCTGCATTCTTGGCACCTCTACAAGAGCAGGAGAAAGTAAGGATGCAAACAAGTACAGGTTGGACACCAGCATCTGTCATGGCAAAAAGGAATAAACCATGCTCCTATGTAGTAACAACCAGCAGTAATGTCTACAGGAGGAACAGAAGACATTTAAGAAAGGATTACTCGTCAGTACCAGCAGAACATGTTGATGTACCTAAGGAGACGGCAGCAGAACAAACTTCAGAAGAACCAGACCACCATGAGCAACAGTTTCATCACAGTCCAGAGAATCCACCAGCACCCACAGAGGAACCCGATGACACCACGCAAACAAAGAGTGGACGTGTGGTGAGATTGCCTGTGAAGTAACAAGGACTTTATAATGGGATAGCAGTAAAGGCACCGGTAAGCCAAGTGCTAGCAACCTCTGACTCCACAATCCTGAAATATTCTGAGTTAAAGTAGCACCTGATGAACATCCAACTATTTAAGAGGGAGCTCCCAGAGTAAAGAAGGGGGATGTGGTATATGGAATGTACCTTTAAGGGGCCAGCAGTGGGATGACTCATCTCTCCCCCTGATGCCCTGTGGGTGTGGTTTGTGGTGGTGGGTAGTTGTAGTTCTCCCTGCAAGCTATGAGCATGTGAGTTGCTGAATCCTGTTCTTAATAAAGATAAAGCTGTTTACCACCCCACCGGTCTCTGCTGAATGCTGACTTGAGGACAGAACCCCAAAGGCATGGAGGTTGGAGTGAGTACCCCAGCCCTGGGACCCAATGGCATAGGATATACCCTGGTCAGAGCGAGGTTGGGAGGTACCTGGTGTGTGTGTGTGTGTGTGTGTGTGTGTGATTTTTAAAAGGATTTAAAAAAGAATATGTTCTCACAGCTGCATGACCCCGACAGGTACCTGTAACAGCTTGAAATAAGTGCTAGTTTTATCTAGCTGAACAAATAAATTGAGATACTGGTGCACACCTATACTTGCATTTTTGATCTGTTACCTCTATATAATGGAAACATTGGTAGAGAATGAATGCATTTGTGACTACTCTTGCCAGCTTCTATTTTTTGAAGCAATATTGGCCAAAAAGACTTAATTTATCTAAGCAAATTTGGATTCTGTTCTCCCACTAGAGTAAATGGTGGGGAGGGGGCACAACTTGCACTGAAGTTAATGGAATTATGCAAGGTCACTTTACTGTCTTCAGTGCTGTCAAAGAAATGACTGCAGTGTACAGATATACCTAACCTGGACTTTAAATTTCCTAGTTAGGGGTACTGCAGTAGAAGCAGGGGCCTAAGTGGCTGTTTCAGGTATGTCAACCCCCATATTGTTTCAAACACACAGCTTTCAGTACCTGAGATAGCTATTTTAAAGCTAGTTTGAGCATGTCTACATGAGGTGCAGTTGTACCTTTGATGTAGTGGAAATATCACTAAACAGGACCAGGAACAATTATTCATTCAGTTGAGCTTTGAATATGCTTCCTTTGTTGGGGCTCAAAGAGCTTTGCTGGAGGGATAATGGAATAAACTGCCTCAGCAAGGAGATGGAAGGAAGGAGTCTTTAATAACAAGGGTGCCCTGTATCACCTATGTGTCAGAGGACAGATGTTTAAAAGTATTTATGGTTGAGGGAGGCCTAAGTCTCTGAGTGCCCAACCTGAGATATTTTAAAGGAGTGTGCTTTTTTCAGAACATGGTGAGCTTTTAAGTCTCTGAAAATGAGGACTTTATTTGAAGTTTTTCAAAACAAGGCCATCCAAAATCACGAGCAGGTTCTGAAAATGTCTGTTCTTTCCATTACCCCTGCAACAAGCCCATGTGAATTGCTCATGCAGTCTCTGATGTGTGAATTGAATGTCTCCAAAAGACACTTGCCCAGTGTGACTGGAGTCACCATTTCCTTCCCACAGTGCTGTCTCTGCTGATACAGGGCTGATAGGGTGCTGGTGATGCTGCCTCTACACAAGCTGATGCTTCCAGGCAATGAAAAATCCTTTGCTGCTGTGAAATCCTCTGCTGTAGCACAGCAGCACAAACAGGGGCTGAGGGTCTGGCCCAACATGAGAAGTAGTTAGTGTTCAGCATTAAATGTGCCATAACAGTTTCTGGAAAACCATAAACAAGAAAGAAAGGGCACTCTCTGCCCCCTTCCATGTGGTTGCCTTGCCTGAGCTACTTTGGGAATACTTAGGCTAGTAAGTGTCTCAGAAACACTACTCTCACTCATCAGTATCCCTGACAGTTTATATTTCATTTGACACTTCACAGACGCATCATTCTGCAAGGCTGCTGTAGTAAATCAAGTTATTAGAAGGTCTTTTTAATCCATAGAGATTATTTCCTCTCTCCTTTCTGAGTTACAGAGAAAAATCCATGAAGCCTATCAATGAGGCACAGGGGAGAGCCTGGACAAACCCAAACATTTGGAGAGTCTGGCATTGCTAGAAAGATGAAAGAACTCCTTAAATGAAAGTGTGCCAGAGACATTTTTAGCAGATCCTCATTCCTGAGCTGTCCAATTAGAACTAAGCAGGACATTTTTTACACAAAATGAAATAGCTGCCTTCCCTTATAAAGTAAAGGCACGTACAAACGTTGTCTGCTCAGAGTAGAGGGGTTACTTGATTCCCAGTATTCTACAGGAACTAGGATAAGGCTGCAATTTCTGGCCTTTACCAGAAAGGTATGTCATCTCCTAACTAGTCCATAGTATTCCAAGACAGCAATCTTCAGGGTACCGGTACCAGTACCAGTAGCCTGATTCCCAGGCAAATTAGCTATAGAGTTACTGCTAGCATGGATTTATGAGCTCTTATTGTGTCACTACCACATCTCCAAAATTCACACGGTATATTGAGTTAATGCTATTAACAACAAAAGGACTCATTGGTGTGGAGTTTGAAGAATAGTAAACAATAACGTGCCAGATCTCATAGTCACCAGTAAGTTGCTTGGTATCTGTGAGAACAGCTTGTGGGGTGAGGAAGGGTGGAACTCCTTATGTTCTTCATCGTTTTGCCCTTTCCCTTTGAATGCCACCCTTACTGGGCTTACAAATGGGCTAGTAAGGACACGAAGGCAAACGTCAAAGAGATACATATGTATACATACTTCATATGCAGGAACTGTGCAATTTCAGATTCTGTTTAGGTTCCATCTTTTGTCTGGTATTAAGGAAAAAACCCTATATCATGAAGAAAAAGTATACATCACTTGACTGCATTTTCCTTCCATGTTCCTCTTACTATTCCTATGCCAAGAATTGAGGGTAGGATCCATAAAGAGAAAAATGTCTAATGCCTCTCCTTTTCTTCAAAGTGATGTTGTTTCCTCGTTCCCTGGTCTGTCTGCCTGCCTTCCTCTGTCCCACAGGCCGATGTCTATAGGGACCAGTCCTGTATTGTGCTTTGGTGCATCGTATTACATCATTAAACCACTTTTTTCCAGTCTGTGTCTTGCTCCGCCGCCTGCACCATGACAGGCACAGTACTTAGCAAATACATCTTCCTTCACCCAGAACATGCATCCAATAGCAAGCCTATCCTCTTCATTGCCACCTCAAAACACTCCTTCACAGCAATCCTTTTTCTGACCATATTGCTTGTTTCTGACGTGATTTCCCCAGCTCACTGCAAAGAACACTTGTAACACTGTATTTCAGAGGCCATCAGTTTTTGTGTGTTTACCTTTTTGAAAGCCCATATCTTTTTGAAGTTGGGTAGAAAATATAGATGTTTTGTGTGGTCTGATTTTTGTGTCTAGGGAGGCTCCTTTGCCTCTTTCGGTCAGCCTCAGATCACCCAGGGCTGCCTGCTCCTGCTGTATCCTTACAATCTTAGGGAAACCCTTGTCCTGTAGATAGATACATGAAGCTGGCCATCATGTCACTGCCTACTTTAATGTTTACATGGTTCTCTTCCTTTGTCTTGCAGAAAACTCTTGGTTTTGTCTATGTCCACATTGATATGTGTCCCAATGCTGTGGAGTGGATCTTTTGCAAATAGCAGATTGATGCAATCAGTGAACTTCAGGTTGTTAGACTCCACCTGTGCATGACTTGTCTTAGTCTCAATCTAGATGAGAACCAGAGACGATACTACAGTAGTTGGCCATAGAACAGACAGAAAGATTTAGCAAGTGTGTGATAGAGCTGCTTCTATTGGTACAGTACACAAATCTAATTCAATGCATAAAACTCTGGGGACAGACAGGAGTGACATTTTTCATGCCATCTGGCCCCTAAAAGTCCCATGTCATAACACGTGCATAGTTGAAGAGGACTTTTTAAATGGCCAATCACACAAAAAAGTAACCCTCATTTACTATCTCATTAAATCAGGTAATAAATGAAAGTGTTCTAAATTAGAGCACCTTAGGGAATTTCTATGCAGTTCCCTATGAAGGTTATTTGTCATGTCCTGGATCTGCTTCAGGGAGGAGGCAAGAGTCCCTTCCCTATGCAGCCAGCCAGCAAATGGGGGAGGGGGAGCAGCTGGGCAACAATCAGGGGTGGGGGGTGCCCTGAGTGAGACCCCTGCCCAGCAGGAGGGGGTCACTGATGCCCCATGTCACCAGTGGGCAGGGGGTAGAGGAAATGAATCATGGTTGGTTCTTTGCAGGCAGCTGGCAGGCAGGGGTTCGGGAGCAGCTGGCCAGTGATCAGGCTGGTTGGCTTCCACAGCAGGCTACAGCACCCTCTGCCTCCTGGCCTTGGCCAGCGCATGGAGGCACTCAGCCTCCACCATCAAATACTGTTTGTCAGATAATTTCGATAACAGTGTAACTTTAAGTGCGTTGTGTAAAATGCAAAGAGTTACGGTGGCCTTCTGTAACTTCTGTAAGCATCCTTCATGTATACATGAGGCTTGGTTATATTCAAGGTATCCTTCTTCCCTACTCAGCATTTCAACGCAAGATCAATTGACAAGCTTTACCTGCAAGTTGGGCAGAGTTTATGGCTGGAGGCCAGGGCCCTTACAACCCTTTCATCTACACCAGTGTAAATCAATACATTAGTAGAATTATGCTGGTGTAAAATTAATAGCATAAAATACATCAGAATCAGGCTGGGGTGTCATCAGAAAAAGGTCCTGTGATATGAATGCCGTTCTCCCTTTTGCATCTGAACTTTGTGATGTACAGACTACTGTGCAGTACCAACAAGCGTTTGAGTACGGTTTTTTTTCTCCTGGGGTTGACAAGAAAGGGCTTGCTTTTATTGTTAGGGTTGGGCTTTTTTTCTTCTATATCAAGTGCCCAGACACCATGCTGATAGGCAAAGGAAATAGAAGCGCCTTACAAATTCCACAATTTGTTAGTGTCTCACCCTCAAAAGTTTCCTTCCATTACATTTTTTTCAGATCTCTGTTTCATTCTCAGTCCTTAGTGCTTGTCCATTTGCTATCTGTACTATTGACTTAACTCCTTAAATCTTTACATGAGAAAAATTCCCAATGAGGCCTTATGGGAGCTTTCCCTGCATTAAGATGGCATGATTAAACAGCAAGCTCACACACACAGCTCACACACACAACAGGTACACAACCAGTTACAGGAGAAAGCTCATAAAGCAGAAATCTCATTAGGGTTATCAACATAGACCTTTGTTAGCTTTTTGCTTGGACCATTTTGAATTTTGTAACAGTTAAATTGTACATGGTTAAATTATAGATTTTGTTTCTGGTCTTTTTTCAGTACCAGCATGACAGCAAAGGTATGTTGACCATAAAGGTTCTTCATGAGAGCCTGCCTGGCTAAAGAACAGCTGGCCACAGCTGTAAATGTAATCATTTTCTGAAAATAAGCTTCTAGTATGTAAGTACAAAGTCTTACTCTATTCACCAAAATTCAGTGGTTGCAGAACTAGTTAGGGGATCACAGATGCAATGGATGTTATCATGAGTGTGCCCGACAGTGCTGTAGCAACAAAGTTTGGTGCCTGGGGCAAAGCCTGCAGCAGCAGCCCGCCCTCGCTCCGTGTACCTAAGCGGGGGACACATGCTCCCCCCCTGCTTGCCCAGGAGTGCACACAGGGGCGAGAGCCGCCCATCCCCATGCCCCCCAAACAAGCTGCTTATGGCTCCATCCTGTGCCCCACCCCAGCTGGGCAGCGCTTTCTGGCAGCCATTTGCTTTGGTGCTTGGGGCCATCAGCATGCTCACCTCCCTGCCCCTTCCCCCTTACTGTGGCACTGGTGCCTGAGATATAAATTTAACACACCAAATTTGTGGAACTAAAAGAATTTGCTTGGCATTTACAATATTTTGAAACAAACTTGATGGGGAAGGGAGGGGGAGGCTGGTAGGAGAGAAGGAAACCCACCCCCAAGCTTGTTCCCAAAGGATTATCATTTTCTTACTTTAGCTCTGCAACTTCTGCAAAATCAAAGTGTTTGTACTGTGCCCTATATAACTCCATACCTCAGAGAGATGGGCAAGATACCTTCCAGATATCTATTCCCTAACAATGCTCAGAGTACCAGAGTAAAAAAGAGAACACTTTAAAGAATGTTTGTGGCAAGATGCAGCAATTTGTTTGCTTACCACAATCGGTTTCATTGCTGTTGCCAACTAAGCTTTAACTAATTCACACGAGGGGGAGTGTGTTTTTAGAAGCCTTCCTCTTCACTCCGTATGCTTCTGTGCTACTACGCAGGCATGTGCATCTTTTGTTTTGTTGGAACACATACTCCAACAGTGGGTGTTTGTCACTGCTACGGTATCTTTCAGTACATTTTAGCCCTGAAGTTTTAACATGTTTATCTTACCCAGCTGAAGCCTCCTCCTGTTTCGTAAGTAGTACAGTGGAATGCAGTGGAAGAGACCCAAGGTCCCGGCCACCCAGATTAGAGATTTTTGTGTTGAGGTCCCTATATGGCTCTGTTAGACTTCAGCTCCATCTCTTAGTTCTTCTCCGTTCCTTGTTTGGGAAGTTAGTGGGAGGGGAGCTAGGCAAGGAGCTATATAACCTAACAGCTTACAGAGGCAGAGTGCACCATCCTAGAAGAGCCGTCCCCAGCAAAGAGCTCTCAGGGTAAGTGGCAATGAATGAACAGTTTGACTTACAGATTTCATCAGCACTTATTAATAAAAGTTTATTAATATCGGATGCTGTTCAGTAGGATGCAGTGTTCTGGTATTATTTGCTCGCATATTTCATTTTAAAACAGCACTGATTAAAATGACTATGGTGTTTAATATTTACCTTTATTAGTAAGATATTTTACAGTTCAGCCTAGTCATTTCACACATAACATTGACAGGAAACCAGTCTTAAAGGAATATTGAATACTATTTCAATTATTGTTCTTGTTTGAGAACAATGAGTCAAATTCACTTATATCTTGCTTTGGATTGAATCTAGTTCCTAGGTCTAACTTTAAAAAGAGACTGGGTTAGGTTTTTTCCACAGATTTGTTTCAATGGTGTAGAATTACTTTAGAAAATGCTTTGAAAACAGACTTTTAAACAGGTGGAGAATGTGAAAACATTATTGCTGCTGTCCAGAATGATATGTCTGTTTGCTCCTCTGGGTCTTCATACAGAAAATGACGGCGGGTTGCAAAATACAAATATTTCATTGAAAGGAACAGGTTATGAGTGGACTGCTCCCAATGAGACTGGAATCATTTAAGTCAGCTGCGGAAGCTGCTGCCAGCGCTTCTCTCTCTGACACACACACACACACACACACACACACACACACACACA
>NW_017728994.1:36491793-36503132 GCF_001723915.1 Gavialis gangeticus | reverse complement strand
CCCCTCTCTCTCCCTCTCTCTCTCTCTCTCTCTCTCTCTCTCTCTCTCTCTCACACACACACACACTCTCTCTCTCGCAGGACAGCTAATAAGTAAACTTCTGTTTTACCCACCTGAGCTGGAGAGGGTCCTTTATCCCATGGTATTGTGCTAGATTTCCTACTGTAGGATGTTAGTATAGCATGCTGAGGCAGTCCTGAGCAGCTGAGAGCTGCTCGGTGGCAGAGAGGCCTGCCTGAAATCAGTCAGCTTGGATTTCTTCAACTTTTATGCTTTATTACTAAATATGGTTTTCATTTAGAATCTCCTAAGCTCTGAAACATTGCATTCCCTTCCCCTCCCCCTACAAGTGATTTTTGGCACAGCCCCGGCTGCACTGCTTTGAGCAACCCCTTGACCTCCAAACTCCATTCTGAAAACAGACACTTGGAAGTCTATTTCCTAATTAGGAAATGGTTTGTTCCAAACCGGACTGTTCATTCATGGTAGCTAAGATCTGCTCCATTGAGTAAATGCTTAAACAGACATAGCCTCCTTTCCCTCACACATACATAATTGAGGACAACTGCATCTCCCCTCACTTTTTCAATTAAGAACAGTACCTGCAGCACTTAGATTAGGATTTCTGTATTGGCTTTTATCCTGGAAACCAGCATCCATGCAGCTTAGAGAACTGCTGCAGTGTCTGTTTTAGACTACTCTTCAGCAGAATGACAGCCCAGCTCAAAAGAGGAATGTCTGGAGTGTTCCCTTTTCACTCGAGACTAGCTGTTCTATACGTCCTTTCCCACACATCGAAGATCCCTCTAACCTGACTCCTACTTTATTCTCCATTTGCAACACGTCATTGCTTGAGATTCTTGGTGAATGCATCTTTAGCTTTTACTATCTCAGTTATAGGTTTAAACACCTATTCACAGAGACCTCTGAGCCGGACGCTTGATCCAGCTCTATTTAGAAGATTCTCCCCCACATTATTAACTGCTAGCAAACACTTTCCTCTTCAGTGTCGAGTGCACATTGTACCTGATATAAAAGGCCTTTTCAATCCTATAGCTATCAGTTTCAGCAGTGAATTTGGATAAATGAACTCTCCTCAAGTTTTAAAACTCTATCTGTCCTGCGGGACACTCCCAATTTTGGAGGATGAAATCCATTGCATACCACTGAACTGTTGCATGCCACTGATACAAGGAAACAACCCCTCACCCCTTGCTACAGAACTGGTGTAATATAAGGGTCCAATATTTCAAATTAAAGTTTCAAAGGAGACATTTTATTGTAAGCTTTCTTTTAATGATATTCTTGCTCAGAATGGTTGCCCTGCCTGTGCAGATCAATACCAATCCATTCAGGTGGTTGTCCGTCTTCCTGGATTGTGCAAATGTCTGCAGAATTTTTCTGTTTTGTTTATAGGACCATTTTTGCCCAAAAGGCCTGAAGACATTGACATAGAAGATGTGTGAGGAAGAGGATAGCACCGCACTGGTTTGTGACAATGGGTCAGGACTTTGTAAGGCTGGCTTTGCTGGAGATGATGCTCCTAGAGCAGTTTTCCCTTCCATTGTGGGTCGTCCCAGGCACCAGGTAAATTACCAGTTCCATTACTTAAGTACAGCAGGGTGGATTTTATGGGCTGTAATAGAATTAAAGGAGTTAGAAGTGACGCAGAAGCAGGAGAATCATTAACCACAGCTCCCAGTGCTGCCTTGGGAGTCTCCGATCTAAGAACATACCTGCCCCAATACTTTTTAGTTTGAAATCAGCAAATTGACCAACAGTGTGATATACCTGCAAGCTGTTCTACTTTATGATATTTAATGTTCTAGGACAAGCTGAGACAAGGCATCCCCTGAAGGTGTGCATACCTGCATTAGGATATGACCTAACTTCTCGTGGGAGGAGTCTTTTTCAGAAAATGCTTTCAATATCACTTTCTTCTATATTTTGCCTTGATATTAGCTCAACTAATATTTTGGCTGCTGGTTTCCTTGCTGTCCTAGCAAGTGGAACTGTTTAAAAATCATGCAGAAATCTTTGTAGACATGTTGACCAGCACAGAACCTGGTAGCAAACATCCCCATACCCTCCCAAAATTCTCCACTTTTATCCTTGAAATAACATTAAAACGTTACACTTTGTTCCCAACAGAAATATTCAATAAGCCAGTTTTTCAGTCTCCATATTTGTAACATGACTAGGTAGCTTGGTTATTCAGTGGTTCTTCATCACCCAAGAATCTAGTTCTGGGAGAATCCTTAGTAGCCATGCAGACTACCTTTAGGGTAGTGCTGCATTAGCAACTTGTTGCAGGGCACACTGGAGGCAATGGAAAGGAAACCAGTAATTTAATTAGGCTGCAACCAAAAGCAGCTGCACCTGCAAAGAAGATACACTTTTCCTGGTCTTGTCTCCAACTCTGAAAATAGTCACTTGTTAAAGTTTTGAAATACATCTGTTCTGCCTCTGACAGAGTAGCGAGAGTAAGCCAAACTGAAGCAACTGCTGATTTTGAAATTCCTTCACTTACCAGACACGTCTTTGCACAACACTGCTGGGCTTATGTTAAAAGTGCCTTATATTGTCAAAAGAATGTGTGAGTGACCCCAAATCTAAGTGCGTGTAGCGGGAGGGTCATAAACATTTATCTGTGGGGTCACTCACATGATCTAGTGACATTCTTGTACTGGCAGAAGTTCCCCCACACATTAGTGTCAGTTTAGAGAGGGTTTTTTTGTTTTTTTTAATCAAAGCTGTGCTGCAGTCACATGATTATGTGTTAGTTAAATTTTTCTATGACTGAACAGTTTCTGCTTCTTTGTTTGTGCATTACCTCGAACAGGGTCCATATCCTACTACAAACTTCTGGGCATTACTGTAATTCAGATTGTCACTTTTTGCAAACAGTGTACTGATGGAATTCATTGTGCAAAAAAGCAGCAGTTTAACTATAATGAAAGCAAATGATGCTCTCAGTTCAGTAGGCAGCTGAAAACAGCATTCTAGTATAATTCATTGCTAGCTGTACATGAGACACAGTGCTGTCACTCCACTGGAAACCCAATGCAAAATACTGGATCAAAGCCATCTCTTCCTAAGGATCAGTGAAGAAGCAGAGGTCTGGAGTGTATAATTATCTTATTCTGATAAGGCGACAAGTAATTAAATCAGTGACAGCTATCCTTGCTGGATTCAAAGTTGTAACATTTTTAATATGGAGGGAAAAACTGTACCTACAGAGAGCCTAAGAAAAATTAAAAAAATACATTGCTCATTGCTTACCACTAGATGGCATTATATAGTTTTATTTACTGCATTCCAATGTTTCAGTGAAACTGATATGCTTTTTACTGATTACTAAAATTATGTATCAGATAATCATTAAAAAATTAACTACTTATTTTGCATTATAGTGAAGAATTTAAAATGACTTTAATAAGAATCTGAAGTCCTGAGATTTATGAAGTATTATTGTAAATAAACTGAAGCTGCAATGTAATTTTTTTTCCATTTTTTCCACATTACAATTAGTAAAAATGATGGTCCTGGTATTAGTATTAAACAAATGTTCTTTCAGCAATGTCATTAGTCTGAAAAGTCATGTTATCGGTTTATTTCACAACTATGGGTTACGTTATTTGTGTCATTTTTTAGGGAGTGATGGTTGGTATGGGTCAAAAAGACAGCTACGTAGGTGATGAAGCTCAAAGCAAGAGAGGTATCCTGACCTTGAAATACCCCATAGAACATGGGATCATCACAAACTGGGATGACATGGAGAAGGTATTTCAACATTTGAAAGCTTGTGTCAGGTGTAGGTAGAATTTTTTAGTACAGGAGTAAAAGATTAGAAAATAAATTGTATCACAGTGTCATGACATCTAGTAGTATTTTATTTCTTATGAGAAAATTACTAACAACTGAAGCTGAACTAGTACTTGTTAGCATTTATGCAGCACTTTACAGCTCATCATTGTTCCATGTGATGTGTTTACCTTGCTAATTACTCCTGGCATAAAACATCTAAATGGCTCCTGGCTGAGGTGGGAATTCATATATCGTCTTTAATGTTCACTACAAAGCATTACAAAATACTGTAGTGATGACCGGTTGTGAACATCAAGAATTGATCATTGCCCAGAGGGATGCCACATTCATTCATAATTCATTCCATCAAAAAAGAGTAATGTTAGACTTGAATTTGTCTACCAATGCCATTTTTTTTCTCATGGCTCTTTCCCATCTGAAATGCTTTTTTTTTTGACCAACTGGTCCAGGTTCTTTCAGCTTGCTGGCTTCTTTGTGCATTTCTTGCAAAACCCAGAATTGGTTTTGGAAATCAGTGTATGACACACACACACACACACACACGGAGATCTTCCAAATAAGTTACTATATATAAAGTATCAGTGGTAAAAGCAAACATAAGTCATTTTTCACAGTCACTTTGACATTCAGGCATAGCCACTTCGGACAGCAGCCTGTTAAATATTGTTAGCCAACATCTACTGCTAGAAGCACTTGTAGTTGTGAGGCAATGGGAACGTTGATCCTGAAGGTCTCTTCCAAACCTGTGATTCTGACTATTGTGCATCGTCTGAAGTTGTGACACTTTGGTTACAAATTGTTGGTTGATGATATTTCTTCACTTTGCCTCTTTTCACTGTGTTTTTAGATTTGGCACCATTCTTTCTACAATGAATTACGCGTTGCCCCTGAAGAGCATCCAACTCTGCTTACTGAGGCTCCACTGAATCCCAAAGCCAATCGAGAGAAAATGACACAGGTAATTACATTGCCTTAAGGAACATTATATCGGCATTACAGAATACTTACAAAGACTAAGTTGCTTCACTTATGCACAGAGCAATGTACAATTGGCGGTATCAGATTACATGAGACAAGAAACAAATGATACACATTGGGACACAGGGAATCACATGAACAATCACCCATCTTGCAACTCCACAGTAAGTTAGAGGTTAGGCTGCTGCATTAAACTAAGTGTCTGTGCTTTAACCTGTTTTAATTGGATTTTCTAAATATAACTTAAAATAATTTAAAAGCTGTAACTTGGTGAAAGGATTTGACATCATAAGATCAAACTGAACACAGCAATGAGAAATGTTCACTGAAATAATTTCAAGCTTTGTAGCTTAAGCATGGTTTTAACAGGATCACCTGGAGTACTTGCAACAATTTTACTGTCATGTTATTGATATCCCTCGCAATAAAACTGTCATGGAAGCAAGGGGATGCGAGGTGGCCAGTCGTCCAGTTTGCTTATTTTTGTAGTTTGAACTTTCTTATGAAAGACAGGAAGCCAATTAATAAGTTTTTGAAGTTCAGCTTTTCAAGCTGGCTTGAAGTGAAAGACTACTGCCCTTTAATGAGCAATGCTGCTTTTACATTGCTTGGTCCTAGACCGTTTTAGAAACAAAATGTGCACTAGTCATACTGCTTGATTTAATGTTTCTGTCCACAGATCATTTCACTCAACTCTGAATATGAACATGATCAGTTAAAGAGTAGAATATTAAAATGTGCAGTTCGGGTTTTGTTTGGGTTTTTTTACAGTAAAAGTTCTGGTGCAATTGATGCCTGTTTGTAGTGACAGGCTGGTGCCCTGGCATGTATGTTGCTCCTAAGCAGCTGTCACTGTTTTAGGTAGTATTATTTGAATACACACATCAAAATTGTTACTAGGGAGAAATACTGTTAGTAATAGATTGTTGCTCTTACTAGGTGCTGCAAATAAGCATGGACTGTTATCAACTATTTGATGAAACCTGTGGGAACTAGAGCCACAAATGGACTTAGTCACTGCTATGCTTAGCATCACAGCATCTTAATTTTAGGCATATAGGCCCCCATGGTGGAATTCACAGCCTTTAGATCCATATACGATACATAAGGAAAGTTGGGAACCTCAAAAAGAGACCTACACAGGAGTACATGTGCTATTTGAATGCTTCAGGGGATATAGGCAGAATATTTGTTTTGCAGATACTGAGTAGGCTTCAGTATTAAACAGATGTCAAGCTACTTAGTCCTGCTAAGATGCAGGTACTTCTGGCTATGTCCAGAAGCACAGTTTAGGCATTTGGGGACCTCTAACATACAATGTTAGATGCCTACAAAGTTCTGGAAGGTCCAGGGTAAGGTAGAAGTTGAGCAAGGCTCCGAGGATCATGATTTTGGATTTTGGCAACTAAATCCCACCTACAGTCTTGTGGATTTGGGCTTAAAACAAATAATACATATTGATTAATATATGGTGGTACAATCTCAGCCCCTCTGTCAACGTGCACATATGAGAGACAGTGAAAGCAAGTACATATGAACAAATATGAGAAATGTACAGAAGTTAGAGTACAACTTACAGGAATCTATTTCAGCCTCCTTTTTTCTCTAATATTTTGTTTCAAATGAAGAAAGCCATAGAGCTCCAGTAATTCAGTATTTTGTTGCATTTCAGATTATGTTTGAGACATTCAATGTACCAGCCATGTATGTGGCCATTCAGGCTGTTCTGTCCCTGTATGCTTCTGGACGTACAACAGGTAGGTCTTTGAGAGGAGGGAGTGGGAAGTTTAAATAGTTTAAAAAAAAAAAGTGTGTGTGTGTGTTTGTGTATGGGGGGGGGGGCGGGGACGGACCACAGTCTGAAGGCAAATGACATCTGTATTGTTTTCTCAAAGGGATTGTGCTCGACTCCGGAGATGGTGTCACCCACAATGTGCCAATTTATGAAGGCTATGCTTTGCCTCATGCCATCATGCGTCTGGATTTAGCTGGCCGAGATTTAACAGACTACCTCATGAAAATTTTGACAGAACGTGGCTATTCCTTTGTGACTACTGGTAAGAACCAGTCCTAACCAAGGACAAGATTTACTTTCTGTGTAAAATTTGTGATAGCCTTCAAGGATCATTGGCTATTCTAGTATTGTATAGAAGCATAAAGAAATGGAGAAGAATGTAAGATTCCCATTTAGCATTACTAAATGACTTTTTTTAAAAGGAAATAGTGTGTAAGGGCTGCTTAGATGTAGTGATCTGTTGAAAAACAAGATTTTCATTGCCATACCCTGTTAACAGCTGAGCGTGAAATTGTCCGTGACATCAAGGAGAAGCTGTGTTATGTGGCCTTGGACTTTGAAAATGAGATGGCCACTGCTGCCACTTCCTCCTCTCTTGAAAAGAGCTATGAGCTGCCCGATGGTCAAGTGATCACCATAGGTAACGAGCGCTTCCGCTGCCCTGAGACCCTGTTCCAACCCTCCTTCATTGGTAAGTTAATTGATGTCTTTCATTGGTAATTTATGTTGCAGTAACTATCTTGTTGTCCCTGGGCTCTTGTAACTCTTATGTGTTCCCTGCAGCACATTCACTTCAGCATATACAGTTGCATATGTTCTAGTAAAGAAATTGTTACAGCACACCATTCATGAGCTGGAGCTAACATCTAGTCATGGTTCAGCAGCTCACAGACTCTTTCCAGAAAAAAATAGCACTCGTTCCTGCCCACCCACATATGGGTGGATACTGCTTCACATGATATAGCTAGCTACTACTACACCGTAATACTGGAGCAGACAATTATTTCAGGCAGAGGGCTGCTGAGTTTTGGAAAGCTGTGGAGGGCTGCACGCGTAGCCCTGCCTCTTGATGGGTGCCCCACCCCCTGGTCGCCATCTTGGGA
Source organism: Gavialis gangeticus (assembly GCF_001723915.1). Lineage (NCBI taxonomy): Eukaryota > Metazoa > Chordata > Crocodylia > Gavialidae > Gavialis > Gavialis gangeticus. The sequence continues at coordinate 36,495,428 of NW_017728994.1, read as the reverse complement.
TCAAAAGTTTCACCCTGCAATGCCCGGCTTTTGCCACCAGAAGTCCCTTCCCTTGCCCCCAGAAGTACTCCTTTCAGTAAGGGGTTTTGCTGTATTGGAACCAGAAGAATACCAAATTATATTGTAAAAAATGAACATCTAAAACATTCATTAATTTGATTTAAAAAATATTTCTGCCCTGGTTTACATGCGTTTGTGTACTGTACATAGAGGTAATTGCACAATAGCAGTGGGGCCCTGTGCTCCCCAGGGTGGGGGCAAGAAAAAGGGACATGGCTGGAGGTGGGTGGAGATGGGCTCCTGCTGCCAGCTTCCCCTGGGTCCTACTGCTGTTGGCTCCTGTCCTCTTTGACAGACAGCCAGGAGCAGATAAAGGTTTTCTAAATTTTTTAGGGGTTCTGCAGGCTGGACAGAATGGTCTGATGGGCTGGATCTGGCCCATGGGCTGTGTTTTGCCCACCCCTGCCTTAATAGCTCTGACAAATATGGGCTAACAAGTTGTTCCTTACCTCAGTAGTAGAAGCTGATGCACACTGAAGATTCTATATAGACAATTAAAAATGCCCCAAGGTCAACTTTGGCAGAAGGGAGTAAGATTTCATTTTCTCAGAGTATTACCCACCTATACACCTACTGTCAGCACGACATACCTTGGCCCAGAGATGATATTTCTGTTTTGTTAAGTTCATCATTCACTGATCATGAATTCCTTAAGATGTACTGGAGAGTCAAAATCCATTTGAGTTTTTCTTGTTTTCCTAATGAAGTTGCCAAAGTTACCAAGCTAATTGCACTTTGACCACATCCTTGCTCAGGTCCTAAGTCTCCAGCTATCACTTCTCTGGGGCTGGAATCACAGTTCTCCCAGTAACCAATTTTCTGAGAACAAAATATATCTTTAAAACAAAAGCACTTTAGAGAAAACAAGGCATAAAAGAGGATACATATATCTAACTCACCAGCTTTTTAACTATGTATCTTCTACACAAGGATCCTGGTAGATTTGGGGTCTGTAGACCTCCTACAAGTCACCTTTGGATGGGTGAAGTATTATCTGACTTAGTTGGGAAGTTCTGTAATACTATATACATCACAAAAAAGAGTATATGTAATACCATATATGTCCCACTTCACTAACTGGGGTAACTGCCTGGGAGATCCAAGATTTTAGGACCCCCATCACTCAGACAAGGTTTGTGCCCATATCTTCCAAATTCCAGCTCAAGGCCCTTGGTTAGGCATTACCCAGTATACCTTCTTATTCCTCTTAATGTTAAACATGATTCACTGGGCAGCCAAAGGGACTAGAAGCTGAGGCAGGTAGGTGACTGGCTCAGTTGCTCAGCCAACTGGGCATTGATCCAAAAGGGAATGGGACTTAGGTTCTGACCGTTTTCCCTTCCCAAGCCAAGATGGAGTGTCCCTGTATTTTGCATTCAATAATGAGCCAGTAAAATGGATAGATAAGAGTGGGAAGAGAGCCTAGAAGCCAAGGCTTACCTTGTTTCAGGTCTGGTGGGCAGCTCATTGAGCTACAGAACCAGACTTCTTGCTGTTCTCTTTCTGGCTCCATATATAAGTAGGTCAAATTAAAAAAAGCAAAACAGAAGAAGTGGAAGGTGCTCTTGGTTCTGTTTAGCTTAGAGCCTGCTTGGACTCATACCACCTCTCTTGGCACTGGAGGCCTGAATCTCCTTGGCAGGCAGACTAGGTTGCCAGAGTGGTACCCTTCTCAGAAAGGAAAGTCTTCTGGCTCAATGTGCCTGGTATGTAATTATATGTAGAGGCATAAGTAGAATTTAGGCCAAATAAGATTTAGGCTTTGCTGTTTGTGCCTTAAAAAAAAGTTAAGGCACATGTGTCATGCTGATGAACTGGTTGGTGCAGTGCTTTTCAACCTTTTTAGACTCAAAGCACCCCTCAGAAAATGCCAGCTTTTTTGTTTTTACTCATTTTTTGACAACAGAAAAATAATAGAGCAATTCTTCTGTTGCAAAGAACTCAGAAAGACCACAGTAAGTCAGAATGTTTTTAACCCTATGGATTCTTATTTGATAATCTCTGGGTTTATCTTGCGACTCATGTTGGTACACTTAACAGTTCCAACATTGTATGGCACTTTATAGCACCCCTGGGTGTGCAAGGCATCCCCAAGGGTATGACAACACCCTTGTCAAGAATTACTGACCAAAGTACAGGATGCTAGGCATCAAATGAAGTTTCTGGATCAGCAGTAGTTAAAGTAGTTACATAGGTATGGTTACAAGGACAGAACTATGACTATTCCAACTCTGAGCTGGGTTAGTTTTTCAAGAGTCAGTGTGACCATAAATGGAATTCTTAATCCATTTAAAGTAGGATGGAAAAAATTCTAATGGAGACTCGCTCCTGTCCCAGCTCCTCTTGCTTTCTTTTAAAATGAATGACTATTCAATAAAAGGTCTGTGGTCCCAAATAGCTTCTGAATGATAAAAAGCTTAGCCAGCTGCAAAATGACATTCCACAGGTTTGTACAAGCCCTGGGGAGTGGTGTCTTTCAAGCAAAAGTGTCAATTAGTGTTTGTAGGTCTACTTAAAAGTTTTATGACTATTTACATACGGCTTATTCTCAGTATTCTGCTATAACCCTCTCAGGCATGGAGTCTGCTGGTATACATGAAACCACTTACAACAGCATCATGAAGTGTGATATCGATATCAGAAAGGACCTTTACGCAAATAACGTCCTGTCTGGTGGTACAACAATGTATCCAGGCATTGCTGATCGGATGCAGAAAGAAATCACTGCTCTGGCTCCCAGCACTATGAAAATCAAGGTACAGTGCAGTGCCATTATTTTTAACCTATTAGAACTCATCAAAATTGGACAAACTGTTTAAATTTCAATGAAGAACAGCAAGTTGGTTTTGTCAACATTTTTTGAAAATGTTTGTGGATTTACTGATTTGATATGGTGCATACTTCTATGGCTAAATTAAATGCAAGAGATGCCATTAGGTTTTAGATTGTCCAAAAAGGTTTAACTGTCATCTGGTATCTTTGTTTACCAGACATGTTTCTTCCATAACAGAAAGTTGTATTTTTCTTTCTTTCTTAAACAGATCATTGCTCCTCCTGAGCGTAAATACTCTGTCTGGATTGGTGGTTCTATCCTTGCCTCTTTGTCTACTTTCCAGCAGATGTGGATTAGCAAACAGGAATATGATGAAGCTGGCCCTTCCATCGTTCACCGCAAATGCTTTTAAATTGCTTTATCTTTATATACCCTTTAGCACATTACTGTGAATATATTCAGGAATAAATATGTCCTTATAATTTCATTCCAACATCTTCCATAATAAGAGCTCTGATTACTTGGATACTATGTATTTTTTGAATAAATCTTCGATATGCTACTTGCAACTTCTTTTCTTTTACAAAGCATGTTTTCAAATAAGCTTCTCATTATTATTGCTTTTAATTCACCCTCTTGTGGCCCAAATTTAGTACTGCGATAATAACAGCAACAATATACCAAAGGGAAAAGGCCTACTGCAGTGGATCTCAACTTTTTTTTACACTCAATAAACCCCTTTTAGACTTAAGGCATCCTTTAGAAAATGCAAGCTTAGTTATTACTCTTTTTTTTTTTTTTT
>NW_017728994.1:36457731-36491555 GCF_001723915.1 Gavialis gangeticus | reverse complement strand
TTTTTTTTTTTTTTTTTGGCTACAGAATAGCAGAGCATTTTTTTCTGTTGCCAAAGAACTCAGAAGGACCATACCTATGGATTTGTATTTGCAAACTTTTCTGAATCACAGCTGTAAACTTGTACTAACACCATGTGGCATCCTCTGGCACCCTTGAAAGGATCTCAAAGTACCCCAGGGTGTCACTACAGTCTGGTTGGGAATCCCTAGTCTACTGTCTGAAATAGTACAATTCACTTGAACAGTACAATATTAGTGTCCAAACCCTTTACTTGCCAGGTACAGCATTTTAATTTTCATGCCATATTCTGACACCCACAGAAGAGTCTTGATTTTCAGAGATGCCAATGGAATGGAGGCATCAGTTTATCATCACAGTAAGCCAGTCCTGCCTCTGTTTTCACAAAAACAGATGAATGTGGGTACCAAATTAGTACTTCATTTATAGCTCTTGTGCTCTGCTGACCCACTGGACTCTTGTGGTCTCATCAAAGGGCTGGAAGGAATGGTTGCTCAGAAGTGGCCCCATGCACATGTATAAAAGCCCCAAATGTTACCCTTATAGGAGATACTTCAGCAGTGTGCTTAAACCAGGGATGGACAATTATTTGGGCTTGAGTGCCACATGCACTGTCTTGGTAACCTCTTGTAGGCCATCAGCAACTTCCTTCCCACCCACCCCCAGCAACTCACAAAAGCTCCCAATGTGGGATGGAGCCCCAGGTAGCTGTGCTCAGGAGCAGGACAGGTGGGCATGGGTTCTGCAGGCAGGGCCATCCAGGGAGCAGAGGGCAGCTCTGCCCCACCCTGGCCCGATACTATTACTGTCTCATGATCCCAGCCCTGGCCCTAACCACAGTTCCTCACCCATGCACACTGCCTGCATGGCTCCTAGGAGCTGCATCCAGGACTGCTATCTTGGGGTGGTGATAGTGTGGAGTCAAGGTGGAGCTGGAAGCCACCCCTAAGCCTCACTGTGGGGCTGCAGCACCTATGTGCTCCACCTATGTGACTCCTATGGAGGAGGCTCAGGAGGACAAAGAGGGGGCAGGAGACAGCCACGTGTCAAGGCCAAGCCCACCAAGTGGGGGAAAACTTAGCCGCCTTCCCCCTACTCACCAGTCCCCTCCCACAACCCAGGGTATGCAGCCTACAGGAAGGGGAGGAAGGGAGGTGGACCTGGCAGTGACTCCATCACTTGGAAAAGTGGCCAGGACCTGGAGGGGCCGGGGGCTCCCACCACAGCATGAGCATCCCAGGGTGAGCTGCAGGTTGGCATAAGACAGGGGTGCCCCAGTGCTGCATGCTTCCCCTGGCCCCGGCTGGGTCCTGACCACTGCTTCCACAGGTCCTTGCCTGGCTGTTCAGTCTCCCTGGAGACTGGCTCCCAGCCCTAGATGCTGCTCCCTGCCTGGCCATACATTGTCTCCATGGAGACTGGCTGCCAGCCCTGGCCCCAGATGCAACTTCACAGGGGCTGCTGCTGCCCCTGCACCACCCCACCCCAAGCTGGTGTGGATGAAGGCTGCCGCCAGGGCAAGCTGGGGGCTGGCTTGGCATGGAGGTCCCCCTGTGCTGCCTGGTGGGGCTAAGAGACTCACTGCAGGCCAGGCAAAAATCACTCCTTGGGCCGGATCCAGCTCACGAGCCATATTTTGCCCACTCCTAATTAACTTTTCCAGTTAGGCTGGACTGGAACTTTCATTGTGAATGCATGACATCACAGTGTGCAGTACAGCTGTGTGAAACTTCGGGTGCTGATTCGATTTGGAGGAGATTCAGCCTGATTTAGTGGCTGAATCTCCGAATCTGAATTGAATCAGGGGACCAATTAAAAGGTCTGAATCAATTCGAAGCTCTCCGAATCAATTCGGAAAAGATTCGGAGAGCTTTGGGGATTCAGGCAGTCCGTGCTGGCTGCAGCAAGGAGCTGGACACGGACTCCAAGCTAATAAGCAGGGGATGGGGGAAGGGAGGCTGGAGAAGGGGGGAGGGGACCATGGGGGGACCCCTGCCAAGACCCATCCCCTGCTTGCTCCCCCCCTCAGCACTCCTGACCCTGCCTGGTCTCCCAGCCCCATCCCCACCATGGCTGCCCCGCCCGACCCAGCTCCTGGCCCTTTAAAAAAAAAAAAAGCCTCCACCCAACTTGGGGGGAGGGCGGCAATCCCTGCTGTCTCCCACTGCAAGGAGGGCTCTGCTATAAGCCCCCCAACCCCTGCCTGCTACCCCCAGCCCCTCCATGGCTGCCCCACCCGCCCCAGCTCCAGCCCTTTATGAAAAAACACCCCCTCTCCCTGACTCATCGGCTGCTGAAGTGGCCTTGGGGCTTCTGGGGGCTCGTGACAGGGCCCCAGTGCAGTGCAGGGCAGCGAGGATCACCCTCGGCCAGGCAGGAGCCAATGTGTCAGGGCTTTTTTTTTTTTTAAATGGCTGGGAGCTGGGGGGGGAAGAACAGCTATGGGGGGAGCGGGCAAGGGTCAGGGGGCTCATGGCAGAGCCCCCAACATTGTGTGGGGCAGTGGGGGTTGCCCCTCTGCCTGGAAGCACCCAGTGAGTTGGGGCTTTTTTTTTCCCCCAAAAGAGCTGGGAGCTGGGGCAGGTGGGGCAGCCATTGAGAGTGAGCAGGAGATGAGGCCTGTGTGATTCGGAGATTTGGCTGATTCGGCAGTAGCCGAATCTCCGAATCAGATTTGGCCGAATCAATTCAGGAGATTGACCTGAATTACCTAATCGAATCACAGTCCCCTGAATTGGCCAAATCTGAATATCTAGTGAATACGAGCCATTTCACACAGGAGCCATTTGACACTGGAACCGACACTGGCAGTTTTATCTGATTGGTGTGGTTTTTGGCTGGCTACTCTGTAAAACTAATCGAGGTTAACCTCCGGTTTTAAAATTAAAGTACTTTTGCTTATGTAACCCTAACATCTGAGGTATACAGTTCTCACTAGTTATCAGGTGACGTATCTACATTTTCTGCCTTGAAAATTTAACATCTGTTTCTTTTTGAAATACTCTGAAGAGTAGGTTTCTTATAGAAATCACCACCCATTATCCTAATGGATGTGTGGTGTGTTTTGAGTTGGCAACTCATTTTTTGTTTTGGATCCACAAGGCTTATTATTTTTTGCTATCCTGAATGCCTCTGTCTCCAGTTGAACAATTATTCAATGCATTCACCTGTTTTGTTTTGTTTTTTCAAAATGCTCTGCAACAGAAACTGTTACTTACTTTGTTTTTGCAGCATTTAGGATGATGGCTAGCTATGAGGTGGTATCTGAATATGGTAAATGATGAGGTTAGTACCAGGTATTCAGAAAGATGCAGAACACATATCTTAACAAATGTCTATAGAAGTTCCCTGTGTAGGAACAAAATTTTTATACTTAGTAAACTTCTTCCCTTCTTTAACCTGAGACAGATCTCTTAGCCATGCTAAAATTCATGTTGGGTGTCTAGGCAGGTCCAAAAATTATTTAAAGAAATTATGACTTCTGCAGCTTCTACAGTTATGGCCTAAGTTGTTTGAGATTGACCTATTGCCATTTGTAACCTAATATATGTGCACTAAAAATCCACATACCTGGAAGATATGACAAGCCATTATTAAAAATCTGTAGATCAGAGAGAAGTTAAAGCAAGGCAAAGTGACCTCAGAAGCACTGTACCAGTTTCATCAGCATCATCATTTGTTGTCTGAAGTTCACTTTATTGCGGTCTTATATTATTTCAGATACATTTGCAGATCCCGATTTAATGACATTCTGAACTCTATCTTGACACGGCAATAAAATAGCTTCAAAATGGGCAAGAGCAATAAATATCAAATCATTAAATGTAAAATATATAAATATAAAACATCAGTCCTTCCTGAAAACATTGTAGGAAAACATAACAGCCATTTTTTCTATTTTGGGCACCTGTTAGGTAGGAGGTTTTATCTTCCTTCCACATCACCTTAGATCCCGCATGATTATTTGAACATCTTTCCCAACTACATGGGCACAGGTCTGTAGAAGAAATCAATCCATTACTCATTGAAATCAACCAATACAGGAAAGTAGGTATCGTCTATATATCGTAAGAAATTAACTGGTGATAATCAATTCCATTTCCAAAGCTAGACAGGAAAGAAGAATTCTATACATTATATGATTTTCTTTTGGAGTCTCTTCTCCATGAAGACCAATAGGGCTCATTCAGCATAATGCTTCCAGTCATTTTTAAAAGCTGCTGACCAACAGCCTTGGAGGTCAAAATCCTCCATTCATCACCAGAAATTCTATACTTGGCAGCGATGCAAGTCCTTACACTACTCTGCCAACATTCATAAATTTGGACACGGTAAACACTACCACTAGGGAGAAAAGGTATGTAGTATGTGATATTATACCTTGATATCCTTGTTAGGGCTGCTAATAATAAGGATGCCAAACAGCACTGTTAGTATGGTTTTGTGATGGGAATACTTCATTTAGTATCAGCAGGCGTACAAACAACCAAACCATTTTACATATGTCCCCATACAACTATTAAATGGCAACAACTTTTGTTCACTGCTAAATTCGACTGGACTGAAACAGGATGCATGATTTATTATTTCTTATTACACATCCAAGACTATTTTATATAATTCCTGTATGTACAAGTGATCCTGCCTCTGTCATTTGCCTGTTAATACACAAGTTCAGTCCAAAAGCTGAATAGAAAAATAGCTACACCTGCAAAATTAAAAAAAGAAGACCTTAGTGCGTAGGAGTAAAATTTTGATACACGTTATAGTTCTTTATGCCCCAGTACACGCTGCCTGGGACCATGTTTCACAGTGGAAGCTGTGAGCGTACTGTTTCACATAGAACAGGAGGGTGGAGGCTTCAAGTGAGAGAAACCTACACTCTAACCTCTCCCAAACAAAGTAACCTCTAACACAACCAAGCTTGTGTGAGAAGCATATAGGCAGAGAGGGTAGTTTCTGTTTTTCATAGTGATATCTGAGGCAACACGTCTCCTAAGACTGTTGCTAGACGGGTGGAGTTAGCACTTCACTTCTTTACCCATACATTTTCATGGCTGGATGTGCCAGAGATCCAACGCATTGGAGCAGACTTGATTAATCAAATCTGCTCTGCACGCAAGCTAACGCACACAGCGCTACATCACTTGCAGTTGTAGTGTGGATAAAATGGTGGCAGTGTGCTTTTGAATGAAAACATTTCCATGTGTTTTAGTTCAAAAGTGGACCGCCACCATTTGGGCACACTGACACACAGAATATTTTGCCACTTATACAACTATAAGTGACGCAGCACTGGGTGCTTTTCAAAGCACTCAACGCTGCAGTGCTTGCATGTGTAAAAATGTTCTTGGTGCCTTAAAAAACAATCTAGCCTTAAAGGTCCAAGCATGTTTGGAAACAGCCAGACTTTTTTTTTTTAAATCATAAACTAAACTTTGAACAGGTCCTTCTGAAATGTCATATATTAGGTATAGCCTTTTTTCTTAACAAAATATTACAGAGCACAGGCACCCACTTTGAAGGATGCAGATTCTCTTGAGAGCATGACAGATTGGCAATGCTGAAAGGCAATTTATAAGATGATAGAATGAACTACTTTTTTTGTATTGTGAAATTTTGTGATTCCAGCTGTTTGCCTGATGCTTGCTATAGAGAATGGAATGGATTATGTGGCTCTGATCAGACATACCTAGCACTCTTGTAAAACCTAAGGACAGCAGCCAGGATAACAGAACAGAACTCAAGCCACTTAAGATATTCATCACTAAATCTTCTTTAGTCTCAGTGGAGTCCATGGAAAAACTATGATTATTTTTGATCAGAACAAACTTAGGCCAGTGCCTAACTTTTGAAAACTCCACCCTGAAGGACACTTGGTCTGGTGTCCTTTATTCCATTACCCCTTCGAAAGGGAGAGACTTTTCCCCATTTCTTGGCATTTTATATTTAGGCATAAGTATAGTAACCTTATTGGTTCTTATTTCTCAATGGTTACTTACAAATAAAGACAAAAGAGCCCTATTACCATATTTGTAAATTATACTAAGATAAGGAAAGTTGGCTTTCAAATAAACAAATGAGTATCGTTTGTGGTAATGTTTAATAACTATTTATTGTTCATTCGCAGATTCTCATTATTAGCAGTTCAGTCATGCAAACAGCATGGTAGAGCCTTAAAATGCCAAACAGAAAAGCCATTTTGTGGTTACTGGAATTAACTTTGAGGGGACTGGTAGAAAGTAGGGAGAAGCAAGTGCCAAGTCTAAACACGCTTAACCTTCATAGGTTAGTCAGCAGCAATGCAGATTTCTCAGAGGTGGCAGGTGGGAGAATCCAGTTTGAATTTTTGTTAGCCATACAAAACTTCAGTGCAGCCTCTGCTTTTTTTTGGAGAGGGGCATCCTGTCCAGCTTTGAGAAAGGAAGTGGGGGTGGAGAAGAGGGAGGGCAGCCTGTTCAGGGAGCTTCCAAAGAGCTAATGTGAGAAATGTTCCTTTTCTACCTGATAGCATACCCCACAGGTTTCTATTGAGTGGTCCACGACATTTACTGGACTCTTCCTCCCAAACAGTGGCAAGAAGCAAATAGCAGAAATGGGTGGCTCTTGGAAGTAGATATTAGGAATGCACTGATCAGTCAGGAAAGACAATGGGCTATACACAATCCACATATTTCAAGGGGAGAAATATAAAAAAAATCCATCCTGAAATTGCTTCTCACAGTCAGTACTCAGCACTTGCAAAAAACCCCCCTAATTCATTCCATTATATTAAATGCAACATACTTACATTAAATAGTCTAGGTTCCTTAGTATGTGGATGAAAGCCCTTTTTTTTACAGACAGAAACTTCAAACATACCCGCATTTGTAAGTCTGAAGATGCCAGTGCTGGAAAGCAAAGAACAAAACTCATTTAAGAATTGCAAGGCAAAGAATTTGCTTGGACATTTTAAACAAATCCACATCATCCAACATGCTTTAGTAAACAATGTTTTAGTTAAAACAGGCTATTAACATGCAATACAAAGTGTTTCTCGTAATTTGTGATCACAAACTTGAGCCCAGCTCTCCCACATCCCTGTAGAGTGTCCAAATAACAAGGCTATTGAGCAATAGGGCTTGTTTCTCTGCATTCTGTCTTTTGTACAAGGCTCAGTCCCATAAGTACTCTGAAAATGTCTCCTGACAGTAGCTCATTTCTATCAGAATTTGAATGCTTGGATTCATAGCTACTGGCAGAAACTCAGGTAATAGAGGCCAGGTACTAATCAACCTTGCAAGTGCCTGCACAAAACTTAAGAATATAGACACCTAAGTCACAAAGCATGAGCCTTAATAATTTTGTTTAGTGACCACAAAATGACTTGATCAGAAGTTAACTAAAAAAAAAAAAAATCCAAAATTTGGACTACTGCACATGCTCAGAAATGAGCTAGGCTAGCCACCTGGTGCCTCACTGCCACCTATACTCTGGTATGATCCAAATCATTGTGGGGAGGCACCTAAAGTCCTGATTTCTTAGGGGACAGAGTACTGAAAGTAACTGTGTGACAAGGAGAGCATACATGTAGCTCACTAGAAGATGATGTGGTGTTACTGCCATTACCTTTTGCCCAATAGTTAATGGCAAAAAACACTTGCCCCTAAGACAAAGACCCTAGGTTACCTCAATCCCTCTTGCCTGCTCCTTTTCTTCCCCTTGACTTTTACATTTGACTGCCTAGTATCCAGCTTCACTAGAGCCTTTATTTCTGTGGATTTTAGCTCTGTACCCTCACATTCAGAGCAATGTCAGAGTTACATTCAGAGCAATGCCTAAATATCTGTAATAATCTGAGCCCATATTAACATCAGCTTAAAATGATTTGTTTTAATTTTTCTGCATTGTTTATTAACTTTTTAGGAAAAAGAATGTGTATAAAACATTATAGCTCTACACTGCAATTTCTATTTTCATACTACCACCTGATTGACCAAACAGTGGAGTTGGGACTGTTAAATCACTGACAAATAAGATCCAAAAGGGCTGGAGCTGCCACAGCCAACTGCTGTCATAAGAATTCTGTAAGAATTTACAAAATTTTAATATTAAAGGGGGAAAACTGAAGCAAGAAGGAATACTGCCTGGAGATCTTACTGGAATGCATATCAAGATGAACTTGACAATACAGGGAAAAGAAGCCAAATATATTAGAACTGTTCTCGCCCTTCACCCTGTTCGACCTTCAGAGACTGTTTTATATGTCATCTAGTTCTGAGATAGTGGGGTGGAAGAGATAGCTAAATATTACTTAGAAAAACAGAACTCACTCATTATGCTTTGGTGAACAAACAATTGCAATAGCCTCTGGTAACATTAGCTGATAAGAACAATGAGTGTGAAGATCAACACTGGATAAGAATGCAGTTTGTGTTGGATGAGTCTACAAAAAGAAAGGGAAAGTTCTACACAGTAAAAATATTTCTTACAAATCAAGGTCACAATATATTTAAAAAAACCCCAGGAATTAGTTACTGGGGAAAATGTATTGGCATTCAATTCCTTTAATTTGCTATTAAATTTTAAACTTTTCCCAGCCCAACACACTTTAGAGGATAATTATCATGAATGACTAAATCAAACACAACCCAGATACAACAGTCTCAGGAGCACATTTGTGACGGCCTGGTTGATGAAAGCAAACTCAGTGGAAATTTTACATTGCTTTTGCATCTCATTAATGTTCTGACTAAAGGGAAAGATCCTAGAATGAAAAATGTGTGGGGAAAATACTGAAGAGTGTGGAAACGACTTCATTTCAATTTTCACCATGTGTTAAATCCAGGCCATACATTAAATAATTAATACTGGTAGAATGTAAACACTTACAAGTGCTATCGAAGGGTAACAAATTGATACCTATGGAAAAATTGAAGCACGACCATTCAAACTTAATAAGACAGATTGATGCTATCTCTGTACAAAAATTTCTTTTCATATCATTGCCATTTGGTTCCAATGCAAATGTATAGGTAACAGTAAACGGGTATTTTCTATATTGGCAGTCTGATCCTGATCTCGCTTCCCCTGGCTTTCAGAGGAGTTGTTCCCAATTCATACTAATTTAAGTAAAATAAAAACCAGGCCCCCACACTCTGAAGAGGTCAGATATTACTTATCCATTAATAATTCAAACCATAAAACATTAGGGATTGGACAATTACCAGTTAAATGTTTTACTCATTTCCACAGTTGATTAGGTTTAGTTCTTGATTTGACAAGTCGATGGAATGTCATATTAATCAATTTGGAAATAAAAAAAATCCAGAGATACTCTAATAAAAGAAAGCCTCAAACTTCTTTTGCCTGCTTGCTTCTTGGTGGATTTGCCATCTTATTTTTTTTCATTGACACAAATGAAAAAAAAAGGGATCTTTAAATGAAAGCACACATTCTATTTTTTTAGTATGGATTTTGAAAAATCATTTACCTTCTCTGAAGAAAACTAATAATGCCTAATACTACTTTTTCCTAATTCCACTGTTTGAAAACCTGTAAGTAGCCTGGAGGAAAGTACATATAATTCAGTGAGGAATATGCTCTTCTCTTACATACTTAGAATTTTATATTGCTACAAATGATTGTACTATTTGTGGGCCCTGTATAAAAATGAATAGCAATAGCACAGTTTTTGCTCTTCTCCCTGCTGAAATACATCAAATAGGAAATAAATTTAAAGAAACTGCCCTTGAGAACAGACATTGCCCTATCCTGCCTCCATATACATATATACAGCTCCTGTTGAGCTATACCACGGATGGGCAATTATTTGGGCTGCAGGCCACAAATGGAATTTGGTGAGCTGAAGCAAGCTGGGAGAGCACCCCCTGACCCCACAACAGCTCATGAAAACTCCTGGGGTGCTTGGTTGGGATGGGGCCACAGGTGGGTGGGGACCAGCATCCAGGAATGGGATGGGCGGCTAGGGCTGGTGACAGTGCAGGACTGGGGCTGAGGCCAAGTCATGAGCCACTGCCCGCATGCCCTGCGACAAGCCCCTGACCTGCAGGCAGGGGCATGTGGGGAGTGGATCATGGCTCTGCCTCGTGTCCTGGCCCCATGCTGTCACCACCAAGTGATCCCAGGGCCTCTATGGAGACCGGACAGGACCTGTGTGGACAGGACAAGTGGCCAGGTGGACAGGATGGGGCTGCAGGCAGGCAGGGAGCTGTGTCCAGGGCTGGGTCTGGGGATTGTGAGGCAGTGACACCATGGGGTGGGGGCCCAGGGCAGAGCCACGATCTGCAAGCCCCTGCTCACATAACCTGTGTCTGTGACATGGTGTGTGGGTAGGGGATCATGGCTCTGCCCCAGCCCTGGCCCCGTGTTGTCACTACCCCAAGATCCTGCCCTTGCCTGTCTTTCCTGCCCCCAAACACTGCTCCTTGCCTGATTGAAGACCCATCCCATCTGCCTACCACATGCCCTGTCTGTGTGGGTCCCGCCCTGCTGGTGGGTGCGAAGTGGATGGGCCAGAGTGCCCAGGCAGCAGATCTGGGTCCAGGGACAGCAGCAGCAGGAAGCGAGTCCAGCCACCTCATTTTCCCAGCCCTGCTGCATGCCCGGTGGTGTCAGGACTGGCTTTATGCACCACAGCCCAGGCTGCCCCCTGTGCCTGGGCTGGGCAGAACCAAAGCTGAACAAAATCCCTCAGTGGGCCAGATCCAGTCATCAGGCCATATTTTACCCACCCCTGAGCTAAAAAGAAGCATTGGTGGTAGAACTGAGCTCAATAAGTTAATGCAATAACTCACGGAATAAATAACTCATGAATAAATAATAAATGTCATCCACAGATGTTAAGTCAGTCAACTTACACTGTCAACATGAAAACTAGGCAAGAAAACAGGTTTAGATCATGAAAATTATTTCCTTTGGTATTTCTGGGGTTGGTTTAATAAATACAGCATATGCACGCAACATGGTAAAACCAAAATCCTTGAGACATACATACATGGATCCAACCCAAAGTGAGGAGATCATACTGATCTTGAATACTGAATAATTCTTCTACATTCTCCATGTCACAGTAGTCTGGTCCTGCAGATTGCTTTGGCACTATTACATGAGTAATAGTAAATTCATTGTGTGTCTGTAAAACACGTAATGGGAAAATGACTTGAATTAAGAGATGAACAAATGGATTAATGAACAATGCTCAGTAGGGAATCAACAGGTCAGATTCTTAGCTGGTAAAATAGTGTGGCTCCATGGATTTGAATGAAGTTTCGCTGATTTATACCACCTGAGCCTATGGCTATCGATTTTTTCACTGCAATAGATAACACAGGAAAGTCAATATATACTTGACATGGGTGTGCACAGGAAAATGTTAAAAGGAATACTTTTTCCAAAATATGGAAGCAGGTAACATAAATATAATCATTTTCTTTGAAACCTGGATATAAATAAATTCACTGTTTTTATTAATATTGCTTTTTGTGTTTCTACTGCTATTTGATATCAGCTTTGAAACTCTTCTATACTCCTGCATGTATGCATGCACAAGTAGTGGAATCTTCTTTGCTGTGAGGGAAGTTTGATAATTAAGTACTGCTGCAAAACTAAGTGAGCACAACACAGGCAAAAAAAAAAATCAGCAACAATTTTGCTTTATATGCAAAGTGTTTTTTTTACATTTTGACGACAGCAATACATTCTAACATTTTTACATATCCAGTTGTTGTGTGCAACTAATTCTTATTTATTTTTGATGAACACCATGGAAAATGCTTGAAAAATCCCACAATTGTATGCAAGATACAAGATTATCAACAATACATCATCACAATGACTATACGGTAGCTTGATCAATTAATTCTGCAACAAGGCAAATAGTAGACTACAGTTCAAAAAGAATTATAGACAGGCCCATAAAGTTATGTTATAATATTAATTACACTACACACTTATGCTTTAGATCTGCTTTTGCTCTTTTATCAGTTCCTTACATGAAAATGCAGTACTATCAAAAGTGCCTTCCCCATACAAATGTGAAGGTTTAACTGTACCAGTTTTCCACAGAGAATTCCACATGTTTCTATTCCTCTTTTTGTATTTTCCTCGGCCAGTGATAGAAATTTTGGACAAAGGTCTCTGGGTAAAACTACACCTCGAAGTGCTTCAGCCACTTGTGCTAAAAGAAGAGAAAAATATAATTTAGCCTTCAGTGTAAAATCTTCTAATGGAAAACATGTATATAGTTAATCAACTGAATGGGACAATAGTTGTGAATCTTTAAATGAAAATTGCAATGTGTGTCACGCAATTTCTAGATTAGAATAAGAGATTCTAGAGGCATAACAACACTATAATCTTTCTTCTGCTGAAGACATATGAATCCTGAACAAGTTAACCAACTTGCATTCTGTAAAAAACCATACTGTTAGCTTCTAGACTGTATTTAATACAACAAAAATGAAAAACCTCCAAACCTCTAAAAAATGCAATCACCATGGACCTGGCTTTGCTCCCACTGAGTCTACAGCAAAATTCTGACTCAATTCAGTGACACCAACTTAGGTTAATATCTGCAGATCTGGTTTTTGGGTGCTTAAGATACCATATGGGTCAATGTACAGTAAGTATCCATTTCAAGGGAGAAAACAATGGTGGATTCATATACAAGTACTCCAGGAACACACGTTCTTCACGTTAGGATAAAGCCTACAGTGAAAGACATATTCTTGTGTGTATTTTGAAATAAATTGTGACAGGCAGAGGAGCACTGCAAAAGACTGAGACACTTACTCTGAACAGCGCTTAAAGTAGCCACTGGCTTGAAGGCCCGGTTTACTGGAGGAGACTGTCCAGCACAGACCGATGTTTCACTCTGATTAACTTTCTCTGATAATGTGGGACATAAGGAGTTGTTCTGACATGTAGAAATGCAAGACAGCATACTCCCATCAATCTGTTCAGACATAAACATATTCTCTTTAACTTTCTGATCACGGGCTAGTTCTTGCTTCTTAAGTTGGTCTTCAAAGAACTGAAACTGTTCTGATTCAATCTGCTGTTGTCGCATATGTGCAATTCGCTTCTTTTCTGCTTCTATCAATTTCTCATGCTCCAGTCTCTTTAGATATTCAGCTTTACATTTGTTCTGGAAAGCATATAAACAGAGTGGTCAAATTCTCTCCACAGTAGTAAAAAAGAACCACAAAACAGTGAAGGGCAAGCTAGTGAACAGATTAGTTAAATCACTCCTTCAAGCCCTGCTATTATTAAACCATAATGACTCTGTTGGCATACAACAGTCAAAATATCAAAAAGTTGTACCATTAGAAATGCTCTAAGATACTACAGCATATATTATAAGGGACTGTTACCACAAGATTCCCATTCTGCACAGCCCCTGATATTGTATATATTTATTTCAATAGTAATAAGCATTTGGCCTTGAGCAACTTATACTTTACCAGAAAAAAATAAGAGCCTAAAAAGAGGCATGTTGCTGAGATGAAGGATACAAAGAAGAGGCCCTTATTAGTGCAGTGTGAGAAATCCAGTCGTTCTTTAGTCCTTTCTCTCTGGTTCTGCTGTTCATTGTGGCTAATTTGTTTGCTTGGTTTTATTTTATTTTGGTCTTCGCTCCTGCTTTTTTCCTCCTATAACTCACTAACTTCCTTGAACTGGTCCCCAGCCCAGGAGACTTAACTTTGTTTTAGATGCATTTTTCTATACTGTGCATTGTTCTGTCTCTGCCATGTAGGTCATTATTGTACTCCTAAGGACCAATAGATATTTTGCTAATTGCAGGAACTCTCCAGGTTTCTTTCCACCTCTGTTAAGAGCCATCACCCAAACTTTCCCAATCCAATGACAATTTGAATGAAATATTTAACAGTATTAAATGATGAAATATACTGAATGGGACATGGATTCAACTTATGAACAGGAACATGGATTCCTCTAGCAAATTCCAGAAGCTCCACTACAGACAAATTTTTAAGCTACAAACACATTTCCAGTGATTTTATTACACAAGGTGTAAGCAGTCCTATACATGCTTTGCTATTAGGCATATACCCCCACAGGATCAACCAACCTTGCTGGGGTTGTTTGAACCCAGTACTCTTTTCTGCCATGGCAGGGGGTCAGACTTGATGATCTGCTCAGGTCCCTTCCGACCCTACCAACTATGAAACTATGAAACCTGGCTTAGCCGTGTATATCTTCCACATCACCGTGATTTATGGTAGGAGTCAGAGGTATCCTGATTCTATTATGCTCTAACTTCATTTTTATTCTCAGAATAAGGCCATTTCCACACATTCATATTAGTTCCTATTCAGCACGTTAGATTTTCATATAACAGGACAAGTGTACCAAACTACAATGAGATATTTATCACAACAGATAAAAGGCATATTTGGATATTGACTAATTTTATTAAATACAGAAGTGTTTGATCAATTACTTACTTCTAACTACCCACACAATTGCCAATTTATTAAAGGTTCAAGAGAAAGAGGCTGTTTGAATAGATTCTCAATTACATTGCCATAATTTTTTTTACATTTTTGCTCACACAACTGCTTTTCTCATTTGAATGCTGATGCTTATAAAAAATATTAGATATAAACAAACAAACACAGATAATGCTTTAAATTAAACTGAATCTGGATAAAACTTACTTTGTTTTGCATGTAATCTTGGTATTCCATGTTATATTTTTTTAAAAGATCCCTCTTCAGTTCATCTGTCTTTGGAAATGCAACCTCCTTTAGTTTCTTTTGTGGGGGGGAAAAAAATGTAAGTTTGCTTTTTCACTTTCCAAAAAAAAAATCAGCTGGGCAGGTAAACCAGCTGTAATACAAATTAAACTTCAATCATTTCAAAATGAAATTAAATAAATTGAATAATAAACCTCTTTTCAAAGTGTATAAACCAAATAAAGCCAGATTATCAACTAGAATACACTGGCACAGTATACTGGTTTCAATAAAGCAATGGTAACTGTTACCAACTGAGGAACCAACCAATAGTTTGAGCACAGGAAAGGCAAGTACACCCTGATTCTCAGCAGGGCAAGAAGATCGCTTCCAGCACCCAAGCTTGCTCATTCATAGCTAGCAATAGTATCTCCACATATCATGGCACTGGGTTGGGTTGACATGCTTTTTTGTGTCTAGTATTCACCTCCGTTTTGGTAAAGGTCCTTGCTGAGCCCCACTGAAGTCAACAGGCTCTAGTCAGCTGTTTGGTTCTTCCCACAAAGTCCACTGCAGGATCATTTCAAGACCCCTATTAAGGAAAACACTGAAGTACGTACTTAAACCCCAGTGGTTTCCAACAGTTCTCATGTACATACTTTGTTTCCTCAATTGAAAAGTTTTCCTGAATTAAGGTCCACAGCAGAATAAAAATTTGAAGCAGGGTTCTTATCATGAAAAGGGTCATAATTAAAAAAACTTGAACTAATGGAAAGAATTGGGAGCCAAACAAAAATGAAAAGTTCATTCCAAGTCAACTCAAAAAAAGATTCTTCAGTTCTCCTGAGAAAGAAAACTGCAATAAACAAACATTAACTTAAAGTAAATGTGCAGTTTTGTTTGGGGATTTTAATCCCCAACCCTTTTTTAAAAGAAGTTTTTGACCAATTTCAAAATGAAAATGCATTTTCAAAATATAAAATCAGAGCATTTGGTGTTTGTAATTCTTCTTTCTTTTGACAAAAACTGTTATTCAAATTTGACAAAATTCCCGACCACTTTCAATCTCCCTGAAACCTAAGTTTCTGACGAATTTCGGAAAAAATCTGAATGCCATCTGGTTGCTAACTTTACTCATGCAAGCAGTAGTCCTACTGAATTCAAGAAACCATCTAGATATGCAGTCAGTGGGGAAAAAAGTGTAAAAATAATCCAAACTACACTGGAGAACCTCACTCAAACCCAATCAATGTGGCATTTTAGCAGATTTAAGTACAATCAGTTCAGCATAGAGATGTCAGTGACTATAAAGAAGGCAACAACATGCACCTTTCCAGAATCACTTAGGAATCACTGCAGAGCAGCAGGATGCACAAACTTCTGATAGGGAGACAGTTTTCCATGTCTCAGCAAATTTTTGGGATAATTCTATGTGTTTTTAATTCAAAAACAGATATTTAAAAAAAAAAACCCTTTAACGCAGGGGTGGGTAAAATGTGGCCCACGGGCCAGATGTGGCCTGCCAGGCTATTCTATCTGTTCTGTGGGGCCCCTAAAAAATTTAGAAAATTAATATTTATCTGCCCCTGGCTGCCTGTCATACAGCCCTTGATGGCTTGCCAAAACTCAGTAAGCAGCCCTTCACCCAAAATAATTGCCCTTTCCTGCAGTAAAAGAACTAAAATTAAACCAATATAGTAGTAGGCAAAAGCATACTTTGGTAAAAATGCAAATGTAAAATAGAATACATATTTTGGTGTTAAAGGAGAAGATACTTTGGTTAACAATCCTATCTAATAATAATAATCTACTAATAATACTAATCTACCTAATACTATCTAATAATAATAATAATAATAATACCACGAATCCCTATATTTTTATCAGTAAGAGGACCAGGCAGCAGCTATCATTTAAGTGGAAGTGGAATCAGATCCTAAGTATTATTAAATCAGCATATCTAAAAATATACATAACTCTTAAGAGATTTTAATTGAGCTTCCAAGAGTGTATACACTGGTTGTAATGAATAAAAGCAATTTGTTCACCATCTTCAGAATTCCAGCCATGATCAAGCTGTTAAATTTAAATGATAAATTTATGGCCGATACACAATGCTGTTAAGAACTAGTCGGTTAAACACTGTTTTATCAACCGAGTGCAACATTTTGCAGTCAGGGAAAAAGCATACTGGGAAACATCCATCAGTTGTATTGGAAGAGAAAATTATGAAATGTTAAGCAAAGTAATACCTTAATAATATCTTGTTTTTCTGGTACTGCACATTGATGATAGTCTCGGTGATTGGGCAGCTCTTCTACGAATAAGCTGGAAAATTAAGCATGCACATTTTTTTGCCTTATTAGCCAGATGAAGATCCATGGTAGCTTTTAAGTTGAAAGAAAAATAAGGTTCACAAATCACAGATGTCAAACACTGTATTCCATTTTGATTTATAGACATTTTCTATACTTCTACACTTAAACTGACATGCTGGCAAGGAGTTGTATGGATACATAATTTTTGATAGACAAAGGGTTTTCGTTGTTTTTCATTAGTGATCTATAAGAAAAGGACTAACTATACATGGCACCAGAAGCCTCCAGGCTGTACAACAGCTCATCTCTGTAACAAAATCTGATGACCACCCTCATTTTCACTTCCTTAAGTAAAAGGCATAATTTGATGAGATCAGGCATGCTACACTGACATATTAATGCAGCTTTCTGATCAGAGTTAGTTGTGCTGTGAGTTATAACAATGGGCAGCTTGTCTAGACATCTAAATTATTAAAACACCAACACCACTAAACACTATTGTATATGTAGAATGTATTGCACTATCCCTGTTTACATTCAACTATAGTATTATGGAAAGTTTACCTTCCAGGCTGGAAATCTTTAGTTCTTCTATCATCCCCAATTTTTTTAGAATGTTTAAATAAAAAGGGTTCAGCTATAATACTTTTAGAGTATGAACAGAATGAAGGGAAAAAAGTGCCGTTAGATATCTAATATATTAACTTGAAAAGCTCTAGAAACAAAATGGCTGATTAGAAAGCTTTAATCTGTTATGGAAACAGCTCTCAATTAAGAAGTCTCTTGATTGCTATAGTGTAATTTGTTTTTAAATCTTTGGGAGGAAGAAGAGAAAAAAAAATCACATGTCAAGCATGTACAGTACATTTTGCATAGTTTTTTAAAATTATGGGATAAATTCTATCTAACCTTTTTGTGGAAAAGCAGCAGGAAAAGATGCAATAAGCCCCTTTGTATGGTTTGCTTGAGTGCAAGAAAAAAACCAGTCTTTTGACTGCACTGATGCTGAGGATGCTCATCTGGGAAAGCTTATAAATTGAGCTAAGTGAGCTTGTGAAGCTTCTGGTGGTCTGTTTTCATCATGTGCATATAAACAGAAAATAAGATAGCCGATAGAGTTCACATCTTAGCTTGGCAGAATAAAAAACAAATGTAGCACTTTAAACATAAACCAGGACTAGTAGTGAATAGGCAAATGGGACAGCTACACTAGGTATTATAACAAGAGGCCTGGCAGAGGAACTGATTAGCATAAAGATCTCAGAAGGACAAAGATATTCTGTACAAAAATCATTAATAGTTTTTCCAAGTTTTAGACTGGTGGACTCCTGAGCCACATTTTCATTGCAGCAATTCATTATATCCATCTATCCATCACAATCATTAACTACAAACATAAGAGACTGTCTTACGTTATAAACTTATTATAAAATACAAAAGCATTTTCCAGGTTTCCTTCCTCAAGATATACAGATGCCATTCGTTCCATCTCTACTCCAGATCTGAAGTAGCGACGTGGAGTAATATCCTCATTTATTGTGATATTACAGCCAAGCTTGGTTAAGGCACGAACTCGCTCCTCTGGGGTCACAGAAACATCTGTGTGGTCAGGAATGGCAGTTAGCTTTTTCTGCAAAACAGTCAACACATCAGAGATTACACTTCAGTCTGGCTGGGGCCACCTCATTCACGTATTCCCTTTTTCAAGACACCTGGGGAAAACTTTTAACCTTTTAAAAAACCCAACAAAAAACAACAAAAAAACTCCAGTACCCCGAGTATTGGCAACAATGAAAAGCTTCTAACATGCTTCTTCAGTTACTTTAAAAATGACAAAATAACTGTATTTAAAAAACCCTCAACATTTAAATATTGTGAAAAAACAAATAAAGAAATAAAGATAAGGATTAAAAGAAATGCAAGAACAATCCTGCCAGGACAGCCACCTAGATTTCCTAAGATATGAATCCCCCACAAAGGGTCCGATCTATAGGAACTGAACATATTATATTTAGGTCCTGATGCTAGAAACCCTTCCTAATGATTGTGGTGCTTACTCTTGGGCTCAGCTTGATTGCAGAATCAAATCAATACCTCATTTCAGTATTACTCTTATATATTTAAACAATGAACATAAATATTAATAAACAAAACAATAGACAATGAAGCCACGTTTCAGAATGCAATTAATTTTTTCTCATGCTATTCTGAAAGGAATTACTATGCTGAGAAACAACTTCTTCTTTTATTTAAAGGCTCAGTCTTTGTAGATTAAAAAATGGAGGGAGATAATAGTTAAAACAGGTTAGAGAGCAACCTAACAAATCAAGTGTACTTTTTATTTTCATGTACATTTAAAATGTCCCAGACTAGGGAGCAAATGGGTAAAGAACACATGGGCAGGAGACAGAACATTGGAAAAACTTTTCAACTGGCAGCCAATACACCTAAACTACACTTGATGATATCATTTACTCGCTGTTCTGAAATAGAAGGTAATACTTTAATTGAGCATCATATTATAATACCTACCAATGAACTAACAGTGAAGGACTGCTCCATGTTGCCCTGTGTCTGCAAACTAAGATCTCTGTTTCTTTCCATTCTTTCCATCTGCCCACAAAGAACAAAATGGGAAAAAATCAATTCAGCAAGCTAAAGCAAACTGCCCCCTCTGTCCGAGCCTTTTATCCAAAGAGGAACTTGAGTACAAATATACTGATTGTTGTCATGTGGTAACATGAAATATGACAAAGAAATCATTCAGTTTGTAAGAAAATTCAAATGTCCATCTAGGCTCTTAGGTCATGCTTATGGTATTAGCACCTGGAGTATCGTACTACTGAAAAAAATAAAACGCAGACTTCCCTTTCAAAGCATTTGCGTGGCTCCACTGACTTCATCTGGAAATCGGTAAAGCATATTACAGTAATAAGTTTTTAAGAAAATATATCAGCAATATATTTTTGAAACATTATCTGGACTGAAAATTAGCACCTTTTAAGTACTAACGGCAGAATAAAAGTCAGACACAAAAATATTGGTATATATTGTGATAGACATATGTACCTGGAGTGCAAATTTAGGCAATTCTCTGATGATTCTATGATTAAAAATAGGCCAGATGACTCTCTGAGCTTGAACATAAAGTACGATCAGTAACAGGGTATGGCTGAAACATTTCAAGCACCACTTGTTCCACCTGCACCACTGGTGTTTTTGAGAAATGATTATAAACTGCACTCAAAATATAACATGGATATGAGCTGACTGATTAAAAAAAGTCCCTATGCAGTTCTCAACAAGTACAAGCAACTATTTAGACATGCTGTGGTCATCATTACCAAAAACTGTTTTTGGCAAGGAAATGATTTGTTTAAGCCACACATGAATAAGAAGCCTGAAGCTAGTAGTGGATGTTCTAATTCCCAACTCTTGAGCATTTATAACAGAAGACTGGCTGTGAATGTCAAAGTCATCATGTGATATAGGAAATTAATATCATAAAACCCAAAAGGCTAGTCCTGAGCAGCATGCAAATCAAAAGCCGCAGCAATGTGCTCTCAGTTGCCAACTCTCTGGATTCAGATGCAGACCTTGATATGATAGGGTAGTCCCTCAAACTGCTTGTGTCTGGATCAGGTCCCTGCTGGTGGCACATGGAAGGGGGGAATTAAACCTCTCTCTGGCCAGACCTCGGTCTTTGCTCAGGCTGGGGAGCAGAGCAGAGGGGCCAGCCCTGCAGTGGAGCAGAGAGCCCCGCCGAGCCCAGAAGCCAGGATGCTGGGGGTGTCTGGTTTATCTTAAATGAGCAAGGGGTCTGGGACAGACATTGCATAAACCAGTTTGAACCAAATCAGTTAAGTCTGATACTACATTCAACCTGGTTTATCTCAAACTGGTTTTAGCCATTTTCAAACTGGTTTATGTGCACTGAACATCTGTTCTATTACAGGGTTAAACCCGTTTCTGATCACTTAAACCAGATGTGTGTAATGTCTGTCCCTAGCCCCAGGGTTCTGCACAACACATTCTGAAAACCACTGGTATAAATCTTGGAACTGTACCAGTGCATAAGGCTCATTATGATCCTTTATTATTGCCTCCAACATAAAGGAATCATAACACTTCCTTAACTGACTCAGAGGAAATTACCCCACTGTAAGGGGAGTCTTTGCATGTGCTGAGTTAACACAACTGCTCTTTGCTTCTCCTCCTCACAACCTGATGCCAGGAGCTTTATCATGGGAAAAAGAGAAATACTAGCGCAGTGCCATGAATGATACTTGGAGAGAGAAGCACCTCTGTCAATACCCTTTTGCAAAGGAGCTGGTTAGTTCTGTGTGTATGAAGTCGTTTTGTGTTATCCAGCATCCAGTATAGGACAAATAAAGCATGGCCTATTTGTAATTTGTGGAACAGCCCATTTGGGATCACAGTAGGTATGGGTTGCTGGAGGCTTGCTTTAACTAACACGGAAGTGCAAAGTAACCTCTGCTGTGCTCCATTTGTACCATAGGTTTAGCTGGACCACTGTACTTACTGTAGACTTTATCAAGAATAAAGACTGAACTGTGGATGGCCAAGAGCTCATTTTATACGGTTTCTGTTTCCTGAAGCTTCACAAATACCAAGATAGAGATAACAAAGCATATTTGGGCTTAAGCAGAAGACCCAGCTTTCAGAGCCTTTTGTGGTTTTTGTATCTAAAAAAAAGCAAACATTTTTCAGAGCTCAAAAACTGGATGAGATCTGCACATTTTAGAATAAAAGGTGTGCAAGCCATGCCCTCTTTCATTTACCTCTCAGGTCTCAAACCAAGGTGTTCCCGCCCCCCCTTCCTCTCCCGCTGCTCCCCACATAAATACAGATTGAATTTCTGACACAGGACCAAATCCAAAAATTCAACAGTTGTTATTGAAGAAAACATGCTTTCTGCCCAAATAAAGATTTCAGGAGTTGGCCCAACTGGCACAAACTAAGTTTTCATTTCAAGTGATTTACTGATTTTTTTTCCAAAAAGCACTATTGTTCACTCTTTAAGGAACTGGGGAAGTAAGAAAAAGTTTTGCTACAAAAGAGCTGTCAAAAGCCTACACAAAACTCACCCACACAAGCAACTTCTAACAAGTAAAATGACATACAATAAATTTGTTCAAAACTAAGCTGTGAGCAAGCATGTTTTTATTGAACTCTATTCCAAGCAATACTTTTCATGCGAGAAAATTAATAAAAACAACTTCCTTTTTGAACAACTTTTTCTACTATGAAATAAAAAGTTCACTGCAGAAGCAGAAAGTTTAGGAGAGGCTGGCAGTTCAAGAATCTCTTCCTGCCTAAATCACTGGCTTGAATCGTTGTCGTTTCCCCCCCAGCACTGGCTACAAGCCAGGCTGAAACAAATGGGTTCCACAAACCCTTCCCCCCTTTCTGTATCTATGTTTTCCTATTCTTACGCTCCTACTGCTTGAACTAGCAGCCAACAATAATACCAACCACACCTAAAAAGTCAATTTGTGATGCTCAGTTCCCCACATCCAATAAAACACAGCCTCTTCTGGGAGCCCATATATTAGGCCCATGTCTAATCCACTCCCAAAACAAAACGTGCTGGACTACAGAGCAGGAAGGCCACAAGCAGTTGGCTTGTTTCCTAGCATCGTCCCAGAAAAGGTCACTATTTGGGCAGCCTGTAGCTCCACAAAAAATCCATTTCTAGGATGATGCAAGAACCTTCCATGCAACTTTCTTTTGGTGTAGCATCCCCTTCCCCAGTGTCCCCTGCTCCTAAAGTGCGTACGTTAAGGAGATTAAATTTACTGAGGTAATTACAACCTTTAAGTAGTGTTAACAGAAAAGAAAGCCAATAAGAAATTCAGACAATATCTGGAAGCAGCAGAAATTCAACACCTCCTCTAACTTCTAGCAGTGCATAACAGCCTAGGAAAGGCAGCATCCATCTAGATACACTCTAGGTCAAGCCACAATGAAGGAGGTTAGCAGAAAAGCCATTCCAAACATCCAAAAATAAATAAAATCTCTAGTGGATTTCAATGCAGGAGGCCATTTAGCTCATGGAACAAATTCTAATATACACGTGAAAAATGTGGTACCAGGACAAACTTGACATTTTTCTAATGCTACCAAAAACATGAATGGCAAGAAATACAAAAAGGTGGCTACAAAAGAGGCCACAGGTTTCACAATAAAATCAATGCAATATTTCATCTCTTACACCTAGGTATGTTGGTTGGAATGGTATTAGCAACACCTCAAAGAGCTGCACATGTATCTCTCCTAAATTTGTATACCACACACACCACAAAAAGATAATCTACTCTGATTGTTGCCTCCACATGATACTGAAATATGAATTAATAAAAGTAACAAATTACTCTACAATAGCAAAGAGATATTTAAATAGGAAGTCCCTTTGAGTGGAACTGGATACAGCTTTGTTCATTTTTTAGATACAGAAAACACTTATATTAATATGCTCAACTGTAATCCACCCCCAAACACGTTATACAAATCTAAAACTATCTCAACCAACTGAAGTATAGGGATGACAGGATGGTATTGATGATATGATATAATACTGCCAGCAAAGCTCTAAGTGTATCCACACACACAGCTGTTCTGTGAAGAAAGAAACCCTTCTTTCTGAGGGCAGACTAATGTGACCCCTTTATGCAAAAGGAATCTGCTACAGCCACACAAGAACTGACAGAAGACACGCATGGTCTTGCCCATCCCTTCTGCCAACTGACATGGTCTCTTTGGTATCTGTGTATTGCAAAGGGTACATGTGCTGCCAGCAGAGCTGATGAAGCAGATCTGCACTGCTCTTTCAGAAACTGCCAGGAGTTACGAGAAGTTAACGTACGTAAGGGGCAGGCAACTGTTTTGGACAGAGGGCCACCTACTGAGTTTCGCAAGCTGTTGAGGGCCGTGTTTCCTTCTCTGGAGCAGAGAAGCGGGAACAGCCCCACGGTCCCAGGCCAGAAGACTCTGCTAAGCATTGAGTTCTGGTTGTAGGGGCAGGGCCTTGCTGCTGGCTTTCCCTAGGTCCAGCCGCTGGCTTCCCCTGGGCCCTACTGCCCCGGGCTCCTGTCATCTTTGACAGGCAGCCAGGAGCAAATACATATTAATTTTCTACATTTTTAGGGGCCCTGCGTGCCGGATAGAATGTCTTGGTGGGCTGTATTTTGCCTGCCCCTGGAATACGTACTGGTAGGTTCCCTGACTCAGCTGCTGTGTCAGCAGGGCCTTAAATTCTAACTGATAACCACTTTTCTCAATTTTCCAAAACGGTGCCCTGTAATAGGCTGAGAAAAATCCTGTTTTCCATAATGAGTGCACAGTTATTTCTTAATTAACAAGCAGCATAAAAATCCTGGTAATGACTACCTAACGACAACCCTAAGCAAAACAAAATATAGAGATTTACATAATCACTGCGTGGTTATTTCTTAATATTCAGACAACAATTACGTAAATTCTTCAAGTTTCACTGGTAACTACACAAAGGATTCATCATTAACAAATACACAAAATTCTAGTCATAAACCTTCTTACACTTCTGTCCTCTTTCACCTTGTTGTACACTATTATGATGCTATGAAATTAAACTTCAAGAGAAGATACTTATCTTCAAGGAGGATAAAGGGGTATCAGCACAAGAAGCAGACCAAGGGGATGAAGATGGAAATTCAGGGGTATCAGGGCGTCATAGAAAGGATCAGATGTTGCCTTACAGACTGACAAAGATATGAGACATAACTGAGCGATTTGAGGGAAATTTGAGCCAAAACCCTTAATTCCATAAACAGAGTGGTGGTGTCCCACAATACATTGCAAAATTTCTCCCTAACACAGCATGCCACATAGAGTTGTGGGATTCCAGTGCATAAAGCTGCATGTCCTTTACAGATGAGATGATGCTGTCAGGATACTGTACCATCAAGGGCAGCCAGGAGTCAATACTCTCTGCCAAGAAAACTGTCAGGAGCAGTATGCCAGCAGAACTTTGTAGGGCAGACAAGATCATTGAAAGTAATTATGATAGCAGTAGAGACTAAGAGGATAGGATTGTAAAACAATTATCCAAGTGAAGAAAAAAAGAGGTTTAGATTTTATCCCAAAATTTATTAATAATGTGAAGCAGGTGCCCCAAATCAAGTCAATGTCCCAAGGTAGGGGTTATTAATTCAGAAT
Organism: Gavialis gangeticus; assembly: GCF_001723915.1. Lineage (NCBI taxonomy): Eukaryota > Metazoa > Chordata > Crocodylia > Gavialidae > Gavialis > Gavialis gangeticus. The sequence continues at coordinate 36,466,302 of NW_017728994.1, read as the reverse complement.
TCAAAACCAGGGAGTAGCTTGAACTTATTTAAATAGTATTAATCACTTCATCAATTTCCACCTTTACTCCTTGTATAATTTTTAACACCCAAGGATTAAAATATACAAGCTAATAGCTTTTTTAACCAGAAGACACCATGACTACTACTTCAACATGCAATTACAATATTGCAAATGTTTATAACATTATGAATGACTAGTTTGTATAATGAGTTTATGACATATTTTATAACTTTAACTTTAATACCTTTAATGTTTTTGTTAATATTTTGTATAACACTTTCATGAAAAGTTGCATTTAAAAAGAAAGTATTTTTTTCAAGGTACCTATGTAATGTAAGTCTCAAAAAATAATCACTGTGATTACGCACTTCTGGAAATTTCTCTCCCTTGCCTGTAAATATCTGTATGATACTTTGGTGAGTCACAGACTCCAAATGCTGTTTTCTTTTAAACCAATTGGATTTTTGCTAATAAATTCAAAGTAGTAGTGTATGTGGTATATGAAAAAATCCAGAACAGATATATTTTGGTATCCAGATATTAAAAATTACAGTATAGAATGCTTCCATATCTTAAAATAATGTTAGTAATTACTGTTCTGTGATTTATTCCCTGACAAAAGGATTTAATTTAATAAGAAAGGCTGAATGGGCTAGTAAGCCCTTCAGCCATTAGAAAGTGGTACAATAATCATGCAAAAATCTCTCTCAAACAACAAGAAGAATTCAAATAATTAGTCAGAAAGCAAAAACAAAAATACTCTTCCAAATCTCAGATGTAAAGTTATCCCACTCTAGCTTACACAGAACTTATATGGATTTAACTGAGGTTTTTTAAATCATTGGCATCAGATGGTCCTCCACCTTTCCAATTCACTAAATATAAAACAGAAGGAATATTAATAATTTTGCATATTGTACAAAATATATAGGCTAGATGCTCAAGAGCTGAAAAAGTTAGGTGTCCATCTCCCACTGCATTTCAATAGGAGTTAGCATGTATTCACTCAGGCTCTTTCAGAAAGTTAATTCATAATAAAGAAACTGTGTCTCAGTTATGGGTCACTTGAAGTTAATCAAAACAGTAACTTTGCCTTCCATAAGCTCTCTCTGAACAAAAGACATCTGTCTATAAATCAACATGGCTGTCAGGCTAACTTTGCCATCAGAACGAAAATTCGCCAAACACAATACCTTCTTTCAGAAAAATAAAGCACAGAGCACTAGGTCCAGATCATCCCTCCTTACAGAAAATTCTGCAGAGGAGAGGAAGTGGGGAGAGAATCTCTATCAGAACCTCTTCCACAGGACCCCACACCTTCCAGATGAAGGGCCTGTATAAAGTGCGGCAGTGTCTGTCCACAATCCTGGCCCACCCTCAGGAGACAATCTGTGCCTCTGCACTTGCTCAACATCCAATGCAACAGAACATCACTTGAACTGTAGTAGCAGAGTCTCTCCACCGGAGGAGCTGTACAAAAAGAGAAGACTGGTCAAAGCTAAATTTTTTTTTCACTAAATCTGCACAGGCCAGAAGGCGGACAAAAGACACTATCCCAGTCTCCACTCCTATTTGTCTATATGTCACTATCTCCCCTGTGCAGACATAAAGAGCAGGGTCTCTGCAAAGCCAGGCATCAGTGCTGTGTGATTAGAACTTCCCACCCTTACGTACAAGAAGAAAATCCTGCACGTAGGGAAGCTTCTGGTTCTGCCTGCATCAACAAGGACGATGCTAGTGAGCGCCCACTCCCCGCCCCGCCAAATACATTACATCCTTTTGCATATAGCGTGCACAGACTGCTGATGCTGTGCTTCGCTGCTGGGCTCTCTACAAAGCCCTTTGACAGAGTAGACATGACTTGTTGTCCGTTCCTAGGGTGCACAGTAAATCTGAGCCTTCAAACTCCTCTATGCTTTGCCTTACAGTTACACACTGTAATAAAATTCTACAGTAAGAAAATGGGAATACAGAATTCTAAAAACAAAAGAGAGCATAGAGTTATTTTGCAATTTTTCAGAAAAAGAGCGCTATTACAATTAATAAATTCAGTACGTGGCATTTTTAGTGTACACTCATTTAATTTACCAGTTTTTGTTCCAAGTAGAAATGTTTTGTGAAAATATACTGTTTACTTACTTATGTTGCTGCTTTAAGTACACTTGTACAATAAAATGAGAAGAGTTTGTTACAGTACATTGCAGGACTTTGATAACAGCTTCAATACTGCTGCTAACAGAAATCAAGCTATGAGCACTCTGGAGTTAACAACATGATTTTATCTAGCTCGAATTTGTGTTGCTGGTAAAAATAGTAGATCATCATCATTAGATGTATATGCCTCTCCTTATTTTTCACCTGTACCCGCACAAAATAAAATGTGTGCCCTAAAACTAATTGTTTATACTGAGCATTAACAACAACATAGTAAAGTTTTAGTTATATCCCCTGATTTATTCCACTCCTCGTTGCAGTTCTAATTCAGCATCTTTGCCATATGCCCATTTTGTTTCAGTTTTTCCCTGCATTGTGGTACCTACATATTCAACTGAAAGATCACTAGACTAAGCCACTGAATTCAGCACAGACAAACAGCTAAAATGGAAAAATTCTGGATATATGTTTACAATTCAGCACAGCTGTTATGGGAACTGGCTTAATACTTTGGAAAAAACTGCCACCACCGAGGGAAAAAAACCCCTCTCTCAGCCATTGGAAAGTGAATTTAGAATGCACTAGTATTCTGTGTAGCTCTAGTGTAAACCAGAACTAAACCTCACCTATTTTTTCATTTCTTTTTAAGTAGAAAATTTAGGGAGGAAAAGAAGCATAAGAGTCAGGCAAGACCACTAATTCCTAGGAACTGGCCAGGGGAATAGAGTCATTACCTTCCCTTCAGAAACAAGCAGGCCTCAAAGCTTACAACTACCCAACTGAAATGTCTGAAATAGTACCACTAGCACTAATGAGATTGAACTTCTGTTTCTTCCTCTTCCTTCAAGCATGCCACCTGCAAAGCAGGGCTGGGGGCATCCTCGAGTCATCCCCTCTTTATCCTGCCCTTGACTCTCAGAGTAACACATTCTTCAGGCCTTCTTGTTAGATGCCCAAACCATCCACCTGCTTTCACTCACCCCTTGGCCTACTGATATCTCTTTTGTCTGTTACCACACCTCCTCCTTCCTTACAGGATTTGGTTGACTCCACAAATCTACCTTGTCACCCTCCACACCTATTGTTTCTTCACTGCTCAACCATACAGCAGGACCAACCTTATCACCGTCTTGCAGAATTTTCCCCTAAAGTGAACTGACATTTTCCTATGCAAACCATTCTACTTGCTGCCCTCCATCTTGAATGTGCCTTATTTATTCTGATCTTCATTTCCTCATCTGTCCTATTTTCTTGCACAGTGAACTCCAGATTTTTGCACAGATGGTACATGCTGGTAATCTAATGCCACAGGTATGTTTCCCTCACCATCACTTGAAAGTGAGTACGACATGTACTCTGTTTTTCCTGCTGATGCACAGATCATACCATTCCAGACGTGCCTCCAGGATGTGTCTCATCTGTCCAAGTCACTTTCTATCTGTTCTCTGCTTCCTGTGATCTAGACTACATCACCTGTGAATGCCATGCACCAGGACACCCTTCCAAATAAGTGAAGTAGTCTTGATTGCACTCACAATATTTTTTACACTCTGTGAGAGGGAGCTGTGTTGTTACAGGAAAAATGGGGGGAAACAGCTGCATTTTGTAGATCCTCTGGGATAGACAGGGTTGGCAAACATATTACTTGCCAATTACTTGCCAGACGGTTTCAAGACTGGTTTCTTCCTTCTTTAGGGAGAACACTACAAGTCTCCTCTGAGGATGACTACGGTTCCTCTTAGGAGATGGGATCATTTGCCCCATACTATTTTATACTTTATTTTTTAACCCTTTCAGGTAACTGGATGTAGTCTGCACTTGATAAAAGGGTGACTGAGCAATTACAATATATCCATATTCATTCTTCTACTGGGCAAGAATCTCCTAACTTGTCGTACCCATTACAGGCTTATGAACATAAGGAGGGAGAAGGAAGAGCACCGTTAACTTTTATTTTAGAAAGATCAGTTTAGCAACTAATAACAATAATAATTTCTCCCGTGACGCAGTCACTCTGGCCTTGCAGTCTATAGTCTGGAGAAAATAAGGTCACCTCAGAACTTGTTCAGTGAATTTCAGCATAAAATGAGTACAAAGGTGGGTGAACGCAGCGTGCACAAAAATGCTGATAATCCAAAGGGTGTGGTGCTTTGAATTCGTGCAGGACAGCCACTACCTAATAAGCAAGGGCTGAATACATTTAACACCAAGACTGCATATCCTGGATTTCATATGGCATATTCTCTGGCCAGTCCCAGGATAGGCTCCAAACAAGGATCTGATGCTGCAAGATACAACCTACTACATTTACCCTACATGAGTCAGAATGCAGACAAATATTAAGGCTTCAGAACAATTTTCCTATTAAAAAAATAACCAACCCTCCAAAATCCTGTTACTTAAAAACATGTTCCTTTATACTGTGAAACGTTTCCTAAGTCAGCGTTTCCCAACCGGTATGCTGCATTTTGGGGCTGGAGCCGCACCCCCCGCCTACTGCTAATGTGGACACAGACAGATGGGGGGCATGGCTCCAACCCAAAATGACATCTGGCTGGCTGCACACCACCCTCCCGATCGGTGTTTAGCTGGCCACATGCCACTCCCCCCGCTATGCGTCCACTGTGCTGTGGTACTTTTTTATTTAGGTAAGTGTGCTGTGAGGCGAAAAGGGTTGGGAAACACTGTTAAGTGACCTTAATGCTGCAAACTCATACGTGCTTAATTTTAGGTACACAAATAGTCACTTCAGCTGATGGCAAGCCCCTGAACTACAGGTTTCCCTCACTTTATGCATGTTCTGTATGTGAACATTTGCTCTTATGCAATGACCCTTTTTATACCAAAAATGTTATATGCGAGGTAAATTCACTCTTATGTGATCAGTGTGGTGCAAGCCCGCAGTCAGCGCTTTGTGCGGTGCATTGTGGGAGTGATACCCACCAAAATACAGTCTCTTGTGTGGATCTGAGCTCCTCAGTTTTTGTCTGCGACGTGTTTCTGTAGTTGCCATCCCCCTTGTGGTATTCATCACCACCCTGTGCTTGTGTGTACTGTGTGCTGTTGGTGAGTACCAAATCTGTTTTGTAAAAGTGGTACAAATGGGTTTGGGGGTCAGTATAGTCGAGGTCTTGAAATGTATCCCTATTTGTTACATGGTAAAGTGGGTTGCCTTCATGCAAATTCAAGTGGTGTGCCGTGTGTCAGGAATACACGTACAGCATAAAGCGAGGGAAACCAGTACTTACATGCTTGAAGTCATGCAAAACTCTTATTGGCCAGCTCCTTTACACACAGGTAGGCAAAGAATCTCTTTTGAAACTACAAACTACATCCTTTGGACCGCACAACATAGAATTGCATTATATCTCCAGATTAACAGCCAAATATTTTGTGTAAAAGAAATATTTTAATCAAACACATAACATTTAACCATTTATAACACTTTAAAGGTATTCTGAATAAGCCATATTCCTACTACTTTTTTCCTCTTTACAGATAATCAGAACTACAACAGAAGTGATAATTTACAAATAGAGAACCAAAAAAATAATAATTTAGCTGCTTAGAAGGGCAAGTTGTTACCCTGTGCCATGCTGCAGTCATATACAACACATCTTCCCTATCTTCGTTCTCCTCGCCCAGTAACAAAGACAAATAAGCACAGTTGGGATGGAGCGATCTTCCTTCCACCTCACCATCTACGCCTGGAGATTTACAAGTGGTGAGCTACAGTTTACAGGAAGTGTCTTCCTAATTCTCCAGCATATAAGGAATTAATATTTTTTTTAAGTTTTCATAAGCTTCACGAGACACCTTAGCACTTCTAGAACCCAATCTATTTGCCACTAAAATATAGAAAGATTACTGACTCATCAGGGATGCTTGAAATCCATTTCCTGAGCAAAACCACAGCAAAATTTGCCTTTCCGCATGTGTCGTCCATCGCGCCCCTCCCACTCCTGCTGCTGATTGGCTGTGGGGCCCCATGCCCTGCCTCTGATGGGCAAGAGGCAAAAACCATGTTTCTGCCCCAGTTTTGTCTCTCATGGATAAGCAGCAAGGCATGGGGCCACTGGGGCCCTGCTGCCAATCAGTGGAGGAAGGGGGACACAGCAAGAAGAGCAAGAATAAAGGTGCTGCTGCCCTGCATGCTTCATATTTCCACCACAGTTTTGGTAAGTCCCTATGAATTTCATTTTACCCACAGAAAAACACAGGTTTTGGGCTTTTTGTCCTGAGATTTCCCCACTTTTCTCTGTGGAAAACTAGGATCCCTGCTCATTATATTTACTTTAAAGGAAACTGAACTGTTCCCATGGGGTCTGGTGTCTTGGGGCTTTTAGCAACGTCACTGTGGAAGCCATGCAAATAATCACTATTCACAACCTCCCACTGGTCCAGCATGCTTTGTAACCTCCTACCTGCTAATCAAAGTGGAAATTTTCATTTAAACCAAATGCAGAGGCATGCTTTATTAAACCAACTGAAAACTGTGTCAACCCACTGTTTATCAGAAAATTATTTTTTCCACAGTGGCAAAGGAATATAATGTTGAAAGGCTTTACTGTTTTCTGACTGTAATATTAGTGTGAAGATACTTAAGAATGCTAAGTGTCCAAGTAAAGAAAAAAATGCATTTTCAACTGAAAACCCATAACTACATATTCAGAACTGCATTTTGCTAGTCTAATTACAGCAGAGTTGTATACAAGTTGACTACAAAGCTAAGAGATTTGGTCAGCGGATCAAAATCCATTGTATTGGTAAACATGTTGATAGTATTCAATAAGACATATTACAATTATTGACAAGATTATTTCAGATTGTCCAAGCAAAATATTTTCAATCAAGACACAATTACCTTATTGATAAAAGTATTATTTAGGACTACCTACTATAAAAATTGCATCTGTTTCACACATTTGTAACTGGGAAATTAAGTACAGTGACTGAGAACCTAGCCTGCCAAAGCACATCTGTTTAGGTAAAATGAAATGATACTTTCACTTCCAATGGAAACTGTGATTAGAAAAAAAAAAAGTTCTGTCACTAAAATCTAGATATTTATCTATTTCTTGAGAGACAAATACTTTTATTATAAATGAGCACATTAACTTGGTTACAAGGTCAACATAGTATCTGATACAGAAATAGGCAATTGCCTAGTGCTAGACAAGTACATAGAAACCAAGGAATATTCATGCTTTAAAAAATGGCAGCCATTTATTGGGTTTTTTAAATTCAGAATGTACCTTGCCACTCCTTCAACTTCCCAGTATTTCAAAACACTTTTCACCGTGGGCTATCAACTTTCTCAAGACAATTATTAGCTTCCATAAAATGCCTGAAGACCTGATTCTACCCAGCTAGGATGGATGCAAACTCACTGACTTATAAAATCAGTTTACACACTTCTCCTGAGCAAAGTTATATTTCACCTGACTTTTATTTTTTATTATGACAGTACTCTAAAATAAAAGTCACGTTTATATCTCTTCTAAATATTAGACATAAAACTGCATAAACATTTGCATCAAGCTGTGCATATGCAATTACATACCACTCGTGAGCAATTCTTTCTACCATCTTCGGTTGGCTTGGAGATGCCATTTCCATCTGGCAGACAATAAACTGGCCTTAGATACTCATGGATTCATTACCCCTCGGTTAGACCTCTGTAGTGCAAGATGCTGGCGGACAGCCTTCAGCATGTAGGAAACTCCCAACAGGTACAGAAAAATGCAGTGCATCACCTCAGCAACCCTAACTACCTAACCCTAACTATGCATCAAATCTGCCTTTTGTTCTCTATGCTGTTTTCCCCACAGACAACTGAATCACGTTCAAGGTCTTCATCTTTGTCCTCAAAGTCCTCACTGGCCTGGGCATCTAAGGAGCCTGGTGAACACCAAGGCTGCTCCTCAGACATAAGGACAAAGCTCATCCTAGTGGACAACAACTTTCTCAGGGGCCAACCCAAGAAAGCAGGATGAACTCCTGCACCCACGACAGGGGCATCACCCACCCTCACCCCTTCTGGGCCAGGCCAGTTTCTTGCCTCCCTAACACAGGGCCCTGCCACACGTTCAGATTAGCGCTGGACAGAAAGAAACCGGCTGTCTGGCATTGTCAAGCGCTGGCTTTGGCGCCGGGGGGCTTCGTTTTTATAGCTTCACGGTTGTTTTTATAACGATGCTAGTCTTAAGCAGAGTTCAGGGTACCGTTGTACAGGATGGGGTGGAGAGGGATGACCCCGTCCCTACTTCGCTGCTCCGAGCCTCCGGCGCCATCCACCTGCCAGGGCCGGGGGCGCCGTAAGCTCATGGCGCGCGTCACAGCGGGGCCGCGGCCGGGCGGCGTCGCGTGCACCTCGGGAAAGGCTCTCTGCCCTGCCGCCCCCGCTCTGCCCCG
>NW_017728994.1:36451398-36457332 GCF_001723915.1 Gavialis gangeticus | reverse complement strand
GCAGGCCCGGCAGCAGCGCTTCCCGCCCCTCGTGCGCGGCCGGGCAGGATGGCGGCGCTGCCTTGCGCCACCCCGGGGCACTGGTGCGCGGCGAAGCCGGAGTAGAGCGGCCGCCGCCGGGCCCCGCCTGACACCTCGCCTCCACCTGGCGCAGGCCGAGGCGCCTGGCTGAGTCTCACTGCGCTGTGGCACTGAGTCCACACACGCTCCCCCCCCGCCCATGTAACACACGTGAGAGCGGTTGCAAGCACCAGCAGCCCCTGTGCAAAGTTTTTCACACTCGGCAATGTTTTCAGGACAAGGTGGAAAGCTCTGGTGTATGGGGGGCAGGCAGGGCTTGCTGCAAAGAGGCCCTGTATTTATTTGTGTGCCTGCCCAGTCCTCCTGTGCTAATTCAGTAAGGCAAGCGTTTGTCCAAACCAGTGATTTTCAGCCAGATGCCTTTTGAGATGCTTTCCAGGGTGCAGGGGCCCACGGTGTGCGCCAACAGGATGGAATCTGTAACGTTTCCTGTTCTGACCTGCTGGGGTCTTTCTGAGGTCGCTGCAGCAAAGACTTGTGCTATTACTTTCCTCTACTAAAAAAAAAAGATTGACAATGAAGAACTGGTATTTTCTGAGAGGTGCTGCAAGTCTAAAAAAGGTGGAGTACCACTGACCTAAATACAGTTCATTCCCCTTGGGTGCATATTGGATAAGTGCATAATTTGCTTAACTCCAATACCAGTTTGGGAGGGTTTTGCCTGCTGCTTACGCAGTAACAAACATCTTGTACCTGTATATTGGTTAAGTACACAGATGACTTAAAAGTGTAGTAGCTTTCAGCCCCATTGTTCCCCATGCAGTCGTACTCTGATTAATTGCCTAAAAATGCTGGAGGCAAAGCAGCGGTGTCAAGGCTGCCATTTAAGTTTTGAAAATGACGAGTTGGTCAAGGCTGGGCTGCTAGTACCACTGAACGGACAAAGTTGTGTACTTAATTTACGTTACGTTTGGATAAGTGCATACTCCAGCTAAATCAGTCCTGAAGTCTGAAACTGAGTACACCATCCGAAACGTTCCCGACTTACATATTTATAGGCTGCTGTATTCTACCTCCTCCACCTTGAAATATAAATATTATTTTAAAAAAAAAGGAAAAAAAAGAGCTAAAGAAATAATCTGTTGAAGAAAGTGTCAGAAGAAAAAACAACCCAGATATGAAGGGTTACAGAAAACAAACTTGCCAGTATATTAATCTGACAAGCAAGAAGATTAGCTAAAGAAGACCGAGAAAGGAAAGGAATTTATTCTCTCTCTTTGGTACAGATTTGTAAGTACCTAGATTAGATGGATAGACTGACTAGATGATAAAATGTACACTACATACAACCCTCTGGCCCATTTGATATTCTCTTGGCTCTCTTCTGGTTTACACGCTGGGCACAGGGTTGCAATGCTAACAGTTCAACTGATCAGGTCATCCAAGTACTCATATTACTTTAGTACAATGTGTGGTCGATGTTTTACATACAGACCTGGTCAGCAGACAGGAGAGATTATTATCTAAGGCCCTGATTCTGCTAAGGTTTATGTTCCTGCTTGAAAATCTCTGTACATGAATAGTTCTTGTTGAAGTAAGTGAGACTAGTCGGTGCATATAGAGAAGCACATATGTAAGTCTGCAAGAATTTTCAAATGTATAAAATTAATGCAAAGCCCTTTGCAGGCCTTATATGACCCCAGTCCTCCTAGATGACTCTACTTCTGTGCACATCTGTGACATACACCACTGGATTCAGTTGCAGGATTGGGACCTAAACAGAAACCTGATGAAGGATGGGAGAGAAAACAAACAAAATATAAAATCCATTCTCCATCTTTTCAAAAGACTGCTCCTTCAGGTCAAAATGGGAAGCTGATTCATACACTAGCACAAGATCCAGAAAAATGAGAATTAGTTCCCTGTTTCCTTGCACACTGCCTGTATGACTTGAGCAAGCTTATGCCTCGATCCTTATACCTTTGAGAAGATGAACCCTAATCTCTCTGCCCCAGTTATCAGCCCGTAAAAAATGGATAAGATGAGGGTGTTATGATAGCAAATGCATTAAATAAAATTCAGTTGGTCTAATAAAAGATATCACATCTACTCAAAGAACCTTGACTGCCTATGTCCTTAGACTAACACAGCTACAAGCAAAAACCCTTAAACAATATGAGTTGCTCAGACATGGTGATGATGGGGGAGATGGAAAAGTGTCTAAGATAGGATCTAGTTGTGGCATGCTCCTACATTCTACAGGCTGGTTTACAAATACTAGAAAGGATCTAATTTCATATTAAATCCACAGGGATTTTCTTACAGGTTTGTTTGGGAAATGAGGTGAGAAATAACATAGTATCACAGTGTACCTCCATACTTGCTGACATGCCTTACATTTTAGAAAGCTGGTGGTTCTGCCCTATCATTCATTTTTAAGCAGGACAAATATTTCTTTCCCTTTTAGCGATCTATCCTCTTGTGAGTACAGGACAAAAATATTGCAATTTATTTTTAAAAGATTCTGTAATCCTAAATATTGCAGAGGAAGGATATGGGTATTAGTTTGACTCAGTTACCAATTAGCTATATTCTAATATATGTTTATTCTAAAAGTAATAAACTGGTATATTAATATGTTAACATTAATACACATATCAAGAAATATTGTGTTATTTATTCAGTAGGACTGTGGTGAAACATATTTCTCTCATATGCTGGGAAAAATGTCAATGATTACTTTTGTGGGAGTTTAGCATTGCATATAAATTACTGTAATTAATGGTAACTATAAAGCTAGGTAATGTTCATAGCAAAGGAAAGTTGCTTGTAGTCTGTTCTAACTGAACAACTTATAAGAGAATAAATAACCAGCAATGAATAAAAAATTAAAATAAATCGTGACATATTTCATATGAAGCATTGGAACTAAGGCAGTTGATATATTGTTAAGATATAACAGTGGAGAATAGTATGTTACATTACAAAGCGATAACTATCAAACTGCCTGCAATATTTTTAAGTGATTTATTGTTTTGATTATTTGTATTTTTACTTTTGATATTGTAAGCTTTCCTAACAGTAGTATGGTTTTGTGGTAAGATTTTGTAAGGTAAAAATTCCTCTCGTGTCCATAAAAATACCATGACAGATAGAAGAAAATTGACTAACCCCAATGTTAATCCTGCTGTGCAGATTAACTGTTTGGTGTTTTCTAGGTGGGAAACTTCTTTGTTGTTACCATTCTGCTCTCATTTCCTTTTATAGTTCTATTCTGCCTATAATGTATTCTCAGAAGGGACCAATCAAGCAACCCTTACTCATGTGAATAATTTCATTGATTTCAGTGAGACTTGTTAGGTGAGTAAGGGCACCAGGAGAATGCTTATCCTTAGATCACATTTTAAAAAGTATTTAGGACAAGATTCAGCCTGATGCTGTAATTGCCATATTGTCAGCTTCAAGCATTCAAAAGCATGCATCAGGACCTCCCAATAAATAAGATTATCTTTAAAAATTATATTTAAAATGCATGAGGATTCGTTTGAATTATTTCTGGATTTTGAACTTCTAAGGGTAATACTTTCAAGCTTTTCTCTGAAATAAGAAGGCTTAGAAAAACTATAAAAGTGAAAGCTGAGAGTCCAAAATATCACATGACTTCAGGAGCTGAAGCTTTAAGAAAAACAGCACGCTTCTCTGGAGTTGGCAACATTGTGCTTTAAATAGAGGATGCAAGGATCCTTCCACACTCACTTCCTTTCATTCTTGTGCCATTTTTATTTCACATTTTTTATTTGTATCTGAGAATATAAGAACTTCTTCAGGTGAATGAGAGAAAGGACATTTCCATGACCCTCTATTCAAGCTGCCCTGGTGGGCGTTGCACCTTATGTGCAGCAGTTGACTAGATTATAGATCTGTCTGTACTACATAATGCTAGTTTGAGTACTGAAAGCAGTATGGCGGCATAATGCAGTATTCTACCCAGGCTCACTTACCCTACTGATAAGTGAGGGGAATACCTAATGTAACAGGAGTAAGTGTGATACTTTCAGGAGATCCTATAAATGTGATGCCCCTTTATACTTGCCTCAGTGTGGGCTGTAGCATAAAGACATAGTTAGTTTTTCAGGATTGTAAAGGTCAATAAAAATGCCACTCTAAGGAGCATCCCTTTTTGTCACAGCCAGATTAATGTAGTGCTGATACTATGATCACTAACTCCCCTATAGCATCAACATAGGGAAGAGAAATCATGCCAACAGACATCACTGTGGAACAGCATGTATAGAACTGTTAAGCAAAACCATAAATTTGGAGACTATTTTTCACAACTTGTTTATTCGGCTTTTTGCAGTTGATCAGAGAAGGACCAGCTAGATGGAGGAATAGAAAGGGCAAACAGATCACACAGTCCAAATAAGAGCAGCTTTGCCAAACAGCGCTGAGCATAGTTTATAGAGGTGCATATTATGTAACTACATGTGCATGTTAATATAATCAAGCTCTCTCTTTTATCTTTACTGACCTTACATCAGATTTTCATAGCCTGAAAAATGATGGAAAGAAGTAATTTTATCACATAATTATGGAATTCATAGACAAAAAAATCCAGTAGGCAAACTAGTGTCAAATAGGGGTGCTGATTCTGTACACTCTAGTTTTTGAATGCCCAAACAGGAACCAATTAAACTCATTTTTAGGATCTGGTTGGCCAGATCATGTTGCATGATAATAGCCATATATTGTCTGGAAAATTCACTGTCTTCTACGCTAATAGTAGATTAAGAGATGCAGCTAAAGTTGACCATTATTATAGGAGGGATTCTGGACAGTCTATAAAAAAAGATTCATAGATTCATAGATTAAGGGTCGGAAGGGACCTAGTAGATCTTCTAGCCCGACCCCCCGCCAGGGCGGGAGAACAACAAAAAACCCCAAAAAGAGAAACGGGACTCAAATGAGTCCAGCCAGGTAGGCATCCAGCCTCTTCTTAAAGACCCCCAGGGTAGGGGCCAGCACCACTTCCCTTGGAAGTTGGTTCCAGCTCCTAGCCACCCTAACTGTGAAGTAGTTTTTGGGGATGTCCAATCTATACCTCCTCTCCATCAACTTGTGCCCATTGCTCCTTGTTATGCCAGCGGGCGCTAGGGGAAACAGCGTCTCCCCCAAACCCTTCTGGTCCCCCCTAGTGAGTCTATAGACGGTCACCAGGTCCCCCCTCAGCCTTCTCTTGTGGAGGCTGAATAGGTTCAGGTCCTGCAGTCTCTCACTGTAGGGTCTGCCCTGTTGTTCCTGGATCATGCGGGTGGCCCTCCTCTGGACCCTCTCCATATTGTCCACATCCCTCTTGAAATGGGGCGCACAGAACTGGACACAATACTCCAGCTGTGGCCTGACCAGCGTCGCGATTAATGCCAGCCTACTCCTAAGCGTGGATACATTTTTAGAAGTGATCTTAAAAAAGTATCACCAACATTTTGGGGGATGGGACAGACATCCTTATGGGGAGTTGCTGGAGTGTCTTTTTTTGTTTCATATATTGTAGGTTTTATTGTACACCTCCCTGAGCATTCTCTGAACAGGATGGAAGTGTATATTTAATAAATAAATATACTCTTGTAAATGTTTAAATGGAGCTATATTATTTATCTGTCATTACTACATAGTTAATTAAAATGTAAGGGTCCAATTTTTTAAACATTTACCTGAGCAAGTTTACTCAAAAGAAATTATATTGGAATCATTCACACATACACAACATGGGTCAAAACAGAGTGCAGATACAAAAGGAGATGAAGAGCAGCTAAATATAAACATATATTTTTACACACATGCAGGATTAAGCTCATGACTGGTACATTACAGCACATAGATTTCATAGACATTAGGACTGGAAGGGACCTCAGA
>NW_017728994.1:36450611-36451387 GCF_001723915.1 Gavialis gangeticus | reverse complement strand
TCGCCCTCCTCAGCCTATAACCCCAGACCGGGATGATCGAAGAGAACACCACCTGTGTCCCCAGACCCTTTAGCCCCACTCCCAAATCCCTGTAGTGCCTCATGACCTGGCTGGGAGTGCTCCGAGCTGTGTCATTGGTGCCCACATGAATAAGGAGCATGGGATAGTGGTCTGTGGGCTGGAGGAGCTTAGGGATCCTCTCACCAATGTCTCAGATGCGGGTCCTTGGGAAGCAACAGACTTCCTGGGCTAAGGGGCCGGGGTGGCAGATTACCTCCTCAGCCCCCCTCAGGATGGTGTCTCCCACAACAAACACCTTATGTTTTGTCTTGGGGAGAGCAGGGGCGGTAGCTGCAGTTGATCCTGTGTTGCCTATTGCAGTTAAGTAATATATATACACATATAGATATATGTATATTCAGCTTCCTTTGTTAAACAGGTTCTTTTAAGACTCCATTTATTTATGACTGTTTTCAGGATATTCTACCATTTCATCTGTGGATGTTAGGGGTGTATGAAATGGGCCCTATTTGATTCGGATGTGGCCTGAATCGGGGACACTGATTCGATTCATTGATTCAGATAACTGTTCTGATTTGAGTCAGCCAAATCCGAATTTGAAGATTCAATGTTGATTGAATGCTGATTCGGAGAATCACTGATTCAGCTATAGACACAGCTTTAAATGTTTTTTGTGCATACCTCGAGGTACCAGGCACAGCTTGTGAACACTGTAATACTGGGATGGATGAAGTGTCCCACAGCAGTGTGCCCCC
>NW_017728994.1:36447170-36450583 GCF_001723915.1 Gavialis gangeticus | reverse complement strand
CCCCCGCATGCTCAACGATGAACTCAGAAGTGGACCGGAAGTACTTCTGGTTTACTTCAGGGTCCACCCTGCACCCCACCCCCCAGCTCAGCAATCAGCCACAGGGGGATCCCAGGTGCCCCCCCGACCCAGGATGTACCAGTCACTGAGTTGGGGAGGCATGGGGAGGCCCCCCTACGTGCTGTTTGGTGGACCTGGAACTGCTTTTGATCCACTTCCAGGTATACTGCCAAGCATGCTGGGGGGGCCCCTGTACTCCTGTGGGATGCTCCATCCACCCCAGCATCTCAGCGTTCATGAGCTGCCTGGTACCTTGAGGTATGCAGAAAAATAATTTAAAACTGTGTCGATGTCCCAATTACCAAATCTTTCTGAATCTCTCCGAATCAATTCAGAGGGTTCCACTTCGATTCGGAGAGATTAAAGGGTCTCCTGATTCGATTCAGAGATTTGGACACCAAATCCGGCCAAATCTCTGCTGAATCGAATCGGCGATCGAAGCTTCACACAGCTCTACTGGATATTGTAATCAGAGCCGACCCTAGGGCAGGTGCGGGGTCTGGGGCAAATCAGCCTTAACACTGCATCGAGCCATAGTACCCCCGAAAAGGGGGGGTCTCCATGCTTCTTCCACGGTGCGGGGCTGAGCTGCCAGCTCCAGGCGGGCCCTGCAGGAGGGACCATAGCTGCTCCGCCTGTCTCCGCGGGGCCCCCCCAAAGCACGGGGCTCCGGGCAGTTGCCCTGATTTGCTGTACCCTAGTGATGGTTCTGAATATATGTATGAAAAGCTACTGGTGCTTCTGAACGACAAAAGTATATTTATAGCCTCTGTCATGTCTTTATGCCTGTGTGGCCTCATTTAATTTTTCTTTATAACTTACTATTTTCAATATTAAACATTGATTCAATGTTAATTTTGCCTTCAAGAATTTTTGCATGGAACCTGGTATTTTACTGAGATGAATGCATTAATTGGACAGTGCAGAAGAATGCGCAAAACAGTATCTCTGACTGTCACAGAACACAGCCCAATATTCTACAATTCTAACAGGTGTCCATGCTGGTTTGTGTCGCTGACAGTGAGAGGAGCCAGTAAAATGGCAGACTTTTCCCTGTCACTCAAACCAAGATAGTAAAGGTTTGGCTAAAATACAAGGTATACAGCTATCCAACAGTACAAGTACTTGGGTGGAAGGCACTCTATTAGTGCAATTTTATATTTAAACTGGTTGGATAATACACAAAATTATTAATGGAATAATGTATTCAATCTCTTCTAGCAATATTGCCAGCTAAATTATTTGATGAATGATATTGAACTAGCTGTATAGGAAGCCAATTAATACAGCAAACATTATGAGGTCAAAAATATATTCAGTAAGTATTACAAAATAAACTGACTATAAGATTTCATTATATTTGACCGGCTCTATTAATAACAATATACTGAAACCACATGATAATTTAGGTTTTCAAGCCTTCTGCCATTGACTTCAATGCGAATGGGATAGGATCCAAAATTAACAAATAAGATTTTGGCAGAGATGTGCGATGAATAGTGGCCATATGATTAATTTTTGCAACATGTCCTGATGTGTATGCAAGTGAAAAATTTATTTTTTAGAAATACCAATATAATTTTCCAAATCTTTAAATAACAAAGGGGACAGAGTTAAAAAAGTTGTCCTCTTTTTGAGAACATACCTTTTTGTACCCAGAATGGAAAATACCTGTCTCTGTAATTTCCTTCTTATGAGCATAATTCAGGCAACATTAAGTGGAAGTACTAAATTTGAGAGTATACATTGCATATTCAAAAGAGAAGTCAGGCTTCAGCAATTTGAAAATTCATCCATCAATATACAGACAATTAATTAAGCCTTTATAACTGAAAACTGATAGCTTATCAGCACCAAAATTATATAATGGACTCTTGAATCCTTTAATAATATGCCATACCAGCTCAGTGAATCATGCAACCTTTCCACACATACTTCCAAATACATATATGGTCCTTGAGAAGTGCACCAATTCTTTTAAAAGTGAGAAATATCCTGTTTTTGTTCATAAACTGCACACTAGGGGGTGGTATCCAACTTCTCAATGACATAGTTTGCCAAAGGACAAGATATGAGTCTACAGACTGGTGGTTGCAACAGGACTTCTGAAGACAACCTAGCTGCCATAAACTCCAGTTTCCCCTAGTAATTAAAACTTTGAAATAATTATTTAAAAAGGCCCTTAAGTCCTCTTCAAGGAGGCTGAGGAGTGCCTGGCAGTTCCTTATCAGGGGGCCATGGTGAGGATTTTCTATACACTGGGGGACCTGTAGTGCATCTGGTGCCGTGCCCTGGGGCACTTACATCATGAGTGCCCCATGGGCCAGGTGGGAGGGCATCTGTGGGTCCCACTGGAAAGAGGGGTGCCCCTACCCCCAGTGCCCACTTCTCTCAGGCTCTCCTGGCACCCCAGCCACAACTATGAGCCCTCCTGTGAGCTCAAGGGACCCCACCCCCCAACCAAGTTTACCAGAGTACCAGGGAGGGCATCAGCAATGGGGGGGGGAGAGAGGGAGCAGGGCCCCCCTGCCCCTAGTCATACCCCTGTCGTGGCTGCCCCATCCCCCAATTCTCACCTTCTCTTGTTGGAGCCTATCCATTTGAGGACCACCCCATGGCTGAGTGGGTACAGGTCTCCTCCAGGCATAAAGGCAAGAGGAAAGCCCGGGCACGGCGGGAGCTCTCTGATGTTGAGGACTTCTCCCCCCCTCCCAAGACCACCACACATGGGGAAGGAGTGGCCCAGCCTCCAAGGGCCTCCCCAGCTGTGCCTGACACCGCACCCCTGGGAATGATCAAACGGTGATCCCCAGGGATGAGGTTTCAGGGCTGCTGGACAGTCCCGAACAGGAGCCCATGGGGGAAGCCCTTCATTCTGCTGACCAAGGCCTACCCACTGAAACCATGGGCACTGGGGCTGAGGCTTGCCCAAAGGAAGGCCTGGCGGCAAAGCCTTCTTCCTCTGATCTAGGAAAACCTCACCTCCAGCCTGCCCCATAGTCACGCACCAGAGGGGGTTGTGGTGCAATCCCCTAATCAATGGGCTGATCTCATTGGGGACCCTACACAGATCCCCCCAGGGCTCCAGCTCTACCCCACTATTTTGTGAAGGAGCCCCACCCTGACCCTTACTCCCACCACTGTCCCAGGGGGCTGCAGAGGTCTCCCAATCCCAACCAGAGTCCTGGGACTTAGCAGACCAGGGCAGTTCAGACAGTGCCGAAGGAGCCCTCTGAGCTCCGGGACCAGGAGGAGGACACCCGAGAGCCAGCAGTCTCCATGGAGCCTGCAGATCTCTTGGTCTGAGCAGTCCCCAGGGATGGGCTACTTGCATTTCTTGACCATGACTACAC
>NW_017728994.1:36441528-36442170 GCF_001723915.1 Gavialis gangeticus | reverse complement strand
ACATCCGCAAAAACTACTTCACGGTTAGGGCGGCTAGGAGCTGGAACCAACTTCCAAGGGAAGTGGTGCTGGCCCCTACCCTGGGGGTCTTTAAGAAGAGGCTGGATGCCTACCTGGCTGGACTCGTTTGAGTCCCGTTTCTCTTTTTGGGGTCTTTTTGGGGTTTTTTGTTGTTCTCCCGCCCTGGCGGGGGGTCGGGCTAGAAGATCTACTAGGTCCCTTCCGACCCTTAATCTATGAATCTATGAATCTAACAACCCCTCCTGCCTTCACCTATGTGAGGATTGGGGAGGAGCAAGCATGCCACTCCTGGTTGGACTGGGTTTATATCTCTTTGCTGCACTTTGCCCAGGCCCACTCCTCTGGCATCTGGCCAAACCCTTTCAGCGATCACCATCTTGTCTGGGCCCAGGCCACGCTAGGGCCTGGGCATCCAGGGTCAGACTACTGGCATTTCATCGCTAGTCTGCTGGAGGATGTGGACTTCAGGGAGGCCTTCTGGGAGGTCTTGCTGGCCTGGCAGGAGCAATGGGCAGCTTTCCCCTCAGCTTGGAGATGTGGGGAAGGTGCAGATTTGGCTTTTTTGCTGCAGCTACGCTCGGGGGCACACTCTGCAGAGGGAGATGGTCTGGGAGGAGCTCG
>NW_017728994.1:36435528-36436528 GCF_001723915.1 Gavialis gangeticus | reverse complement strand
CGCACCAGAGGGGGTTGTGGTGCAATCCCCTAATCAATGGGCTGATCTCATTGGGGACCCTACACAGATCCCCCCAGGGCTCCAGCTCTACCCCACTATTTTGTGAAGGAGCCCCACCCTGACCCTTACTCCCACCACTGTCCCAGGGGGCTGCAGAGGTCTCCCAATCCCAACCAGAGTCCTGGGACTTAGCAGACCAGGGCAGTTCAGACAGTGCCGAAGGAGCCCTCTGAGCTCCGGGACCAGGAGGAGGACACCCGAGAGCCAGCAGTCTCCATGGAGCCTGCAGATCTCTTGGTCTGAGCAGTCCCCAGGGATGGGCTACTTGCATTTCTTGACCATGACTACACCTACCAGTCCGCCAGCAAGGTACAGCTAGCCTTGGACCATTGGGGAGATTTTCACAGCGTCCTTGCCACTGCGAGGGTGCTGGTGGGGGGAGGCAAAGGGCCCAAAAGCTGCAATGCCTGGATCTATAGGCAGGCCCACAATTTCATAAACCAAACACTTTGCTAGGTCCAGGTGCAGGGGCTGGTCCTGAATCTTCTGTGTACGCCTCTGCAAGGGACCCAGAGTTGGAGGATTTCTTCTGCCAGGCAGCCACATACATTGGCACCCTCAACCCTTGTGAGTGCTTGGGCCTTGGCGGGAACTTTAATGTCACCCTAGATGTGCAAGACTGGTCAGGCAGGGAGTGGAACCAGGCTGCTGTGGGTATCCTCAGGAATGGACTACTTTCTGGTGGACATCTGGCATGCCCATCACCCTAACTCCAAGATGAACATGGGCCGACAATGCGAGGTCATCGTTGGCAGGGCTAACCGGACCTTGTCGTGCATCCACAGGTGCATCTTGAGTAGAGCCAAGGAGGTGATCCTCCCCCTCTACGCGACGCTGGTCAGGCCACAGCTGGAGTATTGTGTCCAGTTCTGTGCGCCCCATTTCAAGAGGGATGTGGACAATATGGAGAGGGTCCAGAGGAGGGCCACCCGCATGATCC
>NW_017728994.1:36433022-36434359 GCF_001723915.1 Gavialis gangeticus | reverse complement strand
AGCAGGAAGTGCTAGAGCTGGAGAGGTGCCTGGCCACTGACACAACAAACCTGTCCCTCTGTGGAGAGTGTTGGGAGAGATGGAGTGTTGGGAGTGTTGGAGAGCTTCATGCTCTGGATGACCATTATGCCTGTGGTGCATTTGTCCGCTCACGTGTCCAGCTCCTTTGGGAGATGAACCATAGCTCCTGCTTCTTCTATGCTTTAGAGAGGAGGTGGAAGGCCAAGAAGTACATCACCTGCCTTCTAGTGGGTGACAGCACCCTCCTCAGGGATGCAGGTGAGATTCCCAGTGCACACGGGACTTCTATGAAGAGCTCTTCTTCCTGGATCTGACCAATGCTGAAGTCTGTCAGGCCCTGTGGGAGGGACACCCAGAGGTCAGAGTGGATGATCAGGACCAGCTGGAATCTCCTCTCACTCTGGCTGAGTTCTTGACTGCCCTCCGTCTGATGCCCAGCAACTTGTTGCCAGGTATCAACGGGTTGATTGCGGAGTTCTACTGAGCCTTCCGGGATGTCCTCAGCCCAGACCTTGCTGCAGTCTGGGCTGAATCTGAGGGAAGTGGGGAGCTCCCCCTGTAATGCTGGAGGGCTGTACTGACCCTCCTGCCAAAGAAGGGGGATCCCCACAACCTGAGGAACTGGCATCCTGTGTCCCTCCTCTGCACAGACTACAAGGTGGGAGCGAAGGCCATCTCGCTGCGCCTGTGGTCCCTGCTGATGTACGTGATCCATCTTGACCAGACATACATATTGCCCGGACAGTCCGTCTTCGACAACCTGTACCTGGTTTGGGACATCCTGGAGCTAGTGTGCTGGGATTGCCTGTCTTTCACCCTCTTATCTTTGGACCAGGAGAAGGCATTTGACAGAGTGGATCATGGGTACCTCACAGGCACACTGCAGACCTATGGCTTCTGGCCAAACTCCTTGTGGGCTCTCCAGGTGCTGTATGCCTCTGCAGAGTGTTTCATCAAGCTGAACTGGACCCTGATGGAGCCCATCCCATTCAGGAGAGGGGTGTATCAAAGCTGCCCACCGTTGGGCCAACTGTACATCTTGGCCTTGGAGCCCTTCCTTGTTCTCCTGCGGAAGCGGATGGCGAGGTTGATAATCCAGAAGCTGGCGGTGCGGCTGGTCCTGTCAGCATATGCTGACGACATACTTCTAATGGGCCAGGACTCAGGTGACCAGGTGCAGGTGGAGGCCTGCCAGGCATTGTACTCAGCAGCCTCCTCTGCCCGGGTCAACTGGGTAAAGAGCTTTGGTCTGGTGGTGGATGCTGGGTGGTAGGTGGGCTCACTCCCACCCATGCTCCATGGGTTCCTCTGGAGTG
>NW_017728994.1:36404260-36428022 GCF_001723915.1 Gavialis gangeticus | reverse complement strand
GTTCTCCCGCCCTGGCGGGGGGTCGGGCTAGAAGATCTACTAGGTCCCTTCCGACCCTTAATCTATGAATCTATGAATCTAACAACCCCTCCTGCCTTCACCTATGTGAGGATTGGGGAGGAGCAAGCATGCCACTCCTGGTTGGACTGGGTTTATATCTCTTTGCTGCACTTTGCCCAGGCCCACTCCTCTGGCATCTGGCCAAACCCTTTCAGCGATCACCATCTTGTCTGGGCCCAGGCCACGCTAGGGCCTGGGCATCCAGGGTCAGACTACTGGCATTTCATCGCTAGTCTGCTGGAGGATGTGGACTTCAGGGAGGCCTTCTGGGAGGTCTTGCTGGCCTGGCAGGAGCAATGGGCAGCTTTCCCCTCAGCTTGGAGATGTGGGGAAGGTGCAGATTTGGCTTTTTTGCTGCAGCTACGCTCGGGGGCACACTCTGCAGAGGGAGATGGTCTGGGAGGAGCTCGAGCAGGAAGTGCTAGAGCTGGAGAGGTGCCTGGCCACTGACACAACAAACCTGTCCCTCTGTGGAGAGTGTTGGGAGAGATGGAGTGTTGGGAGTGTTGGAGAGCTTCATGCTCTGGATGACCATTATGCCTGTGGTGCATTTGTCCGCTCACGTGTCCAGCTCCTTTGGGAGATGAACCATAGCTCCTGCTTCTTCTATGCTTTAGAGAGGAGGTGGAAGGCCAAGAAGTACATCACCTGCCTTCTAGTGGGTGACAGCACCCTCCTCAGGGATGCAGGTGAGATTCCCAGTGCACACGGGACTTCTATGAAGAGCTCTTCTTCCTGGATCTGACCAATGCTGAAGTCTGTCAGGCCCTGTGGGAGGGACACCCAGAGGTCAGAGTGGATGATCAGGACCAGCTGGAATCTCCTCTCACTCTGGCTGAGTTCTTGACTGCCCTCCGTCTGATGCCCAGCAACTTGTTGCCAGGTATCAACGGGTTGATTGCGGAGTTCTACTGAGCCTTCCGGGATGTCCTCAGCCCAGACCTTGCTGCAGTCTGGGCTGAATCTGAGGGAAGTGGGGAGCTCCCCCTGTAATGCTGGAGGGCTGTACTGACCCTCCTGCCAAAGAAGGGGGATCCCCACAACCTGAGGAACTGGCATCCTGTGTCCCTCCTCTGCACAGACTACAAGGTGGGAGCGAAGGCCATCTCGCTGCGCCTGTGGTCCCTGCTGATGTACGTGATCCATCTTGACCAGACATACATATTGCCCGGACAGTCCGTCTTCGACAACCTGTACCTGGTTTGGGACATCCTGGAGCTAGTGTGCTGGGATTGCCTGTCTTTCACCCTCTTATCTTTGGACCAGGAGAAGGCATTTGACAGAGTGGATCATGGGTACCTCACAGGCACACTGCAGACCTATGGCTTCTGGCCAAACTCCTTGTGGGCTCTCCAGGTGCTGTATGCCTCTGCAGAGTGTTTCATCAAGCTGAACTGGACCCTGATGGAGCCCATCCCATTCAGGAGAGGGGTGTATCAAAGCTGCCCACCGTTGGGCCAACTGTACATCTTGGCCTTGGAGCCCTTCCTTGTTCTCCTGCGGAAGCGGATGGCGAGGTTGATAATCCAGAAGCTGGCGGTGCGGCTGGTCCTGTCAGCATATGCTGACGACATACTTCTAATGGGCCAGGACTCAGGTGACCAGGTGCAGGTGGAGGCCTGCCAGGCATTGTACTCAGCAGCCTCCTCTGCCCGGGTCAACTGGGTAAAGAGCTTTGGTCTGGTGGTGGATGCTGGGTGGTAGGTGGGCTCACTCCCACCCATGCTCCATGGGTTCCTCTGGAGTGTGGGCTCACTGTTCTACTTGGGGGTCTACCTGTCCCCCACAGACCCCTCCCTTCTGGAGAACGGGCACCAGCTGGAGGCAAGGGTCATAGAGTAACTCTAGGCACAGGCACAGCTCCTGAGATGTCTCTCTTTGTGTGGGAGAGTGCTGGTGCTGAACCAGCTGGTCATGTCCATGCTCTGGCACCACTGACATACCCTGCGTGTGCCCCCTGAGGTCCTGACAGGACTCCAGAGACAGGCACTGGAGTTTTTCAGGCCAGAACAGCAGTGGGTCAGTGCAAGGGTCCTGAGCCTCCCCTAGTGGAGGGTGGCCAGGGTCTGGTTTATCTGTACAGGCAGGTCCTGGTATTCCACCTTCAGGCCCTGCAGCAACTGCTATATAGTGTTGGTAGCCATGTGGCATGGGGCCACCTGGGGTGCGCTTTCCTCTACGGGCAGGCAGCATGCTTCAGGACTGGGGAAAGGGCCAATCACAGAGATGCCCTGACAAGCTGCCAGAGCATCTCTGTGAAGGAATGAGCCTCCAGTTCCCTCAGGGCATGGTCTCAGAGTCACCCAGTTTTTTCCTCATGGTATTCTTTGACCCCTGGATATCCAGGGGATTAATTTTGCTTCCCCACTGTGATTTTGCAGAGCAGGGAATCGTTTTTTTTGTTCTTGCATGTGCCTCTTGCAGCATCTCAAAGAGGTTTGAGATGCTGCAAGAGGCACATGTGGGCTTATTTGGGTGCACCCTATAGGTTTAAAGTTTGGACACTAGAACTGGACACAGTATTCCAGCAGTGATCAATTGCCACTTGTAATCCATTGTCATAATTTTGCTCATCTCATATGTTCCTTTCCTTCAAATCACAAACTATCATTTCAGGATCACTGTCACCCAAGTTGCTTTCTACCTTTGGTCTCAATGACTTCTCCCCTGTTAATCAGGAAAGAGTTGTTCATACAGTACAAAGTGGGAGCATCTACATGAGATACTTACCGTGGGGTTGTCCAATTAACTCCACAGTAAACATTTCGGTGTCTACACATACATCTTAATTGGACTGCAGGAAACTAATACACTCCACAGTGAAGCACTTGTAAATACAAGTACTACCTTCTGCAGAGTATTTTACTCGCCAGTATCGCATGTGCAGGTGCTGATGTGGTTGGTTGGGGTGCATGGGTGCGTCAGTGCAGGGTCTGACTTCTGGTTAGCTCCACACTGAAGCACCTTTGTGCTCCAGCCAGTCCTTCCACACACGTTGGGGCTGCTTTGACTTGGCTGAAAGTGCTGTGGTCCTAGGTGCACATATAAATGTGATGCCTAACAGCAATAAATGTGGGCACAATAAACAACGGAGTTTATTGCTTTGCATTAATATACTGATCATGTCTACATGTGTATATGTCAAACCCATTATATTCTTATAAGCTATGGGTTGGAAACCTATGGCTCAGATCTTGGCTGCAGAACCATTTATCTTGAATATTTTAAAAGAACCTGGGTATTGCTCACTACTTGAAGGGCCAGAAAGAGAATGTTGACATAGACAGGTAGCCCATTTTAAATATATCAGTAACCCTTTAGTGCTACCCTGTTTTTTCACCCTCCCAGCTGGGTTGTGATCTATTCCTTGTGAACTGTTACTTCTTAAGATTTACTATAGCGTGCAAATTAAATGAATCATAGAAATTAAGGGCTGGAAGGGAACCTGAAAGGTCATTGAATCCAATCCCCTTTCTCTGGACAGGAATACTGCTGAGATCAAATGATCCCAGCAAGGTGTCTGTCCAGTCTCCTCTTGAAGACTTCCAAGGTTGGGGACTGCACCACCTCCTTCTTGGGAAGCCTGTTCCAGATTCTGTTCACCATTACCATAAAGAAGTTCTTCCTTATATCCAACTGAAAACCATCTTCTAAGAGTGTATGGCCATTGCTCCTTGTCCTCCCCTGGGACTCCCAGTTTTTCTCTCAGCTCCCAATATTCACCCCTTGCATACTTATAGATGGCCACCAAACCCCCCTCAGTCTTTGCTTCCCCAGGCTGAATAGTCCCAGATCCCTTAGTCTTTCCTCATAAAGTTTGTTCTCCAGGCCCTTAATCATTCTTGAGGCCCTTCTCTGGACCCTTTCAAGATTCTCCACCTCTTTTTTGAAGTGCGGTGCCCAGGACTGAACAAAGTACTCCAGCTGGGGTCTCATCAATGCTAAGTAGAGAGGAAGTATCACTTCCTTAGCCCTGCTCATGACACATCAGCTAATGCATCCCAATATGCTATTAGCTCTGTTGATTACAGCAACCCACTGGTGGCTCATGTTCATACTGTGATCAACCATAACCTCAAGGTTCCTTTTAGCCATCATGCTGGCCAGGAAATCTCCTCCTAACCTATATTCATGTTGTTGATTACTTCTCTCCAGAGGAAGCACTCTGCATTTATTCTTATTGAACTGCATCCAGTTCTACTCTGCCCACCTTTTCATCTTGTCCAGGTCTGCTTGGATCTGTATCCTATCCCCTAACATGACTGCTTTTCCCCATAACTTAGTATCATCCGCAAACTTGGCCACAGTGCTTTCCACCTCCTCATCTAAATTGGTGATAAAGTTGTTGAACTGCATGGGACTAAGAACTGAACCGTGCAGGACACCTCTGGCCACCTCCCACCAAGATTATACAGACCTGTCCACTAACACTCTCTGGGTTTGATCCATTGGGCAGTTCCCAATCCATTAGACTGTGGACTGTGCCATCCCACTATTCCCCATTTTTTTATAAAAACGTCATGGGAGACCATATTGAAGGCCTTTTTAAAATCCAAGTATATAACATCAACTGTGTCTCCCACATCTAATCAGCTTGTTACTTGATCATAGAAGGAGACAAGGTTGGTCAGATATGACCGGCCCTCAATGAAACCATGTTAGCGATCCTTCAGCATCGTGCCTTCTTTCAGTCTCTCACAAATGGACTTCTTGATAATTTTATCCAAATTTTACCTGGTATCAGGGTCATACTGACTGGCTTATATTTTTCCAGATCCTCCCTCCTCCAGTTAAAGATTGGCACCACGTTGGCCCTTTTCCAGTCTTCCGGGACCTTTCCCAAGCACCTTCACCAACGGGCCCTCAATGACTCCAGCCAATTCCTTCAGCACTCTTAGGTGTAGTCCATTTAGTTCTGCTGGGTTGAAGACATTCAGCTACTTGAAGTGCACCCACGCTTGAAGGTGGGTTCAACACTGACCATTGGTTGGCATTTGTTGCCCTAGTCCACAACCATCCAGTATCCAGCCAGGCAGGCTACCACCATTTGTATACAAAAACACCAATGCAAAGTATTCATTAAAGAGTTCAGCTTTCTCCTGACTGTCTATTATCAGCTGTCCTGTCCCATTCTGCAAGGGCCCTGCATTTCCCTTGGTCTTCTTCCTGCTCCTTAATATACCTAAAGGAAGACTTCATTGTTCTTGATTTTGGTCACCAACCTGATCTTGGTTGATGCCCTTGCCTTCCTTATGCCCTTGCCTCCCTACAGATACAGACTATACTTGTGTGTTCTTCCTTTGTAACTACCCCTTGTTTCCACTGTCTGTAAGACCCTTTTTTCTTTTTTAAGCACCCCTTGACTCTTCTGGTAAGACGAGGCTTCCCTGCCTCTTTACCACTTTTCCTGCATATAGGAATGGACCTTTTCTGTCCTCTGAGGACTGCTCCTTTGAGGAATGACTACACTTCCTGAACTCCCTTTCCCTCCAGTCCCTCTTCCCATAGGGTATATCCCACTATTTTCCTAAGCTTATTGAAGTCAGCCTTCCTGAAGTAAAGCATCTCTGCCCTATTGGCTGGCTTCCCTGCCCTATAACGGATAGTGATTTCTATCATCTCATGATCACTATCTTCTAGATTACCCTCAATCCTCAGATCTCCCACTAGGCTATCCCCTTTGGCTAGAACCAAATGCAACAAAGCCTTCCCTCTGGTCAGCCCATCGCCTCCTGTACTAAATAAAGTTATTCCATGCAAGTAAAAAACCTATGTGACTGGTCAGATCTGGCCATGTGCTTCTCCCAGCAGATGTCAGGGTAATTAAGGTCACTCATGACAACCTTGAACGTGCAGCCTCCATCAGTTCCTTGGAAAATTCCAGATCCAGCTCCTCCTCCTGGTGTGGCAGTCTATAGTAAATGCCTACCATCAAGTCCTCTTCTCCTTGTCCCTCCCATATCTTGATCCACAGAGTCTTGAGTCACCCTTCTCTCAAAACAATTTGAGTCTCTGAGGAGGCATTCCACTCCTTTACATAGAGAGCTACATCTCCTCCCTTCTTCTCTACTTGATCCCTTCTGTGCAGCCTATACCCCTCTATGCATACAGCCCAATCATGTGTGGTGTCCCACCAGGTCTCAGTTATGCCAATGAGATCATATTCCCTATTTGGTAGGAGGAGTGCCAGTTTCCCTGACTTATTCCACATTTCTGCTCCTATAGTAAAAGAAAGGAATTCTTTCAGGGAAACTTTAATGGTTTTATCCTTTATAAATATGGTGATTTAAGTCCAAGGCCAATGTGTTGAGAGACAGACAATGTCAATGATTGCTTGCAAAGTGGATGAAGGTATCTTGTCCTCTTGCTTCCACCATGAATCAGTGGCTACTTAATGACACACTGTCATGAGCAAAAATAAATAGTTTGCGGTGGCATTGGAAAACCTAACAACTGTGGAGTGCAGTACATTGATCATTATATTGTAAATTTCCCAGTCAGATTCCTTGCCTTAATACATTTTGTAAAGTGCTACATTCAACTCTGTCATATGTATTCTGGTTATTACATGATACTAATCTCCATTTCAACCTTTGCTGAATTTATCCACCAAGGTGACATTTTTTTTCTTATTAATGACTTGAATGTTCAGCATATATTTGTGCTTATCAATTTTGAATTGTACTGCACTGGATTAAAATTAATTTATTTGCTTGTCCTTAAGAGTTTGGTCTGGGGTACTACACATGCCCTATCCTAGTTGTTTCACTTTATGGTATTGTCTCATTTGTGTTATTAATAAAATTAAGGAATAATGTGGAAAGGCAACAAAGATTGTTAGAAAGCTATGTTCTTTAGCTATGTTAGAATTGCTTGCAATTCTAATGCAAAATCTGCGTCTCTCAAAGTCATCCAGCCACAGAAGTGTTATAAAAACAAATATAGACTTTGATCTTGCAAACACATATAACTGAGTAACTGCCATTCTGAACAGGCTTTGTGCTCAAGAGGTGTGTCTTAAATTACTCACATATGCAAGCATTTACAAGAATGGGACCATAGAACAGATATCAAGTCTACTACATTCCAAACTGATTGGAAGGGTCATATGCTAGACAAATAAAAGTCTGTATTTATGTTTGTAGCCATTCGTAAGTTAAGCTTTTCCTGAGTTATTTTTCCTGAAAGACATTAGCAAGAACTAGCTGTTGTTACATAGAAGAGATTAGCAATGAAGATATACAAATACAAGAAATAACAGAATAATTCCGTCTGGCCAGTTTGTCAAATATAGTGTTTTTGGTTTATGTGATCCTATTGCCTGGAAAAGCAGGAAAACATAGGATCTCATCTGTATCTGACTCTGACTCTGCCTCTGAGAAGGGCTAGGATAAAGAGGAAATAAACCTCATTTTAAAAGCAAACTGTATCTTTCCTTATTAGAATAGTAAAGGAGACTTTAGCTATAACACTGCTAAGGTATCTTCAATATTAACAAGTTATAAAGACAAGATTGACATGCAGGTACAAACACACCCTGGGAAGGAGTCCAAGTTACTGGTGCAACAGGTTAAGCCAGTTTTCAGACAGCAAATCCGTTTAAAGCTTATTTGCAGGTAGTATAAGCAGGTATTGTAGTTTAAAAATGAAGAAATGCTTATATAATCATACCTTACTGATAAATAAATGCATGGGCAAGATCCTCAGCACATTTAAACTGGGGTAGGCTTTGCTGACATTTAAGAAGCTACCCCTCTTTTCACCAGTTGAAGATATGGCACTAATAATCTGTTCAAATTAATGATTTCCAGTGCTAAATCAAACACATTGCAATAGTTTAACTTGGAGGAATGGTCACATTAGAAACAGTGTTGCATCATCTTAGGAAAGCTGCAAACTCATGATTCAAAGGTGGTGCACGTCTGTATATTAGTGGTTGAAAATCACTGAGCAAATTTACTGGGAAAGGTGGATGTTTGAAGGATGTTGTAGCAGGGACCTGGCTGAGCCACTTATTTACTGGGGCAACGACCACTGGTGCAATCCACAGGTGGCAGACTTGCAGCTGCCCCTGAGGAAAAATGGCAAGCCTGCAGCATGACAGGGCACTCCGCCACACCCTGCTCCTGGCGTGGGATGGGTAGCTGGTAGGGAGCATGCTCTTCATGGGCCCTTGCCCCAAGTCAGAGTGAGCTCCAGAACCCAGGCTCCACGTGGACACAGGGCCCAGCCCAATAAGCTGGCAGGTGGCCAGAACAGACAGTACTGCCTAGGGCCAAGAAGCCATGGGTGCAAGGGCTAATTATCAGAACTCCACTGAAGTGTAAACTGGCACCAGTGGTGATGTGTAGGGGATGGACAGGGGTGCACATGCACCCCCTGAGAGCGCTGGTTCACCCCCCTGACAGGCCATGCTCCCCGTTTAGGTGACGGGCAGGGGGGCAGTTGGGAGTGCTGGTTCCCCCCGTGAGCCCTGGCCGGGGAGTTGGAGCACCGTGGCCACTTCCAGGAGGAGCACGATCGGCCATGGGGGGACCCCCCTGGTCAGCAAGATTGGCCATGGTGGGACCATGCCCCCGTCGGTGAGAATGGCCCTCCCCTGGTCGCTGACTGGTGACTAAGGTGGCATCAGTCGCCCATGACTGGCAGAAAGGGAGGGGAACTATGTCCATCATTTGGGTTAGGCTAGGGAGTGGGATGAGTGAGTAAGAGGTGATGATTATAGTCTAAACTTTCCAGGACATATTTCTTAATAAGGGATCTGATGTAATTGCACATGATCCACTCACTAAACTGAACAGCTGCAGGATCCAATCATTTTTTATTAGTTTCTTTTTCTTAAAGAATGCCAGCCAGGACTAACATATTGGCCCAATTAATACTTACATGGCAGTGCTCTAAAGGGAATCCTCTATTAGCAGGACTATAAATTAAATTTATAACTTCTGATTTATGTGATATTAATATAAATATGTGGATTTGACAAGGCAAATCTGCAGTTCTCTTTCCAATGGGTATGCTAACTCCAACCTTGTGAGTTTCAATCACAATTTCTGCACTTTTATGGATTATATTATGCAATTACATTTCTTATATTTGAGTGATAATCTGACATATAGTCGTATAATTTCTTGTTTTGAAATCCATTTCCTATTTTTCAGTTTTTTTAATACATTTTTTTGTGAAAATGTACTCTCATTGTGGCTATTTTGCCATCTTCCTTTTGGGCAACCTGGTATTGACATTGCAAAAAACAGCTAAGGAAAACATCCCTCTGTTGTAACTTGTTCTACTTCTGACAGCCTTGTAAACCGATACTCTCACATTTACCTCAGTGGGTTGGGCCTTTTGGAAACATTTTTTCATAGTCTCAGATTAGGAAACCCCAGAAAACAAGTGTATCTTTGGAAACCTTGGGTATCATCCATATCGCTCAGTTAAGGGACTTTTGAGATTAAATATTACTTTGATTTAAACAAACTCAGGAGCAATTCAAAGTCAAGTGAACTTGTGAATCAGGTGAGCACAAAAAGGCTGTAGTCAAGCGGCAAATAACAGTCATGGGAATACTTTATTCAGAGGTATGTGACCATTTCCTTCATAGTATATGAAGCTGTAGATGATACAGAAAAATTGGTATTTGGATTTATTTAACAGGATTTTGTTTTAACTGAAAACTCTACTTCTCTAAAAGTAAAACATTCAGTGTGTGGCCAAAGATACCATTTGTAACAATTAATAGAACGTTTATATATGGGTTCTAGCGACTTCAGTGAGAAAGGTATGAAGGGGTTTAGAAGCAAGGTGTAAACTAGCTTTGGGTAGAAGCATGTTAGATATTGGAAAGGTGTACTTCAGCTTGGGTTGAAATGAAGTTAGTAAAAACTACTGCATTAACGAACAAATTTGGCCCTCAAGGCCAATATTTTTATCAGCAAGGTGATTTTTCTTTTCAATCTTAACTCCATGCATCTTCCTAGAGTCTAGCCTGGAAAATGGGTGCCTAGATTTTATCAAGAACATTGCATTAAACATGCATCCAAATAGTCTCTATTATTAAAGCGGAAAATCAGAATCTCTCCTTTGCTCCCTATGCTATGATTATAACACACTGGTATTTTGTCTTTAGGATGTATCAACATGTGTGTGTATAATTCTTTAAAAAAATTATATTCAAACACTGAAAACCAATAAGGTTTTATTTTTAATTAAAGGGCTATAATAAATAAAATGAATATTTGATTTCAACATTATATGTAATTGAGTTCCATATGCTCATGATCTAATTATCTGGTTAAACTGCATTCCATTGTAAAAGAAATTGTTGATGCCTGCCTAAACCTCACAGAGTACTTTATGTAAACAAAGTGGCATAACGTCTTAAGCTATTTAGTTAAAGTGCAGTGGTGATACGTAGGGGGTTCACGGGGGTGCATGTGCACCCCTTGAGAGTGCTGGTCCCTGACTGGCTGTGCTTGCCACTTAGGCGATGGGCAGGGGGGGTAGATGGGAGGACCAGTGCCCCCCCTGCAAGTGCCAGCCCAT
Organism: Gavialis gangeticus; assembly: GCF_001723915.1. Taxonomy (NCBI): domain Eukaryota; kingdom Metazoa; phylum Chordata; order Crocodylia; family Gavialidae; genus Gavialis; species Gavialis gangeticus. Next base: position 36,417,417 of record NW_017728994.1, on the reverse strand, counting down.
CACTGCAGCCACTCCTAGAAGCAGCTGGATCACTGCAGCTGCTCCCAGAAGTAGCGAGATCAACTGCGGGGGAACCTCTCCCCCACACCAGTCAGCGCGACTGGTCGCAGGGGGGGGCACATGCCCCTCTCTGACTAAGGTGGCACCAGTAGCTCATGTTAAGGTGATAAGATAATTTTGTCCCTATTTTTACATACTTTTTATATATTTTACCTTTCAGTGACCATTTTACCCGTTTTTTTTGAGGAAGTAATTTTCTTCAAAATGTATGGCTACATAACTGTATTAGCTGTAATTGCAGTAACAAGTTATAACCGCTGGATGCTTTGGATACTGACAGATTTTTTGGACACTGAAAACATCAAGCAAACATGGCTTAATGAATTTCCTTTGTCTTTTTTCTCCCTTTTCAACATTGATTTTCTTCTCTTTTATTAATATCATCTCAACTGCAGTGTGATTTCTGGGCATCAATTAATGCAAGAAAAAGTTCCTGGCATGGGCTAAGATGTACGCTTTGTGAAGGGAGAAACCACTTTACAAGAGCAGAGATAGACTATTTGTTGGAAATTGTTACAAATCCCTTCCTTACAATTTTTAAAGAAAAGTGACTAGTTCTTTGTGGTGTGTACCATATTACAGCACTACCTGCACCTCTGTCCCCTCTTGCATGTCTAAGTGCACCAATTGTCTACCAGGCCTCATGCCCTTACCCTTCCTGGGGCAGAATTCCATACTTCTCTGGTAGACTGGACCTTGAGCTGCAGTGTCTTCTGTATCAGCTGTGCTTACCCAGAGGATCCAATGGGGTTTGAGCAACAACAGCTTTTTCCTGTGGGAATCTGTGACCAGTGGTGAATATTACTCTAAGCCACAAATAGTTTTTACTTTAGGAAGCAGTATAAGAGGAAACGGAGTTTAAAGGAACTATCTTACCTAAATCTTAGTTTTCCCTAACTCTTTTATATTGTCTATAGGCCATTGTAGGTTCCTGGAGTACACTGAAGTTCAGACCTTTTATTTACTACTCCATTTACTATTACTTTATATTTTATGTAAGCTACTGCTGCTGGATTGTTTTGTGCCCTGCCCTCAGGCATGCACATATCTAGTTGCTCCCATGAACTTCAACTGGAATTGCATAGATATAACTGAGAACAGAGATGAGCATTTTTCTGCTAGATAGTAAGAGGCCATCAAATCATCTGCATGATCCAGTCCCATAAAAGAAAATAGTTAGTTAAAATTCCATGTGTGCATACACAGAACTCTGATCTACATAATTTCATTTGGCTACATTAACTTTTCTTTACACACTGAAAGGTTGGTTAAATCTTTTCTAGTTTTTTTTAATAATCTTCCAAATCCAAATAATCCAAAATAACATGATTTACAGATATGAGGCCCAATTAATTATCTATAATGTTTAGACTGTTTATGTTTACCTGGTAAAAAAAAGATGATGGTTATTTTAGAAAAAATGGTAGTGAGAGAGCCCAGTGACTACAGAGAGCCAGATCAAATCCAACTCAAGCCTTAAGAATCAAAATGCTTTGAGATTTTGGTAATGGTTCAGTTGTTTGGGTGGAAAGAGCTTGAACCCAATCCTTTCTCCTGCACAGATGGAAATTAATTTATGACTTAGTCTTGAAGAACACAAGAACTCCAAAGTGACATTAATTGAACCACCAAGTAAAAGTGACTGCAGTTAAAAAACCAATATGGTCTTAAGATATTAAGATACCACCTCCTACTCAGGACTTAGAAATGCTACTGGAGCAACATGAGGAAGGCTTGCAGAACCACTGGTCTAGGCTGCACCTGTTTTGTAAAACAGAAATAATCTATTCCTGTAGTCACTATTTTGGAATCTTTTGCCAACATTCATTTAAAAACTTACTACTACAGGTCAAACCTCGGGCCTGTCTCTAGATGCAAATACTGCGTTTGGCCTCTTTATCTAATACCTTAAAAGCCACTAGTAAGGAATGCCTCAAAATGTACATTCATTCATACACAGAGTAAACAAAAAATATCATTGATTTTTTGAGCAAGGTTTAGAAACAAATTGAAAATAATACTACTATATCTTTGTTAATCTTAATGCAGAAGGAGCTGTCAGATCAGCAACCCAGGTCAATGGAGTTATCTATCCCAAGAGCAGCAATACAGAAAATTTCTTCACAATGGGACGCTTCAAATGCTGATGCAGAAAGTCCTTTCCCAGATGTAAGACAGTACAGCCTTTGTGTCTTCTTAGTTCATGACTCTAAGGCTGCCTATACAATGTGCTTTGGGGCGGGGAGCATTTTAATTAGAATAGTCCTGAACAGGTGTTCTAATTAAAACACCTCATCATCACATGTATTAAGCCCCCACACATTTAAAAATGGCTGTGGGATCCCATTCAACAAGGTTTAGATAAAGTGCCCCATGGCCATTTAAAATCATGCCAGGGACTTAAATACACATGACGGTGAGGTAATACCGGAGTGTTCTATTAATTGAGTCTGCTCTGACATGTTCTAATAAAATGCAAATGAGCAGTATATAGGCAGCCTAAGGCACTATAGCTGTTATCAGCACTGATTTTCCATTAATGAAGGAAAAGTTGCAACCTTAATACAACTAGCACTTTTCCCACAAGTTTCATGCCATAAACACTGATCTCAGAATCAGCCTGTTGCCTTTTGCTGAGTAATTTTTTAAGACACTGCAAGAGAAGAGCTAGCAAACCAGATTGTAGAGCTAAAGGAACATCTCCTCCTCAAGGAATATCACTTTCTAGTATTATTTGTATTAGGTGGTCCCTGCTTTTTTGTATAAATAGACCCACAGCTGTAAATGACAAGGTCTTGGACAAAATGTAGAAAAGTCTGACCAAAATAAACCTTAAGTTTATGCATCAGCAGTAATCCAGCTCTCAATCTTTCCTGTTATGCAGTCTGTTCCCTCTTTGCTCTAGTCATACTAGCTAGAGACAGACATTCAAAAAGCCTGAGCCTGAATTGTTTCAATCTTTGCAGGTTAGTTTAACCTGCCTAGTTTGAACCAGTTTGCAACTGTTCAGACATTCCCTCTGGAATGAAAAAATGCAGGTTTATGCCTGCAGTGGCTCAGGCTAGAAGCTGGGGGGCACTAAAGCAACCTTCCCTTCCCTTCAACAGTGCTGAGCTGAGGGCATGTGTGGCCAGGCCCCAGCAGGACATGCTGACTAGGGAGGGGTGTAAACCCCAGCCCTGCCTGCACCATCCCAGATTTTTCCCTGCTCGCTGCTCAAGGGGCAGAAGTGTTGCTAGACCCCAGCCCTCAGCTAGCACTGGCGGTGCAGTGCATGCATCTGTTGATGATACTGAGCTTTTCAGTCTCCCTCTCCCTGTTTCTTCATACTGTCTGCAGCAAACCTGACAGGCAAGGGAGCCAGCAGGGAGCTGATAACAGTGTTTATCAGCCCATGAACAAAACAAAAGCCTCTCTCATTAGTTCAAGCTCTTCTTAAACAGCTTTTTTCAAGGAAGGAACAGAGGGACATTACCAGCTGACCTATTGATTAGCTCCAAAAAGCCCTAAGTGGACACTGTTCTGCCTGCCTGTCCCAGCAAAATTGGACATGCGCACACACAGACACCTCTCAGCATTAGCTTCCATACCACATGTCTAGGGTTGAATCAGCTATTAGATAAAAGCACCAACCCCCCCCCCACCCCCGAAATGCCCGATCTATACAGATGCTGCAGAGCCAGGTCTAAGTAATGTGCTGCTGCTTCTGGTAAAGTGAGTTCTCCCCCTCCCCCTGTCTCACACACATCTGTCAGCACATAATTTTTTAGTATTTGGAACTAAGGAATTCTCATTTGAAGCCTTTTTGATGGTAAAAAGCCCATTTTAAAAATCATTTTTTTCCAAGGGAATATTTAAATTTCCCCCTCAAATTTTCATTTTCTATCTGGAAAATAAAAAATGACAGCTTCCCAGAAGATGACTTGCCTGCATCGTTCTCCTCAATTTCACTTTCTACCTGCAAAATGGATAGCTGGAAGTTGAGCATCACAACTATCAGCAGGTCACTGACAGATGTTAAAAAGAAAGCATGATGGGATCTAATGCATGATCCCAACAATCGTGCTTCCTACTATGTCACTTGTGCATAGCAGGAGGCATGATTGTGGGATCTAGCATGAGATCCTATTATGCCATATTGCCAGTGTAGGAGGAGCCCAGGATTAGGATCCTAGGCTCCCCTTGCACCAATTAATCATATCTTAAGCACAAGATGTGTCAAGGGCATCTGACTCCTCACTTGCTCCTACCAACTCTAGTTGTTGCAGAGACAGAAATCTGTGGGCTACGAAGAGGAAATGAAAATGTTCAGTCCTACAGCCATGCAGGAACTGAGATGCAGGTGCAAATATCAGCATTCAAGATAACTCTTGTGATCAAAAAAATTAAGCCCAATTTATTCTTGCAGGAAATTGTATTCTTTATCACTTTGATCACCATTTCCTCTTCTTCCCACAAATGCTGTCTTTTTAGGTAATCCTTAAAATATTCACTCAATTTTAACTTCAACTGTGGTTGTGTTCAGAAAATGGACTGTGTAAAAATGGTACCTTCTTGTTCAGCAAATACCCTGTATCTGTAATTAAGTATGTCTTCAAGTCCTTTTGTGGTCCTGAGTCCTTAGTTCAGAAATGAACTCATAGTGCTCTGCAGTTTGCTTCAATGAAGTCAGTAGGCTCTTTGCATGGCTGAAATGGTCTGTTATTGATTTCTTAGGTAAAAATATAGAAAAAAATACCTAACCTAACAAAAGTAAAGCTACCAAGAAGAAGGAATTCAAATTGCTGAACTGCACTAGTAGCTTTCAGTTCTGTGTACAGCATCATCCTCTGGGAAGAAATAGGAACAAGAAGTACCAAAGTTTATTACAGTACTGCCAAACCTAATGCTTTCCTCTCCTGATCCATCTGAAGGTAAGAGGGAATGTACATAGTTGCACTGTGATGCATCTCCTACCACCACCTGGTGGAATTTAACTATAATTGCAGCATCCATCTCATCTGAATTACTGTTTAGCCCAAGGCATCATCAAGTTAGATAGCTGTACTAGCCCTTGACTCTCTACTAACACAGAAATGTAACACTGAAGGTCTTCAGCCTGGGTGGCAGCAGGGACTGGGCAGGCTGCAGCGGTGGTTGCTTATTGTACTACTGCACATCCACTTTATCTTTTTCCTTCTTTAGTTTCTCCCTTTTAGATATGTAGACAATTACTACCCTAGTGTTATGAGTAATAGATGACAAGTAAGACGAGACAAGCCATTTTACCTAACTTGGCCTGATCTCATGAAATGTTATACATGTAAATAATCCTATAAAAGATGCTTAGTATTCTTCAGCATACCCCCCCAAAGAGGGCATCATGACAAATATTCTTGCATAGATGTATGTATAAACACACATACTCTATTTGTAGTATTTATCTTTTAATATTTTCTTCCTTCTTCTGGAAGAGTTAACAGTATTCATATTCCAAAGTCCATGTGATTTTCATATTCTTTTAAGCTGTGCTCTGATACTGATATGCACATCTATATTAATGAACAAATCCAGCTCCCATTGTAGCCCTCAGAGTCTTGACTCTGGTCTTTATAGGAACAAATGGTTTTTATAGGAACTTGTCTGGACAGTTTCTCTCTTTTTTTAATCCTATGTTCAATTCTAGCTACGGTAACATAGAGGCATGAACGGCGCATGCTCCCGGTGGCCGGAGGGGCACGGCTGCGCCAGTGGTGGTGGGAGCGTGGCAGCAGCGGGAGCCCAGCAGTGGTGAATGGGGAGCTCCCTCAGACTCTGCCGGCACTGTCGGAAGCAGGAGGAAGAGGGGGTGGTGGTGAGCACCGACCCTGGGTCGGCAACCACTCAGCGGCGGTCAGGAGCAATCATGGACTGCCCACAGACAACACTGGAGGTGCCAGCAGCAGGGTGGTGAGTGGCGACCACCTGCAGGCACTGCTGACAGTGTTAGTGATGCCTTTTTGCAGGGGGTGCACCGCCACACGCAGAAGGTGCACATGTACCCGGGTGCACCCCCTATGCGTCGCCCCTGCATAGAAATGTCTCCATATCTGTGCTAGACTTACTTGTTTATCAGTTATATCTTAGCTTTCATTACCTTTCACAGGGGCTGATCCTGCCAGATGCCGAGTACTTCACAGGAGATACTAGTGTGCTTGTTTCCCATCTGCTTTAAAAGGAACTTGCCTTATCTCAGGGGAAGGTCTTGATTCCTTGCAAAAATTGGCCACATCATGTATGTATTTCATTAATTTGTCCTTCCTTTTTTTCCCTAGCCCATTTGCCAGGCAGCTTATAATAATGACTTCAATGAAGTTCAACTGCTGTTGCAAGAGGATAGCAATTATTTGAACATTCAGGACAGCTTTGGTGGAGACACACCCCTAATCTGTGCCTGCAAACAGGGACACAATAGAATAGTCAGTTATCTTTTGAAAAGAAATGCTGACATCAACCTAAAAAATAAGGTAAGTAACAAAAACGTTTTTTTTAAAAAACAGCCATGTGATATTTCCTTCATAATGATGAACTTTGGGAATAATATGTAGGGTGGAAAATGTTAGCAGTATTGCCAAAGTCAAAGGTTCAAGACACTGCACATCACATCCAAAACACCCAATGAAATTCACCCTAAAATCATGAGGTAATTAAAGTAAATTAAAGTTTTCGGCTTTATTTTGAATGTCCCTGCCCACCCCACCATATACATGACAATTAGCATTGTCAATTTATAATGAAAAAGGTCACACCTGATATCAATTAATGTTGATCAGTTGTGCCTACCCAGCCACACAGCAGCTCTGCACTCATCCAGGTCTGAATTTTTATATGTTCCTGAAGTTTTCTTTATATGTTCTTCACTGTACCCTCCCAAGCCTGAAGGAGGAAAGGTCTAAGACATCATCTCTCTTACACCCATTTGGCCAACTTTCAACACTTCTCAGATGTTCCTGCATCACAGTGGGGCAGACTAACCCCTTTTACACAAGAAAAAAATGCAGCCACCTTGAGCTGCTGGGTATTTTCTGCTCTCCTTTCTTCTGCAGTAGCTGTGGTTGATTTCCTGGGAGGCAAGGGAAATGGAGAAGGTAACCAGCTAGAGTGAAGTTCAAAAACTAACACAAAGATTGGAAGATTTTGCTTCTTTACAGCTCTGGTTCTAGCAGGGGTCAAAATATAGATTCACAGGGGTAAGCAAGGGATTCTAAGGATCATCTAGACCAGGGGTAAGCAAAGTTTTTTGGCTGGTGTGCTGAAAAAAACAATGTCTACCTTGGAAGGGGCCAGAGTGCTGACATGCCGGAGCCCAGAGCAGCTGTTTGCAGCCTCCCGGCTGCAGCCAGCCCAAGGAGCCCGGTCTGTTTGCAGCAGGGCTTGCAGCCTCCCAGCCACCTGCTGGGAGCAGCCTGGACTCTGTGGCTGGCAGCAGCTGCTTAGAGCCTGGGCTGGCAGTGGCGTGCAGAGCAAAATGGCCTTGCGTGCTGGGGGTTGCTGACCCCTGATCTAAACCAGCCTCCCTCCCCCCCCCAAATTTGGGATTTGTTGTTCCTGTACCCAGAGGCAACCTGAGCAGGGTGTAGAGCCTGGGGGCAAATCAGCCTGTGTGGGACCCTGACCCTGGATGCCAAGAAGCCAGAGGTGGATTTGGGGCTGGGGCAGGGAGGGGTCCTGAGTGGCTGGAGGCAGCATATTCGTCAGCGGAGGGGGGAGAGGGTGCCAAGCAACTGCATGTGAAGCCAGTGGCAGTGTGGCCCGGCTCCACGGGGCCTCCCAAAGCATGGGGCCTGGGGCGGTCACCCTGATTCAAGGCTCCCTAGGGCTGGCCCTGCCTGTACCATCCCATCCAGCCTCCACAACTGCCCTAGGCCACCTGTGTCATTGTCTAATTGCTGGTAACTCCATGTTTGCTTCCTACCTTATACTTTCCTCAGTACTATATTTAAGTGTCTCACATGCTATTTCACTGTGTACTGTGCACTCCTAGAAATATATTTACCATTTTATTTTTTCATTTCCAAGTGTGCTTCTCTGGCCAATGTCAGATGTGCCTGAGATGTATGGAGCCCATTCATTTGACTCCACCATTCTGCATTTTGCTATAAAGATATGCAGTTTACATTGAATTAACTTTGAAAAGGAGAATCCCTTGCAGTATTCATAGATTTCATAGACATTAGGGGCTGGAAGGGACCTCATGAGATCATTGAGTCCAGCCCCCCTGCCAGAGGCAGGAAATTGCAAATTAAGAACTTTTCCTGAATTGTTAGGAATCAGCAAGAGAGTCAGGCTGGTGGGAGCACTTACAGAAGCAGTTAAAATTGAAATTGCTGCACTGGTGAAGGGAGAGAGTAACAGAGAGTCCAATAAGGGCTCTGAACCCAGAACTGTGCAAAGACCTTCCACTAGGAGGATATGCCATCTCCGCCTACCCCATAGTCATGTAACCTTGGGGAAAGAAATCCCAGTGAGGACCCAAAACTTCCAATTGGTAGAAAGAGCTGGAACACTACAGATATCAGATAATTTCCTAGCTTTGATTAGACTTTCTCTGCTCTCTGGTCCTTGGCTGTTTGCTCCAAACCTTCCTGCCGCCTCCTTTATAGTCCTTTCACCTCAGCTCCACTCCACAATTGCCCTTTGTCTATCCCTTCTCCCTGCCCCTTCTCTTTATTCTTCTTTCTTTTTATCTGCTTCAGTTTAGCTCATACCCTCCAAACTGTCTCCTTCCCAGCAAGGTGTGGAATTTAACATGGCATTTACTGCCATCGCATTGTTTATTGGTTAATAGTATCCATTCTTCCCACCCTATGTCTGCCCTTACCCTTTAAAAAGAAGTTTTAGGGCATGCAGTTTGGGCATTTTACATGGTTTAACACTTGTTGTATGATCCCTAGTCACTACTGCAGGTACCACAACTATTGTTAACTGTGGTTACAAGCAAGAGGTGCCATCACTGCAACTGAAAGTCACATAACAGCCTCATAGCCTGACCTGGGGTGTGGAGAAGGCTTTCCCTTCGACACTCTACCTGAATAAAATGGATTTCATCCATGGCCTAGAGATTTGTGGGAGTCCAGGGGTACAGCTGAACATATGGAGCTGCCGACTGGGCATTTGCGGAAGTGGGCCATTTCACCCGCCAGAAGTATTACACCAGCATAGTGTAAAATACATGAATGCAGTTTGTACGCTGATGGTGGGACCATGGAAGACATGCAAGGGTCTGCTGTAGCCTCCAAGCTGATAGATCTGCCCTTTAGGTTCTGGCAAGCAAGATGGGGCATATCACTGGTGAATCAGAGCTTCAGACTCAATACCCCTGCCATGATCACCCTGGCCATAAGTATTTATAGAAGAACTGGGCTCAGGCTTTCACACATTTTGTGTTGAGGGCTGCATTGAGTTGTATATTCTACAAACCTATGGGCCTGGGTGCTCATGAAGGGGACATAAGTGAGTAGGTTGTGCCCAGTTTCACTCAGGAGGAGGCATAGATATACCCTCAAGGTATTAATACTTTGGGGATCCAGAAGTGCTAATTTCAGCACCTACTTACTATTCAGCTAGAGGCTTTGTTACACTTACCTAGCATACAGAACAGTGAAAGATTAGGTTGTAGAAATGACCAAAAGAGTCTAATGACAAAGATCCAAAGGCTCTAACACATTAAAAATGGTGCTGTAGGGACTATTATTACTATCCTGGCCCCAGACTAGAACAATCGCTACATGGAAAGTAAACTGAATCCCAGTTTATCTGAACTGCAAGTCAAAAAAGGGTTCCCCCCCATCATGCTCCACTCACCTGAAGACCTGTTACCATGGCTTTGGGCAACTAAATATATTTCATTCTGAATTAAGCAGATTGCATGAATCTTTGTTTCAATATGAATAGAAGGAAAATGTTCCAAACAGATGACCAGTAAGGAAATACATGGAACACACAAAATGAATGACTTTGTACCTGATCCTGAAAAAAGGTTTCTTTTCTCTTTAGAAAGAGCGTACGTGCTTACATTATGCTGTGAAAAAACGATTTAATTTCCTTGACTACCTGCTCATCATCATCCTAATGCCTGTTTTACTCCTTGGATATCTCCTCATGGTAAGAACAGCTTAAAAGTAGAAACAAGCCTGTATACTAACCTTTCCAACTATAAATATAACAAATACAGCCATCTTATTTCAGGTGGGACATTCTTCTTTTGGTTCAAGGCTATGAACATAAACAAAACTAATATGGGTTACTATTTTCAAAGTAAGGACTGAGTAAAAATATGAACATGAATAAGGTCCTTTTGATTTGTCTCTGAGTATAACTGATGCAAGGTTAAGATAGCAAAGTTGCACCATTAACTGCATGAAGAAGGCCCTTTTGTTCCTCTCAATAGAACTATCTGGGCCAGCTCAGATCTAGCTAGCAGAGTCTTACATGAATTAACTTTCCAACCAGTGTTGAATTCTTCTTCATGTGTTAAACAGGTGTCAAAGAGTAAGCAGAATGAAAACCTAATTAAGATGTTACTCAAAGCTGGCATAGATGTTAATGCTACAGATTACGTAAGTGATTTTATACAAATATAGAGGTCATTAATGTGGTGTATGTGACTGATTTACTTAGATTAGGATAGTGAAGCTTCAGAAGCTGCTAGAAATAAAGTCATATTTATCATATAAGATGAACCAGTGAAATGTTGTTTTGACATATCTAATTTGTCTGGCAAAGTAGTTGTGTATTGTCTCTGATTGAAATCTGGTAATGTACAGAAAATGATTTTCCCCATTGTCAGTTCATCTCATCTGTTGTTCAACTTAATTTGTTAATTTGTTCAATTTAAATTGAACTTAATCTGTTGTTCTACTTTGCTGCAATTTGAAATACTTCCTTTAAACCCTTCTCTCTGTCAGATGAGAAAGGAATTGTCCTCCTCCTTTTCATGGCAGCCTTTCAAATATGTGAAAGCTGATATCACATCCTTCCCCCAACTTCCCCTTAATCTCCTTTTCTGCAATCTAAACATACCTAGTTAACTCAATCTTTCCATGTGTGGCTTGTCTTTCAATCCATCTCCTTTTATGTCATCAGTCTCTGCTCTCTCTCCAACTTCTCCACATCCTTATTAAAAAGAAGATCCCAGAACTACACACAGTACTCTAGATGAGGCCAAACCAGCACCAAGCAGAATGGAACTAACACTTCTTGTTCTGGTGATGCAACCCAAATTGCATTTGCTTTTTTGCAGCTGTGTCACATTGCTGATTCATGTTGAGTCTGTGATCCAAAACCCATGAGATGATTCTCAGTAATACTGCCATGCAGTCAGTTATGTTCTATTCTGTATTTGTGCTTTTGATTACTCTTCAGTAGGTGTGGCATGTTCATTTGTCCACACGAGTTTAATTCTGCTATCTCTAGCCAGCTTTCCTTCTGAATTCTTCTTCTGTCCTTCAGTGTGTTAGTAGTCTTTCCTAGGATTATTTTTCTTGCTTCAATAACCATCAAAATTTTTTATATGCACCTCTTGCTCTGGAGTGAGGTGCTTTTAAAAAATTTACTGCTGTGTCCTAAGCAAGTTCTGCATAACAGTGAGGAGTGAAGCCTGGGGTTGTAGGTTTATGTTTTGTGGGTTAGACCAACAAACAATCCGAACAGTCTTGTCTTTCCTTCACAGTAAGTACCTTTTTCTCTACATCACTCATATTTAAGTATCTTTTTTTCCCCTCCCAAGATGTACATAAAATAGCTTCCTGCCCATAGTACCATTAAGGGTTGGATTGGTAAAGCCAGAAATGAGTGCATAGGTCAGGGGTGTCAAACTCACACTGTGTCCCTGGCCAGATCTGTACCACAGGGCTCCTTACAGACCAGATATAGTCTGGGGCATGAGGTACTGGTGGCAGCAACTCCTAGTGGCATAACTAGGACAACAACCCTAGGCACCAGCTTGAGGGAGGGGCATAAAAGAAAGGGCTACCACTAGCAGCTGCATGTTCATACTGGAGACATGGCTGCAACTGTAAGTCACCACAGCCCCTGTTTCCCAAGTGCCTGTCTGCATAATTTTGTCATTGGCAGTCACCACCAATGTGGCACTGGGCAAAGGGCTGCAGGCCAGGCTACCACTTACCATAGTGATGGGAGTGCATGTGGTGTCAAGCCAAGCAGCTGCAGGGCAAGCGTGGTCTATCTTGGTACAGCCTTCACTCACCCCCTGTTGCTGATTTGCAGGTCCACCGGGGCCATAGGACTCTGGATGCTGTAGCAGACCAGGCCCATTATTAGCTACATTCCAAAATCCCTGGTCCACCTATTGCTTGATGGGCTGGATGGAGTGGCTCCAGGGGCCAGATCCAGCCTAGGGATTATATGTTTGACCAGGGGCAGATCCAAGGGGGCTGCAGTGGTGCAGTTGCGCCACTCCCCCTGCCCCCATCTTTGATTCCTGTGCCACCCAAACTTTAAAACCAACTGTTTGGGAGGGGCAGTGGTCTTTCTATCCAGGCAGTGCTGAGAGAGTCAATTAACTTCATGGCTCATTATCTACTCCCTGATTCCTGCTACTGTCTTTCCACTCTACAGGTGTTAATGATCCATTCTCATTTTAAGGGTCTCCATGTTCCACTAATTAAACTATCCTTTCCTCTGCTAATTTTGCTGTTTGCTAGTCATTCCTGGTAATGTGTCCCTTCAGTTCCACAGTCCTGCAGATTGTTTAAGTTAGAAATATTAACTCAGATGAATTAATATTAACTCAGATGTAGAAATGACTGACAGTGAAGTATTGGGTGCACTGTCTAGATACCCACTCTGAATAAGTACATTTAACTATAATAATTACAGGACTAATGCCACTATCTTTCGACTATTTTGACCACTTTTTGCCTAGTTTGTTGTGTTTTTTAAACTTAAAATATAATCTAGAAAATTAGTGTACATTGCAAAGAAGTTATATTTGTTTTCACTTTGATCTTAGACTGCATCATATAGTACTATACCCCTGGCATATTATTAAAGCTTCTAGTTTCTCTTTAACTGGAAAAATGTGTGTTGTGTTATATGTGATGATGTGTCACACCATC
>NW_017728994.1:36391132-36399260 GCF_001723915.1 Gavialis gangeticus | reverse complement strand
TGGAAAAATGTGTGTTGTGTTATATGTGATGATGTGTCACACCATCTGCATCCCTCATTTCAAAATCCTAGAACCACCCATGTGTTTGACACCCCTAGTGTAGGTCCAGTGTTCCATGCAGAGAATATTACAAGAAACATATATGTGGATTCTGTTTCCTTTCAGTCTGGTAGCACTGCCCTTCACTATGCCTGTGAAATGAAAAATCAGTCAATTGTTCCCCTACTACTCGAAGCCCATGCAGACCCTTCAATAAAGAATCAGGTAAGCAGAAGAAGCTGATAGCAGCTATGACTGGTTCTCTGCTGACCTTCCATAAACAGGAGAGTAAGCAGAGGACACTGCAGAGTACACTGTTGCCTAGGAACAGATTTTCTTGTTGTGGAGGACAAAATATATTTGCCCCATGGCCTTCGCTGGGGGAGAACAGTTTAAGCCCCAAATAAGACATTGCTATGTCAGTGCAGGCTGCCCAGGGAACACACTGAATCAGTTCATTTAACTGTGTTGGCCAAGCTCCTTCCCAAACTAGCACTCACTGCCCATTTCTGGAGTAAGAGGCCACCTGTTGGGTCCTGGTAACATTTCTCCTTTCATTAGACATTGTTTCCTCTCAATCACTGCATATCAGCCAAGAGGAACAATCAAATGTATTTCAGTAAGAGTTCAAGGGGCCCAGACTCACTGAGTTCAGTGGGAGCAAGATAAGACCAAATTCATTATGGCACTCCAGTAGGTGCTTGCTGTGGATCCAACAATAAAATCCATTCAGAGGACTTTGAATCTATCTGATTTCTCCTTTCAAGCCTGTGGCCAAGTGCCTGCTTTCATAAGCATTATGTCATGGTGCATTTTGTTGATATCTTTCAGGATGGAGAGACACCACTGGATATAGCAAGAAGGTTAAAGTTCACCAGCATTGAATATATGTTAAAGAAGGCCTCTTAGCCTTGAATAGGATGGCATCAAGGTTGTTAGGCATTCAAAAATTACTTAACTTGTCAGTCCCTATTACGCCATACCAAGACTGCAAGGCAGGATGTTTTAAGATGTGACGTTTATTGGAGACATGTATTGTATCTATTGGTTGCAGTCAAGTACACATGTGGCTGTGTGTTCTGCCGTGTCTAGAAGAAGTTAACTTATTTTCATTCCATTTTGACAGAAAAATGAATTTACCCCAATTTTTATTGCTTTATTTACATTATCATGAAATTAAAAAGGTATCTATATTCATTTTTTAAAATGTAATGTCTGTGGATGTCATGATTCACATTATATTTGGAAATAAAAGTGTATTTGAAAGTTATATTTCAGAGCATGCAATTTTTAATACTATGCCAAATATAATCGACTAAAAACCAGCTGCCATGGGAGGTAACGAATACAGAATGTTTTCAGCTCTTCACTTGAAAATGTTAATGGTTAATGATGGACCTTTGGGGCCTAATTCCACATGGAGTTCTTAGGGAATTTTCATTCTCATACCTTTCATTTTCTTGTTCATTTGTTGGTTGGTTTGAGTGAAGGTAAAACAGATAAACCAAAATCACATCCTTCCGAACTACTCAATAAAGAGCCAGACTCTTCCCTGGGTTATACTTGGTGCAGAAGCAGAGATCTTGAGGAGTTGGGTATAGCTCCTCAGTTCTTAGGACCAGGTCAGTGCCACCAATAATGCTTACAGCTACTATGGACATTTCCAAATTGACAGTTGGCAAAGTGCCCCTACAATGATGGAAGATTGCTGTAGAAAAGCAGAATTCTTTCATATCCCTCCATTTCCTGACATACCCATCTATCTGTAGGGAAGGCATGGGAGGTGGAGGGACTGACTTCCACATGGATAAACTAAAATACATTTTCCATTTAAAATGTTTTTGGATTGCATTATGGCCCATTTACTACCACTCATCAATGCAGAGAAGGTGAACCTGTAAGTGAATTCTAAATCAAAGGCTCTATCCTATCCTATTGAAGTTGATGGCAAAGATCCCATTGGGCTTCTATGTGTCTGAGGATCAGACCAGAAACATTTATATCATGTGCTTGGTTTGTTTGATATTCACTTCAGAGAAAGTCTTGAAAAATGAGGTGGGAGTGGGAAAACAAAAAGTGGGAATTAAAGCTCTCATTCTTGGAGAGCAGAATGGAGGATGTGACACAAGACAAAAACTAAGGAATATATCATAGGCAAACCTAGCCATCCTGATTTTAGACTGGCCCTAAATCAGAGCCGCCAGCAGATCAATTTATGTTTCTATATTTATTAGTCTTAAACTGCTGATAGTAATAGGGTATGGGAAGTACAAGCAAAGCATTTCTATGAATATGCATCCATTATTCATTAAATTCCTTGATTTAGTGATAAAATAACAACAACAGCAATAATAATAAAATTTCCACATGATGTTAAATAAAGAGGACATATTTAAGAGAGCAGTCCTGTAGATAATCACAGTTAATTTTATTTAGTGTCATAAACCCACTGAAAGAACCACCGATGTCAACAGAAAATAGGAAAATAAAAACATTACAGAGGAGGCCGGAAATTGAGCCAGGTACTTCACTTACAGATGAGCACCAAAGCTTACCTAAAGGTATGGTACTGATTATAGTAAGACACATAAGGTAGTTCCATTAAGACCAAATGCTGAACTGTTTAGTTAGTGCAGGTTGCTGAGTATTTGTATATTACAGATGCTTGTCAAATTAAGTTGTTTGATTTTTTAGTTCAACTCCTACAACAATATGGACTGGATGTAAAAAATAATACGTATTTGGAAAGCCGAAATAAGCCTTTCAATATGCCTTAGTAGCATTTAACGTTTAGGTAGGTCTATTCATCTGCAAAATGCTTCACAAATGTTAGCTATATTCCCCACGAGGCAGATAATTTATTATTCCCATTTTGCAAACAGGAAGCTTGAGGAAGATTGGTAGAAAGTAGGGCTGTGCAAAATTTTGCCAAGTGTTTTGTTTGGAAGCTGCTTCGACGTGTTTGGAGCTCAAAACAGTGAAATCGAAATGAAACAAAAAGCATCGAAACAGCTTCAAAATGAAATGAGGGCACTCAAAATGTTTTGAAGGTTTTGAAACATTTTGAGTTTTGAAGTAGCCAGGTGGGAAGCAGAGGAGAGCCAGGGCTGTGTTCCGAGTGGCTCTGCAGCCCCATGTAGCTCAGCCTGGCAGGAGTGTAGCCCTGACACTACCTGCTTACCACCTCTGAGCTGTGCTCTGTGGGGCTGGCAGAGCCAATCGGAGGGCAGTGCCAGCTCCTCCTGCCTCCCCCAGGGGTGTTAGCCCCTGGATCTGCACCCTGGATGAGAAAAGGCTCAGGCTGCCTCCCACCTGGGACTGGCGCTGGGCATGGGCTGCACCCAGCACTGGACAAGATTGCTGCTGCTGCAGCCTGAGGCTCCTCTCATCCAGGGTGCAGATCTGGGGCCTTGCACCCCCAGGAG
The DNA here is from genome assembly GCF_001723915.1 of Gavialis gangeticus. NCBI lineage: Eukaryota > Metazoa > Chordata > Crocodylia > Gavialidae > Gavialis > Gavialis gangeticus. The sequence continues at coordinate 36,395,796 of NW_017728994.1, read as the reverse complement.
GGCTGCTGGGCTGTGCCAGACTCCTCCCAGGGGTGTGAGCCTCTAGATCTGTGTGCTGGATGAGGGGAAGCTGCTGCTGCTGTCTGGGACAGGTGGCAGCAGCAATTTTCTCCAGCACAGCCCAGGCCCAACACCAATCCCAGGTGACAGAGAAGCCTCCTCTCATCTGGGGCACAGATCAGGGACCCACACCCCCAGGAGGAGTCTGGCACAGCACTGCAGCCTTCCAGGGCATGTGGGCCTCTGGATCTGTGCCTGAATGACAGGCAGCTGCCGCTGCTGCCTAGGGCCAGTGGCAGCATCAGTTTTCCCTGGTGCTGAGTGTGGGCTGTGCCCAGCACCGGTCCCAGGCGGCAGTGGAAGCCTCCTGTCATTCAGCACAGTTTTGGGGGCCCACACCCCCAGGGGGAGTTCAACACAGCCCTGCAGCCCTCCCGGGGGTGCAAGTCACTGGATATGGGTGCCGGATGACAGGAGGCTGTGAGGAAATTTTGCTTTCAAGACTTTCAGGTGCAGTTTCTGAGAAACCTCTGCACCTATCTCCTTGAAACTTGGCAGACTGCATGACTTCAGAAGGGGCTATGATCCCTATAATTTGCATCCAGATCAGGCAACAAATGACAACACTTTAGGCATGTTCATGATTCCGCATTATAGCCTATGGGGAAAACGTCGAAACGAGTTGAAACAGTTTCAATGAAACAAAATGGGACAGTGCTTCAAAATACCAGGAAACAATGAAATGAAGCACTGTCCCTTCAAAATGGTGAAACAGACATTGAAATGAAACAATGGTATTTCACACAGCCATACTGCCTATGAGTATTGGTAGGATGAAAATATGCTATAGTGACACATGCGTAAAAAAAAAATCCAAATTGATCACAGCAAATCCTTTTCCTGATCCTCTGAGTACAAATGCTTTTTAAGAAAAAAACAAGACCAAAACAAGACCAAAACCCATTGCCAACAAGAAGCAAACAAGCCCCAGGAGGTCAAATCATACCATCTCAAGCCCTGCTCTATGGCTTTAGGGATGCTTTTTCATCATCAGAATGATTTACACATACGAGTGATTCAATGCATCAAGACTCCAGATTAAATCTATATGATTCCATCCAGGAACATGCTCATAAAAAATGAGATTAGGTAATAGAGGGAGTAATAGCGCAAATTCCTTTGGGTCAGCCAGGAGGTCACTTTCACCACTCCAAACAGCAATTGGCATGTTAATGTTTTCTATGTTGTGTGCTGGAGGAGGAGTCTGAAAAAGCAGGGAATAGACTAGGAATGAAAACCTGTAAACTGTATACATTTTGTAACAAATTCTGAAGTGAAAAAGTCTATTTTCTTCTTTTCCTAATCCACAAAAACAGTAAGAATCAAATTTGACCACTTAATTCTGCCTCAGTATTTTCTGATGAAGTGAGCTTCAGCCCATGAAAGCTTGTGCTATGAACTATACTTATTCAGCTTTAAGATGAGGTTTCTTTTCCCAATTCATCATGTGAAACAAAGCCTTGTCTTGGGAGCTGTGAGAAATGGAGGGAGCCCAACAAGGGTAGGGGCAGCATCAGCAGCATACGCAGACGTCTCCTTCACTCATCTGCTCCTTTTCTCCCCTCCCCCTTCCCCTGTCTCCCCATGGAAGGGGGATGGAGGATGAGAGCAGAGCAGGGAAGGAGTGCCACCGGCACCTGGATTGGTGGGGAAAGCAGCAAGAGGAGGTAAATGGTGGGGTAGTAGTCACCAGAGGGGAAAGAGATGCGGGGCAGGGTGCCTCTCCCCCTCCCCTGCTTTCCCCACTGCTTCTCCCCACTTCTGCTTCCACCTCCCAACCACCTCCTCACTTCTGCTTTTCCAATTGCCAGCCATCTTGCTGCTGTTTTTCTGCTGCAGCTGGGAGGGATGGAAAATTTAAGATGACCTCACAATAATTACATTCTAGACATGGAAAATTATAACAAATTTATAATTTTCCATGTCTAGAATGTAATTATTGGGTGTATGTCTTAAATTCAAAGTCCCTCTCTGTCTCTGTCTGTCTCTCTGTCTCTACATACACACACTTTGGTTAGTCTATATGGTGAAATCTACCCTGCTTTTAATCTTCTCTGCCAGTACTGGTAACAATTCTTCCTCTTTCTGGACATGTTTATGGCATGTGAATAACAATTGTCCCATGATTTAACAGCTGGTTTGGGAGGAGCTCTTAAAAATTATAATTTCCAAAGACTAGCACTGGTGCTTGTAATTTAGTTGTTATGGTATTTCAGTCCATGTTACAAATTTTGCACAAAGCACACACTTTCAGCAGTGTCGGGTGCCTTAGCATTTCGTTCAGATTTCCTGACTGATAGGCACAGAGTAAACTGAAGTTTGTTTTATTTCTTATGCTCCATATGCTCATAGACCACACCATTCTGAGCTTCCTCAACTGGCATTTGAAATAGGATTTTTAAACTATTGTAGGGACTCATTTAATTAGGTTTTTCTGTAGTACCTACCCAATGGCATCTCAGAAACCTTGATAGATCTATCTACACAGCACTCTTAAGTATTATTATTAGGCTCAATTTACCACGGGGAACTATGGTAGACAAACATATTAAATGTCTGCTTACAGTGATATGAGAAAGATGTGATGGAGCAAGGAACAGAACCTGAGTTTCTTCAGTCCAAGGCCAATACCTTATGCATAAGCCTGTCATTGGGTTCTATCATTTTAAGATCCAGCATACACAGCTCTTTTAAACTGACTCTATATCACAAGAGGTGGCAACTTAATTTTTTAAAAATTACATTCGAAAGTCTCATTGATGCAGGAGCAGCAGAAATGGTGTGTGTGGAGGGAGAGGAGGAAGCCATCACAAGTGACTTTAGCACATTCTGTTTAAAGATGTGTTGTGCTAGGATCTGATCCTCAGGGCATTAACAAGTTAGACAAACCTTTTCTGGAAATGTGGTTTCTGGGGATTTCTTTAATTGAAACTTAATTCTATGAATTGGCAAGCTTACTGAACTTGTTAAAGAAACTGTTAATTAAGAGAGCTATACAAATCACTGTGTGTTAAATAAACAGTAACTAGATCTCAATATCTATTTTTTCCTGTGTTTAGTTTAGCATGTACTCAGTGCATTCACTTCTCCATAACCATGGTTTCTACCACTTTGTTTTGAATAATCTTCTACATTTTCCTTTTCCAACAAGAACCTACCAATAGTTTGGAGTAGTTACTGACAGGTGAGATGTTAATCTTTATCTTTGACTAGCACTAGAACCCTTGCTACCCCAAGCCAGGTACACTTGCAGAATGGTAAAATTTGGATGCAGGTGGCAGTTGTCACTCACGAGGTAGGTGCTAGATCTTACGTAGTGGAGACAATAGAAGGAAATATTTACAGAAGGAATGGGTAACACTCACAGCGCGTGGAGGAAGGACCCGGGGTTACTAGGAACATCGGCCACAAATCGTTAGAGAAGGTTCAGGCTGGACATCAGGAGACATTACTTTACAGTTAGGGCTGCCAGGCTCTGGAATGGGCTCCCAAGTGAGGCAGTGCTCTCTCCTACCTTGGGGGTCTTCAAGAGGAGGCTGGACAGATATTTGGCTGGGGTGATATGACCCCAGCACCCTTTCCTGCCTGGGGCATGGGGTAGGACCTGATGATCTGTTTAGGTCCCTTCCAACCCTAAGCACTATGATACTATGATACTATAACAGGAGAACGAACAAACTGTCTGAACCAGAGAAGGACATAGAGGAGACTAGAGCCCCAACCAAGGGAGATAATGCAGTGACTAATGTGATGCCTCACAGATCTCCAAGACTGCAAAAGGCACCACAGAAGCTGATTTGTGGGGACATGAATGTCAGAATAATGAGGAATGATACATCTAACTTACCCAGCCAGGCTCACATACTAGGATCCATAGAAACCAGCAAGCTGAGTTGGGATCTACCTAGAGAGAATCAATTAGGAGATGCTGGAGTGTGAGAAATTCTTTCTGGGAATTAAGCAGCAAAAGTACTCAAAATTATATGGAGACACCCCTCTCTTTGGGTCCACAGATGCAGAGCTCACTGCCTGAACCTACATCTCTTTTAGATCAGAATAGAGGTCACTTTTCCCTCAAAACCTTCATGGACTAGGTGAGGCACCCCTTTCCTTCATTGTATAGATAAGCTCAGTCACTTGGTATGTGTGTTTCCCTGTTCCAATTTCTCCTGTGTCTGAGGGGATTCATACACACATCTTCTACCCCTCAGTGATTGCATTAATTACCAACCAACCAGTGGCCGGACTACACACCGCTCTCCTGTTGAAGCTATGACATGTCGTATAAACAAATTCAGGTTTCCGGGAACTCAGTTTAGTAAGAAGCTTCCTAGTTTCCAGCCCCCGTACTCTAGTGTCTTCATATTCTAGCCATGCCTGTTTAATGTAAATTACTGAAACAGTTGTGGGAACAAGGACCAAGACTTGAGTCCCTTTTTGAGGGGAATATCACAACTGCCAGACTAGAGTCATAATCCTGCGGGTATCTACTCTCCAGCCCAATGAAACTTGAATTCTTTTTTGCAAAGTGAAGCAGACAAGATGAAGAGTGCTCTTTCCTCGACTATTCATAGTTTCATAGTTTCATAGTTTCTAGGGTCGGA
>NW_017728994.1:36328400-36329471 GCF_001723915.1 Gavialis gangeticus | reverse complement strand
TCTGTATAAGGAGCTGCATTCAATTGATTACCATTGCGAGTGACCGCTTATCTGCATGTCAGTAAGTAACCCCAGTGCACTGGGCATTAGTGCAGCAGAGCCTTTCCCCTTTACTGTGTTTGGTGGGTGTGGGGAAGGTGATATACCATGGAGTTTAGGAGGATGAACAAGGGTGTCCTCACTTCAAGATAATTACTTATACCAGATCATTAAGTAGCCACACTCTAGAACAATCTACCCAGAAAATTGAACATAGTTGTCTGGTGTGCCATCTCATTCTTGGGTTATTGTTCTCATCCAAAAAGAGGCCTGACCTGCAAAAACTCTTCTGGCTTCAAACCAATGTCTCCCCAGAAAAAAAAGTTGCCCTGTCAAGCATTGGATGTAAAGTTAAAAGTGATGTTTTAGATGCACAGGATCTCATCCTTTTGAAACTTGTGCTCTTACTGTATCCTAGTAAGCATACTGTATAAAAAATAATATACCCAAGGACAAAAGGAAAAGTTCTGAGGAATCAAGTCTTTGGTGAAAACAGCTGTCAACAAGCTAAGCTTCCAAAAAGTTTTATTTGTGAAAAAGTCAATGGTAATGTAAAGGCCTAAAAAGCAGTACATGTGGGCAATGAAATGACAGGCAAAAATTGCACAAGTGAAAACAAAAACAGTTCTGCCATCAGAGAGACAATTGTGCCATATTGCTGTTGTGTTAATGACAGAACAGACAAAGCCTTGAGAAGCTTCAGTACAGAACGCTCATGTTTACGAAGATGTCCAGATGAGCCAGTATCAGGCAAATACTTTTTCAAGGATAGCAAAGAGAGTCCTGCTTCTGGAGTTGCAGCAAGATCAAACTTGGCTCTGCCAGATTAAAATAGAATTGCATGCAAGGCCACAACTGTCTTCTGTGGTATATTGACCATTGTGAAAGAACCTTATTCAGGAAAAATGCAGGGTTGTGTTAGAGCACTTTAACCATAATCCAGTCAACACAGGAAGATGGCTGGAAGTTTCTGACCTTCTTCATATTCTAGGTTTAGAAGCATCAGCTGCTGATTTATATTTAATATTTGAA
>NW_017728994.1:36312650-36323400 GCF_001723915.1 Gavialis gangeticus | reverse complement strand
TCTTCTGTGGTATATTGACCATTGTGAAAGAACCTTATTCAGGAAAAATGCAGGGTTGTGTTAGAGCACTTTAACCATAATCCAGTCAACACAGGAAGATGGCTGGAAGTTTCTGACCTTCTTCATATTCTAGGTTTAGAAGCATCAGCTGCTGATTTATATTTAATATTTGAAGAAACATGTCTATTAAGTGAGATATATTTGCTAGAAAAGGATTTTTTTCCCTAAAATCGTCAAGCAAGGGAATAAGATCAGGTGACCAAAGTAGTACTTCAGCAGTGTTTATTAGGTGTGCAGACTTGCCACAGGTTTGTAGTAGGAACAAGCAGAATGTCTCCACCATATCTGGGTTTTGTTTTCTGGGAATGTAGAAGACAAGGAAAATGAAAGTTCCCGTGCCAACCTGAGCAAATATGCACCTTTGCCCATGTGTATTTTAGAGCATTCAATAGAAACACGTTGTACTGTCAAAAGAGCATGCAGAAAATATTTAAATTTGTGGTGGGGAAGAAGAGGACTTTTTTCCAGTTGGAATTTGAAAGTGAGATAGAAATTCCATCAGATGGACATGAGGCATCTTGCTCTGTAAAAAAAACCCACCCACAGTGGCTTGCAAGGCAGTTTTCCCCACAAAAAACCCATCCCCCACAGAAACAGGGGTGTGTGATGGACAGGACTGTATCTCAACAGCTACCATACTAACACCTCTCAAAGGGGTGCCCATTTGGCCCTGATTTGGTGGACCAGGGGAAGATAGGCACAGACACAAGTGGGTGTGATTATTATGGGAACATTATGGGCCATTAATGAGCCATCTGAATGGACAATGGGGGCCTATTTGGGCCACACCAAAGCCCATCACCATGTCTTTGTTGATCACATTGCTGGTTGTGAGACACAGGTGGCACCTTCACAAATTCACCTGCCTGGGGGGCGGGGGGATGGGGGGGAAAAGCCCAAGCATAGGCCAGTGCAATGGCAGTGTGGAGGGGGAATTAAACTGTTTACAAAGGAAGGGCCCTCTCACCTTCTGCTCCCAGGAGAACAAAGAGGGAGCTCGGCTTGAGAAGTTGCTAATTGCCCTCTTTCAAATATAAAACCCTCCTTGTGGTAGCAGATTCTTTTAGTAGATGTGATATCTTTTCTTAAACCCAGCAAACCTTACTTGTGCAATGGCCAGCACAAACAGGAACCTCCCCACCACCATCTGGGGCTACAGCTCTGTATTCAGTCAGGGAGAGGGAAAGAGTGCGGGTGAAGGTGCTCTTGTCACCCAGGTCAGGGCAAGGGTGGGCTGGGCAGGGACAGGGGTGAGGATGTGGATCTGAGTGAGCTGAGATGGGAGGGCTACCTGCAATCTCTGTATAGTGCCTTGACACATGGGTGACTTCTAGGTATCCCTTGGGACGCTGTGGACCACCCTCCTAGCCATACCCATCAGTACATGGCTCTCTTTTTACCCTTTTGGTGCTCCTCTGCCCCAAATCCTAGCTGAGCTGCATACAGGATCTCTGCCCTCCACGCATGTCTCATTTACCTATTATTTCCTTAGCTGTTTTATTCCTAAGTTGTTTTATTAAAAAATATGGCTTCAGTTTTTAGAGTTACAGTAGGGTCCTGATTGAACAAGGTAGACCACACCTTTTGTTTAACTGTGTCTTAAGAGCAAATATAATACTCCTGTGCTTTAAGTGAAGCATGAGTCTCAATATGGACCAGAAGTGTGTTTTGAATTATTTGACCCTTGCATTATTCTTTACCCTCTGCCAGGAAAGAAATTTAGCCCATATGTAAACATGACCCCATCCAGCAAAGAAATTTTGCAGGATGGCGCCTGCATGCATGCACCAATTTGTATATTTACCACTGAAAGGAGGGGTGGGGGAAGGGATAATTTGCAGAATTCAGGCACCCTGTTGTCATGTACCTGTTTGACAACCTTCCTTGGGTGATCCCAGCCAGCACAAGGGGAAAAAAACCAGTGGGTGCTGGGTTGCCAGGATTCCTCTACATTGTACATGGGGAGACCAAAAACATTTCATCTCACATACCCCACCAAGTTCTGCAGCTGGAAAATAAAGCAGGTTCCAAAGCTACCAAAATGTGCTCCCCTCCCCCATTAGAGAAGGCTTTTGGTGCTCTTTTGCTGTTTTTTGTTTTGGGGAGTGGGTTTCTTGGGGTGCTCTTCTTGCACAGGGTTTTGGCACTCTTTGACAAAACAATTTCCAGGATGGTGCCAGCATGTCAGAACCAACTGTTTTTTTTGCATCGAAACAAGGGTGGAGGGGTGACCTTTTCCTGACCTGGTGAAGTCCTATAAATTGTGGGAGCAGCGGTCAGGGTATGCATACATTGTATTGATTAGAGATGTCTGAAGTGAAGGAAGACAGCAGATCAGAGGCAGAAGGTCACAGCCCATCAGGGAGAGTTGCCCATCAGGGGCACAGGAATGTGATTGCAGTGGTCAAGGTTAGTGGATGCTGAAGTCGAGTGCAGTACAGCAGTCGAGTGCAGGATGAGAGCTGCTTTCCGACACTAGGCTGGGCCCCACTGTAGTGGGGGATGGTGGTAGCGGATGCCAAAATAGACAGAAGTGACATGATAAGGGGAAGGAGTGGGGCATTGTTTACTTTCAAGTAAATAGGGTGGGTGGATTGGATTTGATTGTCATGAAGGAAGGCAATGAACAGCACCAGTGCCATAGCAATGAGGTTTGGTGCCTGGGGCAAAGTCAACAGTGGCAGCTCGCTCTCACCCAGTGCACAGATCCAGAGGGCACACACACCCCCATTCTTGCCTGGGAGTACACACAGCAGTGGGATCCACCCTTCCCCCCTCCCCATGCCCCCAAACAAGGTGCTTGCAGATCCATCCCGTTTCCCACCCTGGCTCGGCAGCACCCGTTGGCACCCCTTCTCTTTGGCGTCTGGGGCTAACGGCTTGGTGCACAGAGGGGCCAGGCTGCCGTTTTGGACCCAGAGTTAAAGGGTTCCCCCTCCTTGTGCCTGGGACAGGGCAGAAAGGTTTTGTTTTGTTTGCCTGTTTGCTACTTTGGTGCTTAAAGACTGTGTTTTATTTGAGAAGAGTGGCTGGGGAACTGTGGGGGCAAAACCCACCTGTAGAAGCCAGCAGACTAGTCATCCCACTTACATTCTCATTTATAGATGAAGAAGTGAAATCTCCTGGTGATTGTGTGGTAGGTGCCTCTGTATGTGATACAGGAGGATCCATGTCTGTCAGAGCCTTGGCCTATTGAGCCTCAAGGCTTTAGCATGAGCTGTAGTGAGGGTGCTGCTTTTAGCTGTATGGAATTTGTAGTTCAGATCCCAGGGTGGACCAAAATAGGAGCTATCTCACTAGGGTGTTAATTCAAACATTCAGTAATGGATTTCATACCTGGGTGTAAAGAGAAGAGAGATGTTTGTGAGAGCATACTCCTTGTTTACTCGGACCTTTGGACAGGTTACCACACACTTTAGAGCTGTGGTGATGTACACCATGTACTGTTGTACAGAGAGAATTATAATTCTCCATGTACAACAGTATCAGGGGATGCAGTCACATAGAATACTTAGACCATTTTAACCCACCCAAGGATTGCAACTTTGATGTGGTGGAGAGGCTTGTGTGCTACCCATGACCATGAGAATGATGCAGTCTGGAATTTTTTACTCTAGGTAGGGCCACCCATGGCATTAAGGTCAAGGGGGGGATTTCTAGACCAATAGCAATCCAAAAATAAAAATAAAAATCCTCAGTGATGGAGCAGGTAGATGAAGAAAGAAAACTTCACAATGGATGCAAAGGCAGATGAAGGCTACAGTGAAATATAATCCTCCAGTCATCTAGGTTTTTCTTGCCATCAGATTACAGTTTTCTTCATGCAAATTATTATGTGGTTGCTTATGTGCAATAGCATCTCCATGTTAAAAGAAGGTATGTACAGGCATCTTCCTTCAATAGCAAGTCCTATGGCAATAGGTGAGTGTTGATGGGGACAGGTGCCAGTGATTTATCAGAAGAGCCTAAGCACAGACCTATACAGAGGGGATGGTTGTATGATGGTTGTTTTATACTTTGAACTGAGACAGGCGTACAATTTATCAGCTGCAATCATGATTTAGCAGGCCTATTTAAGATTCAGTCTGCTCATCCTGTCTTAGGAAGAGCCTAGAAAGGGTGCTGTCCCGGGGGACAAGGTAGCAAGGGACACTTACCTGGAGCCCAGGACAGGAGAGACGCAGCGACGGAGGGAGAACCCGTGCGGCTCGTTAGCCACCTCTATGTACAGCTGTGGCCAGCAGCTGACGGTGACGTCAGATGCCGGCCAGTGGATTTAAAAATGGCGGCTGCCGCTCCAGAGGCGGCGGATAGCACGGAGAGCAGACGGCTGTCAGGGCCATCCACAGCGCTAGCCCTCCTGGACAAAAGGAGAAGAGCCAGCGTGCTGGAGGGAACAGTGGCTCAGAGAGGAAGCTTGACGACTGGGACACCGGTGGATCGACCCCGAAGCGATGGACCAGGTGAGCGAATGAAGATTGAGACCACCCAGGAGGATTCACAGGACCCCAAAGTAAGTGCCGAGGCGGTGGGTGCGGGCTTCACTGAAGAGGGGCGAGAGGCCAAAGGACCACCTGGCTGGCGGGATATCGGGGTGGGATCTCCGCCGAGAATAGAGGGCGCCGATTAAGGGAACAAGTGTGCACTTAGAAAGTAGCCGAGAGGTGCCACTCCTGTTCGTGATAATAGGAAGCTGGTGGAGGGTCAGCGAGGTAGCTGGTATGGTAGAACCTCTTAGAGGAGGCACGTAGCACGGGGTGCACAGGGTGACGGGTTTGTGGTGTGGGACCTATTGTAGTAGTGGCTAAGGCACCGGTTCAGGCTGGTGTGAAGGGGTCAACATCAGGACAGGAGTATCCCAAGGGTTTTGGGGAACTCAAAGATGAGAGCTGTGTTAGAAGCCTGCGGAACCATCACTGAGCGGGCACGGGGAAGGGGAGGCCACAGGTGGCGTGAGGCCGGGGTGTAGGGATGGTGGAGCCCCGTGTGCAACCAGCAGGCGAAACCTGGGCCACCAAGGGACCCGTGAACTAGCCCCGCCCCACTGGTGTAACAGCGAGTCGTGGTAGGCGAGAGCAGGGTTGGCGACGCGGGAGGACGAACAACCACGGTAACACGCAAGTCTGGAAGGGGAGTAGCCAACGACCAGGAGAGCAGGGCTCCCAGAAGCGACTCACGAAGGCCCGTCGGGGACAGGAGGCATAATCATAGTCTGTCTCATTTCACCTGATTGGAAAACTAGGTCTTGTGGAAGGCCTCCCCCCTTCCCAAACACAGACACATTCTATTCCTGAGCAGCCATGATATCGGTGCTGCCAGTGGAAGCTAGGTGGTGGGAGCAGAGTCTGCACCTGATGTCCCTGGACCTGGACCACCTCCGCTCAGTCCAGATATGGGCATCAGCAATGGAATCACTGTCTCCTCCACCCCAATTTCAGCTCTCAGCGTGAGCTTCTCACTGCCAGAGGAGGAGCTGGAGCTGGAACCAGGGATGCTGAGCATGCTGGCTCAGGCAATTCTGGGGACTCAGGGGGAATCAGAGTTAGTGCTCCACACCCCTCATGTTTCCCCTAGACCCAGGTCTCCTCCAGAAAGCAGCACCTTGGAGGAGGCTGAGGTTGTGGAGGCAAGCGGTTCAGCTGAGGCAGCTCCTCCTGCTGTGCAGCCTCAGCCTGCTGAAAAGGGGAAAAAGGCAGGATCCTCACCCTCAACCCAGAAGCCAGGGAGTAGTGTTGTATGGGATCATTTTGTGGGGGCAAATGATCCCAGGTTTGCCATCTGCCAGCACTGCCAAAGGCACATGAGCTGTGGCAAGGACATGAGACACTTCTCCACCATGGCCATGCTGCTGCATCTGAGGAGGCACCACCCCCTTGGCTTTCTTCCTGCTGCTCAGCCTGGCACCAGTGCAGGTGTGCTGAACGGGAAGTTCCCTGCTCGCTCCAAAGCCCCCTTACCCCCAAAGCAGAGGCAGGCCACCCTGGACCAGTGGGAAAAAGGTGGACAGAAAGCGGGGTGCATTCCCAAGGTACGTGAGATCACACAGACCGTTGGGGAGATGCTTGCTCTGGACAGCTAGCCCTTCTCCCTAGTTGAGCGACCAGGGTTCAGGCAGCTTGTAGCACTTCTGGCACCATTTTACAAAGTGCCCGCACACACCACCTTTAGCAGGACAGTGGTGCTCTCCCTGTATCAGGCATGCAGGGAGTACTTGAGGGAGGAGCTGCGCAAGGCAGGGCCACAGGTAGCCTTGCACTTCACCTCCGACGTCTGGAGCAGCCGGGGTGGTGATCACGCCTACCTCAATATACACAGTGGAGTTCTGGCACACTGCGACTGGCTGGACATCTGACACCCCAGGCACCTCTGCACTTTTACCTGTATTGCTACATCCCCCTTTTCCCCCCTACCCCCCACCCCAGCCTGTCCCTCACCCGTTGACACCTCCATTTCCATTTTCACTGACTGGCTTTCTTTTCTGCATTGCATACCAGGCCAGCCTCTGGCTTCTTTACTATTCCTTCCATTCAAGAACAACTGCAGGTACTTGCTAAGCTTGACAAAGGGGTTTTCAACCCTAAAGTTTCCAAAGATGCATTTTTTTAAGTACTCCTTTTTTTTCATAATACACATATAGACATAAAAACAAGGTAAGCCATCACACACCATGAGTAACTTCATATGTCCAGCACAACACAAAATCTTTACCTCTTGCTGTCAATTCCTTTATAAAACGACAGGCTCTGTGACAGTTCCGTGTGGGTACCTTTGATGCTGCTGCTGATGCTACTGGTGTTAAGCCAGCTAAGTTATTTTACCTGTTGTCATGTAAAGCAGAGGACCGGGCGTGAGGCTGTAGGGGAGGAGGAGCCCTCAGTGGGGTACACTGCCATGTTGTGCAGAGGCCCCAGTGCCAGGAAGGGTGCACCTTAACACACACACAGCGTCACCCACCCACATCATGAGTTTTGCCTGTCAGCAGCTTGGGGTGCAGGGCCCCAAACGACAGACTCCCCCAGAGAGATGCACACAGCTGGCAGCCTTCATGGCCTGGCAGGGCCCAGCACTCACTCAGGCCTGCTTTAGGACACACACTCACAGCTGGCAGGCTTTGTGGCCTTGGCAAGAGCTACCACCCCTGCAGTTTTCAGGCCGCTGCGCCTTAACACACACAGGGTCATTTGTGTCACGAGTTTTTCCTGTCAGCAGCTTGGGGTGCAGTTTCCCCCACAACCCCTGAACCGATTTTCTTGAAACTTGGCAGGGTTTGTGGCCTCAGCAAGAGATACCACCCCTGCAGTTTTCATCCCCCTGTGATGTAATGCACAGCCATGACATGAGTTTGGCCTTCAAGAATTTGGGGTACAGTTCCCCCCAAGCCCCTGCACCAATCTTCTTGAACCTTGGCTGGCAGGCTTCATGTTCTTAGCAGAAGCTACCATCCCTGCAAGTTTCATTTAAATTGTACAAAAAACAACAAAGTTATAGATCTTCGATTGATTCCCCGTTATACCCTATGGCCTGATCTCTGAGGTGGCTCCTAAGCTTCAGAGTCGCTTTGGCTGGATCGAGGTGGAAACCCGGTCGGAGCTCCGGACTGGATCGCGGCCATCTGAAGCAGCTGGATCCAAAGCTGGATTGGGACGCTGCCGACTTGCACAGCCCTAATAGCTGATGTTTGTTAATCTAGGAGTAATATGTCTCTTCCATAGCATGACTGTTCTTAGCTTGAAACGCTTGGTAATTGAATCGTCAAAGGCTATTGATTCCAAGTAGAGAGGCTCAGGGTAAGTAAAGCTGTTCAGCTGAGAAAGATGCAGGAAACAGTGTTGAGGAGTATGGACTCACTGAGCCAGGTTGGGTTGGATCCTATTTTCTTCTTTGAAACAGTGCGTCTCTGGCTGATCCACAGGCAGGCAGATCTGCAGTAGGTATAACTTGTCATTCACTGGAGCTAAGTGTATGTTCTTTAATATATAAATACATGCTGTTCAGTATAGGAGAAAATGTTTTTCTTCTCCCTTCTTTTCCCTTCACCTCTGTTTACTCCATGCCCAGGACAAGCACTTTTTAACTTGGACCATTTCTTTTTCACTGAATCATAGAAAATTAGGGTTGGAAGAGACTTCAGGAGGTCATGAAGTCCAAACCCTGCTCAAAGCAGGACCATCACCAACTAGATCATTCCAGCCAGGGCTTTGTCGAGCTGGGCCTTAGAAACCTCCATGGATGGAGCTTCCACCACCTCTCTCAGCAGCCTGTTCCAGTGTTTTACTACTTTCCTAGTGAGAAAATTTTTCCTAATATTTAACCTAAACCTTTCTTGATGCAACTCAAGACCATTGTTCCTTGTTCTGTCATCTGCCACCACTGAGAACAGTCTAGCTCCATCCTCTTTTGAACCCCCCTTCAGGTAGTTAAAGTCTGCTATTAAGTCCCCTCTCAGTCTCCTCTTCTCATGACTAAATAAGCCCAGTTCCCTCAGTCTTTCCTCATAAGTCATGTCCCCCAGTTCCCTCACCATTTTTGTCACCCTCTGCTGGTCTCTCTCCAATTTGTCCACATCCTTTCTGTAGTGGGAGACCCAAAACCGAACACAGTACTCCAGATGTGGCCTCACCAATGCCGAATAGGGGAGAATAATCACTTCCCTTAACCTACTGGCAACACATCTACCAGTGCAGCTCAGTATGCCGTTAGCCTTCTTGGCAACAAAGGCACATTGCTGGCTCATATTCAGCTTATTATCCACTGTAATTCCCACATCCTTTTCTGCAGAGTTGCTGCCCAGCCCATCAGTCCCCAGCCTGTATTTGTGCATGGGATTGTTCTGTCCTAAGTGCAGGACTTTGCATTGGTCCTTGTTGAACCTCATGAGGTTCATTTTGGCCCAATTTTCCAATTTGTGTAGGTCACTCTGAATCCTAGCCCTACCCTCCAGCATATTTACTACTCCCCCAGCTAGGTGTCATCTGCAAACTTGCTGAGTGTGAACTCTATGCTATTTTCCAGGTCCTTGATGAAGATATTGAACAAAACTGGCCGCAGAACTGACCCTTGGGGCACTCCACTTGATACCAGCTGTCGAGTAGACATTGAGTGATTACTACTCTCTGGGTCTGATGCTCCAGCCAGTTTTCTATCCACCTTACAGTCCATCCATTCAGCCCATATTTTCTTAGTTTGCCTGTGAGAATGTTGTGAGAGACCGTATCATAAACCTTGTTAAAATAAAGGTACACCACGTCCATCGGTCTCCCCGCATCCACAGAGCCACTCACCTCGTCATAGAAGGCAATCATGTTGGTCAGGCATGACTTGCCCTTGGTGAATCCATGCTGATGGTTTCTAATCACCTTTTTCTCCTCCAAGTGCTTAAAAATGTATTCCTTGAGGATCTGCTCCATGATTTTTCCAAGAACTGAGGTGAAGCTGACTGGTCTGTAGTTCCCTGGATCCTCCTTCTTCCCTTTCTTAAATATGGACAGTATATTTGCCCTTTTCCAATCATCTGGGACCTGTCTTGATGACCATGCGTTTTCAAAGATGATGGCCAATGGCTCTGCAATCACATTAGCCAACTCCCTCAGCAACCTCAGGTGCATCCTATCCAGCCCCATGGACTTATACATGTCCAGTTTTTCTAAGTAGTCCCTCAATAACTGAGGGCTGCTCACCTCCTCCACAATCTCTGCTGCCCAGTATAGTAGTCTGGGAGCTGACCTTGCCTGTGAGACTGAGGCAAAGGAGGCAAAAGAGCAGTACACTTCCCTTCAGACCAAGTTTAGCAACCCAGGAGGGTGTCCTGAGACCCTCTGTGTTAAAATACTGGGGTAGCATGGGAAAGGGGATATAACTGTGTAGGGTGCTCCACCTTGGGAGGAAAAACAGGCATCATACTTATAGGCTCAGCAGTGCAACATTTGCTAGCACCACAGCCAAAAGAGACTTGGGGTGTTGATTAACCACAAGATGAACATAAGCCACCAATGTGATGCCGTAGCTGGCAAAACAAACCAAACTCTGGCATGCATCCACAGATGCATCTCAAGCAAAACCAGGGACATCATCCTCCCACTCTACTTGGCCTTAGTGAGGCTGCAGCTGGAGTAGTGCATCCAGTTTTGGGCCCCCCACCTCAGGAGGGATGTGGATAAGCTTGAGAGAGTCCAAAGGAGAGCCACCCACATGATCAAAGGCCAAGAGAGCAAGTTTTACAAGGAGAGCCTGAGGGACATGGGACTCTTCAGCCTGAAGAAGACAAGGCTCAGGGGGAACTTGGTAGAAGCCTATAAGTATATAAGGGGGGTGCATCAGGATCTGGGACAACTGTTGTTCACCAGGGCTCCCCAAGGGATAACTAGGTCTAACAGCCACAAATTTCTGGGAGACCAATTTAGATTGGACATAAGGAAAAACTTCTTTACAGTCTGAGTGTGCAGGGTCTGGAACAGACTCCCTGCAGAGGTGGTGCAAGCACCTACCGTGGACTTATTCAAAAGGCATTTGGATGCATATCTTGCTGGGATCATTTGACCCCAGCAGACTTTCTGCCTATGTCAGGGGGGCTGGACTCGATGATCTCGCAAGGTCCCTTCCAGCCCCTAATGTCTATGAAATCTATGAAATCTAAGGCATTGAGCACTTCAGCCTTTTCTGCATCCTCTGTCTCAAGATTGCCTCCCCCATT
>NW_017728994.1:36309355-36312256 GCF_001723915.1 Gavialis gangeticus | reverse complement strand
CTACCGACATACTTGTAGAAACACTTCTTGTTACCCTTCACATCCCTTGCTAACTGCAGCTCCAAATGCACTTTGGCCTTCCTGACTTGATCCCTGCATGCCCAAGCAATGCTCTTCTATTCTTCCCAACTTTTTCTAGCCCAAGGCACACTTACATTAATACACATTTTTCACGGCACACCTGCTAAGGCATTCCCTATCCTCATACCTGTTGAAGCTCATTGCCATGGCAAAATTCTATGGCACACCTGTTCATTTCTGATGGCACACTTCTGTCCCGCGGCACACTGGTTGGGAAATACTGTGCTAGTTATTTGTCCAAGTTTCCATTTCCTATAAGCTTTCTTTTTCTGATTTAGCTTACTGAAGAGTTCCCTGCGAAACCAAGCTGGTCTTCTGCTACACTTGCTAGTCTTCCTGTACATTGTGATGGTTTGTTCCTGCATTCTCAATAAGGCTTATTTGAAGTACAGCCAGCTCTCCTGGACTCCTCTCCCCCTCCGTCTGGCTTCCCGGGGGATCCTGCCCATGTGTTCCCTGAGTGAGTTGAAGTCTGCTTTTCTGAAGTCCAGGGTCCTTACTCTGCTGCTCTCCATCCTTCCTTCCCTCAGGATCCTGAACTCAATCATCCTGTGGTCACTGCTGCCCAGGTTGCCATCCACTACTACATTCCCCACCAATTCTTCCCTGTTTGTGAGCACGAGGTGAAGAACAGCATAGCCCCTAGTTGCCCACTCCAGCACTTGCACCATTGTCAAAGTTGTCCCCAACACTCCAAAATCTTCCTGGATTGTCTGAGCACTTTTCTTCTTCGGACTAAATAAGCCAAGTTGCCTCAGCCTCCCCACAGAAGTCATGTGCCCCAGCAATCCACCTTATCTTCTGTTAATGAATATACTTAACAAAACAGGTGTCAGGACTGCCCCCTGGGGCACTTCAGTTGATACTGGCTGCCAACTTGACCTTGAGACATTGATCACTACCCACTGAGTCCAACAATCCAGCTGGCTTTGTATCCACCTTACAGTCTATTCATCCAGCCCATAATTCCTCAGCATGCTTGCAAGAATGCTGTGGGAGACCATATGGAAAACCTTACTGAAGTCAAGGTATATGATGTCCATTGCTTTCCTTGCATTCATAGAGTTGGTTATTTTATCATAGAAGGCAATCAGGTTGGTTGGGCATGATTTGCCCTTGGTGAATCCATTCTGACTGTTCCTAATCACCACCTTTCCTCCAAGTGTTTAGGAATGGATTCCTTGAGGACCTGTTCCACCATTTTTGCAGGGACTGAAGTGAGGCTGACTGGTCTGTAATTCCCTGGATCCTCCTTCTTCCCCTTCTTAAAGATGGGCACAATATTTGCCTTTTTGTAGCTGTCCAGGTCCTCCCTGATCACCAGAAGTTTTCAAAGATAATGGCCAGCAGCTCTCAAATCATATCATCCAACTCCCTCAGCACCCTTGAATGTATTGCATCTGGCCCCACAGACTTGTACACCAGCTTTTCTAAATAGTCCCTAACCTATTCTTTCGACACTGAAGACTGCTATCCTTCTCCCAAAAGTAGGACTAATGGAAATGTTATATTCCAGAAATATGTTATACATTATGGTAGTGAACTATCAGCAATCTTAACATCCCTTACAACTTTGCTGTTTCTTATATATAATGCTTTTATAGTGTTTTACAAAAGGTGGTCTGTACCATACAGATATGGCCATCTTAAAGACATGAGATTTGCTTATTCCCATCCCTCCTAAGACCCACCACTGACACGGTATAGACAAGTTCTCTGAGGTCAATGCTGCCAGCTTCCCTGATCTGTCATTCCAGCTGACTGGCAAGGGCAAACTCTCTGAGGAAAGAGCAGGGAATTAATGAAGGGAGGATAAGAATGGCCTGGAATTTGGGTCTCTGTGGTGAGAGATGAGACAGGTGGAAAGGGTAATCATTATCTCCCACCTTCACCTAAGTATGTACATTGAGCCCAGTCTTGAAACAATCTTGTTGAAGGTAGTCATGGAGATTAAGGGGCTTTGATAAGGGCAAGCAAGGATGGTTGCAGCACTAAGTCCAGGGGCAGATTTGGGAGGAAGGGGCACTGGTGGATCCTGGTCAACCTAAAGTTTAAATTCAATTGCCTGACAGCATTTCTAGTCGGGCAGTGCTGAGGAAGTCACTTGACTTCATGGTTCATTATAATCTACCTGATCCTGTCTAAATTCTTCATTCCAGAGGTGTTAACAATCCTCTTTTCTTTTTAATAATCTTGCTATTCCACCAATCAAGCTATCCTTTGCTCTGCAATTCTGCTGTCTGTTAGATGCTTGTGATAATGAAGTTCCTATTTCATAGCCCTGCAGATTGTTTTTTTAACTCATTCCAATGAATTTATATTTGTTTTTGCTTCCATCTTAAACTAAATAATGCAACCCTAGGCCCCTAGTGTATTAATAAAGCTTCTAGTTTATTTCAACTGGAGAAAAATGTGTTGTTTAATATGTGACAATACACCTCACCGTCTGTCTAGAGGATGCTGGGCTGACTTCTGTAGCACTTATTAATAAAAATGGCAATTGAAAAGATTGATTTCTGTAAGAATTTCTGTAAGAAAGATGACCCTCAGTTCTATGAGTATTTGTTCCTGGCATTTGTCTATGCCCCTGATGTAAAGAGTTCCTGGCAGATCCCTCCCAGTACCAATACTCAGGAAGGTACAGCATTGCTTTCTGAACTAAATATCAGTATAATCACCAGGCCCACCTGTTTCAAGATCAGGAATCCGATTCTTCAAAATCATGAGGTTAGTTTAACAAAAATCTTGCATTTTTAAACTATGGTGGTTTATTTACAGTAAAGTGGAGTCACATTTTAAACTCAGCTTTACAGCCATGGT
>NW_017728994.1:36287457-36304355 GCF_001723915.1 Gavialis gangeticus | reverse complement strand
AACTAAATATCAGTATAATCACCAGGCCCACCTGTTTCAAGATCAGGAATCCAATTCTTCAAAATCATGAGGTTAGTTTAACAAAAATCTTGCATTTTTAAACTATGGTGGTTTATTTACAGTAAAGTGGAGTCACATTTTAAACTCAGCTTTACAGCCATGGTTGCTGGACACCTGATTTAAAAAGAGGAAGATGAAGCTATATTCAATTCACATAATTTCATTTGATAAAATACCTATTCTAGATATTTTAGAAAGGTTGTAAGATTACACTATATAACACTACAGCTAGGAGAAAGGATCATTCAAGAAATCAGCTGAAGGAAAGGACTCCAAGGTCTGTTTACCTCCAAAGCTGGGGAAGAAGAGGGGCAGGAATGGGGAGCTAAAGCCTATTTGTTCCCTCAATCCTTCATTGCTTCAGACTGGAGGGATTGCAGTAAAGTACTTCTTCTTCCTCTCCCCTGACCAGGGCTCTACACATTTGCCTTCTGAGTATTGTAGAGTTGCACTGAGGTTGAACACAGAACTCTTTCATCTGTAAAGAATTTTCTTGTTCAAGAAGAAGATCAACAGGTGCTGGGTGTCAGGAGCTCTCTTCTTCCCTTCTCCACTCAAGGGAAGTAAAGGGAGCTACTGTTGATCAAGCCATGTGTACAAAACAGAACCAGACAGACCCAGCATTATGAGAAATAAAATGGTACCTTCTAAGATGGGGAAGCCCACACCTGACTTCAATTTCTGCTTTAACTAGAAATAATCCCCTTGTACCAAGAGTCTTTTAAAGCAATATTCCTCTGCTCTTAGGGTCTACTTCAATCCAATTAATCTTCTCACCTTTTCATTTTAGGGTTTCATAGCTCTCCATCTGTGTCATTTGTGACCTCTTTGTTGAAACTTTTCACAGCCCTTCCTTTTGGTGCTGTCTCCTACCGGCACTGTGAGACTGAGTTTGAAACTTCAGCCTGGTCATCTATTCACACCTGGCTCATGAGAACTGCTTATGTTAGGGCAACAGTGCACTCTGGGCAGCTGTGATGCATCTGGCACTGCCAGCTGCTTTAGTGCCAATGGTAGTAGTATGGCCAGCCACCACTGTGGTGGACGCTATTTTTGGAACACCTCTGCTTTAAAGGCAGCACCTGGGGTTTGCTGCGCTGATCCCTCCCCTCGGTGAAGCTACTGTGCTAGGTCAACCAGTTGTTGCTCACAGATGTGCTTTAAGTTTCTACCTGGAAGCTTCATCAAATGTATGTAAAGCAATGATTCTTAGCCGGGGCGCAATGGCAGGATGCTGCACAATGTTAGGTGTGCAAACATAATTCACAAGATAATCCCAGAGGTTTTACATTAGAATCCATATTATAAAAAAAAACACATTCTGACCTGTTTCTGAGTCCTTTATAACAGGAGATTCACTCTATTATTTTTCTGTATTCAAAAAGAAAAAGTGAAAAACCTAAGAGCTGACATTTTGAGAAGGGTGCCTCGAGCCTATTGAGGGATGCCTCAAATCTATCCAAAAGTGCTTTGAATCTAAAATGGTTGAAAACCACTGGTGCGAAGAACCCCTAGGCCTGGATAGTGGAGTTATGAATGTAGATGATTTGGGCATCTCATGCAAAGATATGATAGTGAAGCATTTGCTTTTAATCTCAAATGAGAAAGAAAAGTCAACATTTCCACAATGTCCAAAATGTGAATGGAACAATAAGGTTTAAAATTTCATATGGAAAAGGTTTTAAATGCTTCGAAATGTCACAATAAACCCTTTTTTTATTTCAAAAGGTCAGATCAGTATAAACCATTTTGTTTTGAATCAATCTTTCGAAATCAAAATACGTACTTGTTTTAAAAAATAGTACAAAACAGATTTTTTTAAAACTTAGATTCTCTTGACAGAAAAACCAACCCCTGCCCCTATCTTCCCAGACAGACATGTTCTCATGGAAAATGTTGATTTCCACCAAATTATATTTTCCAATGGGAATTTTTTTTCTGTTTAAAAATTCTACTCAGCTTTAACTGCATGGACCCTGGAAGCTGAGGTTCTGCTTTACTTCCTGCAAAAATGTCACATACATAACCCTAGGAGAGAGTAGTGAACTCTTGAATAGAGGTGCATGCTGTAAGCATAATTTATATATTGTGTATTATGGTAACAGTCAATTTTAAAGTGATGTACGTGAGACATTACTCCTAGCTTCCCTTTAAAGATGTATAATGGCACCGTGCTCTGCAGTCTAGCAGTTCATTCAGTTTCTAATTCTCTTTCTGAGGTTTTGCAATTGGATGATTGTGTTTTTAGTTTTATTGGCCCTGTTCCCTGCCCTGTTGATATTTTTGGCAGGATGCGTAGTGCACATTATTTATTTCACACCTTCTCCTCCTTTACCATCATCACTCCACATTCAAGGTATTATATTTACAGAGGAAGTAAATTTTGTGTGTATTGGAAGCTGCAGCATTGTAAACTCATTGAAGAAACCCATCTGAGTGACAACTAATATCAGTATGTGATGATTTCTATTGTTTCTATAGAATAGAACAAATCTTGGAGGCCTAGTTCATACAAACTTCCTTTGATTCAATGGGAACCTTGCTGTAGGAATTGCCCCAATAACAATAATTATAATAATGCCTTAATATGATATAGGGGTGTACTTGGTAGCTGTGTTGGTCTAAGACAAAAAAACATAAAAAAACTAGAACGCTTGGTTCCAAAATGATACCTTTTATTAGACCAACTGGAAAAGTCGGTCTAATAAAAGGTATCATTTTGGAACCAAGAGTTCTAGTTTTTTGTAGGTCTTAATATGATATAGAGTGTTGTGTTGAGTTCATCCTGAAATGTAGCCAGGAAAGTAAGTCCTTACTCTGTTTATGTCACATATTTGTCAGTCACTCTCTATAAATCATCAAAGTAATAAACATCTTTTACCATGCCTCTGGATTGAACTCTGTACTGTTGAGTCATTCGTTTTGTACTTAAACTCTCATAGTTTTTCAATGGCTCCTCAAAGGGGATGGTCTAGAAACAATCTCATCTTTCTGGCTGCCTGTTAATTTTCCAAATGAAAATCCTTTGAACAGGTGAGAACTCAGTCAAAACAATAGATTGATTGATTTGAAACCTTCTTGAGATACTTTGTCCATGTCAATACAGGACCCTAATTAAAAGATCTATATCAACATGGTTCAGGTTTCTAACCTCAACACAAGGAAAATTAAAATAAGTGGTGGGTTCTGAAAGTCTCCTTCCCCTCATTTAGAGAGTACACATTATTCCCTAAAAAAGCTTCCTCCACCAGTCTCTTATAGCAAGGTTGTATCCAATCAGCTCTTCATTAAGTAAATATTTTCCTTCCTTTTTATCAAGGTTCTTTGCTCCTGCTAAATAACAAAGCTTAGAATCATAGTAGTCAGAGCTGGAAATGTCCTGCTCAGTCACTCAGCCCATCCTTGTGGTCTGTGGACTATGACTGGTACACAAACCATGCCAGATCCAGCCCACGGGGCACAGGTTGTCAGCCCCTGCTAAGCCATATCTTATCTGTCGCTGAACAAAACCCCATAACTAGTAGGCGTTACACAACAGAGGAGGAGGGGGGACTCCCATGTTTTAACCCAGTAGGGCCCAAACTAGAATACAGGCCCCCAACTTTCCAAATGAACAGTTATTGTACTAAGCTATATACCATTTAGCTTGATCTCTTACTGTTGACCTCACATATTTCCCTCTCTTAGATGTCCAAGGGGGCAGCTTCCTGTGTGACTGCCCTACCAGCTCTCTGACCTCGAGTAGGTTGCTTCTGATTTGATATACCCATCGTAACCTTGCAGTAAAAGAGGCATGGTGCCATTTCCTTACATTATAGGGCCGTTTTAAATCTGTCTTGTGGTTCATTAGGCTATATAAAGTGCTTTAGAAGCTGTGATAAGTTTGCTGGATAATACCAGATACCTGAAAGGAGAGAACAAAGAGTGACAACACTTGGAGGTTGCTTGCCATAGAAGGAGATTGTATCTCCCTCACCTGCAGTATTCTTAGTCCACACTCAGTGGCCACATTTAAGCCATGCAGAGGAGTGGTGAGTGCACGTGTGTGTGTTTTCCTTTATGTAACCTTGCTTATGTTCTACATGTTCAGAGCAGTGTGACCCTAGTGGCAGCAAAGGAGCAGCAGCCAGAGTAGCATTCCCCAGTGGCATACCCTAGTTGTGTGCCCAACTATTGGTGGCAGGCCACTCTGGTGCAGGCCTCTCTACCCAGCACTTGCTACTTTGGTAGTGGTAGAGCCCCTGGAGGAGAGCAGAAATGCTTGGCTGCAAAACGCTGCTGGGTCCTCCAGATGGGTCTCCCTACTCAGCACTTGCCACTTTTGGCTGGCATAGGTGGTAGAGCCCCCAGACAGAAGCCGTGGGTAAGTCTCCCTTTCCAACAGGCTGGGCTAGGTAATAGCTTACCTGGGTTGGTTTGCTAGTGATTGAAACTATTGACTGTTTTGTGTTTCAATTAATGTTTCATAGTTAAGTTTTTCTTGAAGGTTTTGTGTTTTCCCCCTTTCTCCTGTAACAAATCCTGTTTTGGTTCAATACTACTTGTGAGTGGGGAAGTTGGTTTATTTTAGAACAAGCTGTTAAAACTTGTTTTCCCAAGATTCTGGGTGAGGGCTTGAGCCAGATTTGGAAAGTTATTATTAAACCTGTAAATTTGAACTTTACTCTTGCTACTGCTGGCCATGATTTCCTTGCAGAAGGCTTGTTTGTATATGTGTGTGTAAATTTCTGTTGTAATAGAGGAAGCTATATTTGATGTCTCTACACTTCCCTGAACAAGATGATTTAGTAGTGGCCTGTATGAGCTAGATGGAAGCAAGTGTAATCACATACAAGAAAGCTGATATGAAAAAATAGCAGTAGGTAGGCAATAAATGTGGGAGACAGACGGGAAGCAGTTCCACTGCTACAAAGTGCCCCTTCTGTCCATACAAGTTATGTGGCATGGGCCAGCATGGTGGACAAAGTCTAGGGAGACTTTTTACCAGAAGGCAAAATTCTCTGGAAGTTGGCTGCCTAACAGCTGCCCTTTTATTTATAGTTTGGCAGTGTACTTTAATAGTTTAGCGGTGCATCTGTTTTTCACATGTACAAAAACTTTGGGCATGTCTTAATGTGCCTTAGATACTGCACATTTAGTTTACTACTTCCTTAATAAAGTACTAACTAAATGCACAGTACCTAAAGTTACTGTGTAGTAGCGCGGGTGCATGGTTATTTAGTGATACCTACTATGCATTAGCCTAATAACACTGTGTAATATGCCATTAGGATGGTTTGTGCCTCGAAATGCTACTGTTCAGTGTTATTAGGCCAATGCACAGTAAGCATCTCATCTAGACGTGCCCTCTAGTTATTCGTATGAAAGACTGGATCATTTCTGACATTAAAGGTGATCTGGGGTTTAAATCCTTAATTCTTAAAACTCAAAAGAGGACAAAGTTTTAGGTGAAAACTTGAACTATTTGTTTGAGTTATAATAAATGGAAAATCTCAATAATGTATTAACCTGGCTCTGACTACTGCTACTAACACCTTTCAGAAGGTTACACTATTATCTGCGATTTCCTTTTATCCCCTTGAAACCACTTCAGTCTCTCAGGCAGAATGACCTGTGATTTAAAGGACCACACTGTGAGAAGATGGAGTGTGAGTGTGATGCAAAAGTTGAAACCAAACTCTAGCCTGAAAAATCCTTCATCTCAACTATTTGGGGAATGTCCATGAGTGGGAAATAGGTTAAAAGGAAATGAGGATTGCACACAACTCACTAACTAAAAGTCTATATGTGTGGCAAATATTCATAACAAAGATATAGAGTAGCTCTGCTTATGATCCAGAGGTTCTGCTAAATTTGTCTCAGTTACTCCCCAATTTATCATCTATAGAAGTTTTATGCTAGCTCTGAGAAGGGTACATAGCTTATTTGTTTGAAACTGGAGTGTGGGGTTTCGTTACCAAGTTCACCATGAACTCAGGCTGTGATCTTGAGACTTTGCTGCCCTGTCCTTCATTTTATCCCTAACAAAAGGGATATTGATACTACTTATTGATACTGAGGACATAATTTGCAGAGATGTCAAACACTTATAAACCCAGCTAATGTCAATGAAAACTGCAAGAGCACAGCACCTGTGAAAAACTCTATCCTTGTGTAATCACTTACTCTGTGCAAAGGGACTGAAAATGCATCTAGGTTCAGAGTTTCATTTGTCACAGGTATAAGTGACACACAGAATCAGAAAGAACCAGGACTAGAAAGGACAAAGGAGATCATCTAGATCAGCCCCCCTGCTCAAGGCAGGAGCATCCTAATTCAAACCTTCCCATACAAGTGTTTGTTTAACTATTCATAAAACTACAGAAGAACCTTGTTGCATAACTACAAGGCACATTGCCTAAAAAAATGAAAAACCTTCTAACTTGCCACAGGTAAAGCAGAGGGAAAGGGCATTGTCAATATCCTGCCACATCAAGGGTTGTTAAAATATATTAGAGAGATCCAAGGAACAGGACCATTCCCTTTGCTACAGAGGAAGACAAAATCCACTGCAGCCCATGTTAATCTGATGGTGGGGTAACATTCCTTACTGATCCCAGATGTGGTCATCATTTTGATCCTGAACTGAGAGACAAGACCCTCTAACCTAGGGATCTGCAATAATTTTTTAGTGGTAAGCCAGAATGACCCAGCTTAGGTTGAAGGCCTCCAGAACCCAGCTGCTGGTACCACCAACATTGTTGATTCTCCCTGCTTCTAAATCTCCTGCTCCAGGGGCTAGATCTAGTGGCTCTGTGGACTGGATCAGGCTTATGGACTGTAGGTTGTCAATACATGCCATAGTGAGTAACCTCTGAGTTTTTGTTCCAGTACGAACATTTTTGGCACACACCAGTCAAAATCTCCAGCCTTTGCTGCAGTCAACACCTAATGTTTCTCAGGGAGATTACCCCTCCTCCCCACCCCATCCCTGGGATACCTGAAGCAACAGGAGAGGAAAAAATTCCTTCCCAACCCCATGTGGCAACCAGCAAAGCTAAGAAAGCCTAGGAGAAACCAAGCCTCTTCCACTCTGCTTTATACCCTGGGGACATCAAACAATTTCACATATTAAACCTTTTTACTGGAGAACCAAACTCCCCTTCTTGTCATTCTATCCTCTCCATAAACTTATTTCAGTGTCATTAATATTCTTTCATAGCTGAACTGTGGGATCTCTGCTTCATTCTCCTGCAGCTGACCATTGTCAGGAAAGTAAGGGTGGAAGGGACCTCTAGGCCACATTCACATGAGTGCAGCTGTACCATATGTGGCACCGGTATATGGCGAAGGGACGCCATATACCATATGTTCAGCTGTTCTCTGCACTGCAAGGGAACAGCAAGGTGGGGCAGGAAGGGGAGGTTCACCCCTGGATATCCAGAGGTCAAAAAAAAACATGCAAAAAAAATGGAGCACTGCACGCGGGGGCGGCATGTGCCACTCAAAACCAGAGCCTGGCTGGCTGGAGCCACACTGCAGCTGCTGGTCAGGCTCCAAGTGACAGGATTGCTGCTGCTGCAGCCCTAGAAGGTCCCCAGGACCGCAGGTAAGGCTGCTGAGGCTAGCCCAGTGCTGGCCCCAACCTCCCCTACCACACCCAGGATAACCTGCCATGCACCAGAGGGCACATGGCACAGGCATTCCCCAGAGACAACTACCAGCGGCACAAGGTGTACCACTGCTAGTTGTCCACAGGGAACCAAATGTCCATGCTTGTCTGGGTGCAGCCCTAGAAGTCATCTAGTCTAGCTTACTTCGTGAGGCAGGATCATCCCTATCCAAACCATTCAATACAAATCCCTTGTTTAACCTATTAGAAAAACTATGCAGTCAACCATAACACAATCACAAGATATAACAACCTGCTTCTGCCAAGGAAGAGAGCCATGCCCCCACTACAGGGGAAGGCAAAACCCCACATAGGCCATACCAGTCTGATCACAGAGTCAAATTCCTTCCTGACCCCAAATATGGCAAATGGTTGGACCCTGAGCAGGGAGGCAAGGCCCCCTAGCCAGGAACCTCCAGGTTTAAGTCACAGCAGGAGCATTGGTATACCCATCCCAATCCCCAGCCTTCATTGCAGCCAACAGCCAATGCTTCCCTGGAAGGCAAAAAAAAGAACCCCTTGATACATGTAGAAGCAGGAGGGAGAAAAAATTCCTTCCCAGTCTCATGTAGCAACCAAGAAATCCCAGAAGCTTGGGAAATATCCATAGCAGAACATAGGCATAGCTACTCTTAGTTCCTCATGGATCAATGCTTATCCAACCTCTTCTTCAATACCTTCAGTGATGGAAAGTCCACAACTTCCCTAAGCAGTCTGTCCCACTGCCTCACTGTTCTAACTGTGAAGAAGTTTTTCCTGATAATTGAATCTAAACCTCCTTTGCTTCAACGTCAAGCCATTGGTTTACATCCTACTCTCTGCGGCAAAAGAAAAAAAAGGTGTTTTCCTCCTTTTTATGGCAGCCCTTCAAGTAGTTGAAGACTGCTGTCATGTCCCCTCTTGAGCACTTTTTTCTGCAATACCTATTTCCTTCAACCTCTCCTCATATGAATTGCTTTCCAAGCTCTTTATTATTTTTGTCACCTGTCTCTGGACCTTCTATAATTTCTCCACATTTAAAAAAAAATGACGCCCAAAACTGCACGCAGTTAGATGAGGCTTTGCCAGTGCTGAATAAGGAGGCTCTATCACTTCCCATGTCTTACACCGAATGCTTCTATTGATGCAGCCCAAAGCTATAAGGGCCTTTTTCACAGCTGTGTTACATTACAGACTCTTACTGAGTCTGTGATTCACCAAGACTGCACAATAAGCACACAGGGGAGAATCAGGCCCCTCATGTATAAGAAGTTTTTTTTTGCTCTTCAGGTAAATGGATTCAGGCAATTTCATTATTGTTAGTGTCTTCTCTCTGTGAAAAGGCAAAAACAGGCTGCTGACCCCCATCCCAATGTGGAACTAAAGAAAGTAAATCGCTGGTGCTTATTTTTTTCTCTTTTGGCTCCTCAGCTGTGCCTCAGAATTGCTCTTTTAGCAGAGAAGCTACTTAAAACACATGAGAAAAAACAATTGTTTAAAAATAAATAGCTGGCCCTAAAAATGGCCAGGGAAAGCCTGTCCTCTGTTCTTCCTGATAGCCTAGGGGTCTCAGTGACAAATCACCCTTGCTACCTACCAATGGTGAATATTTCTGGCTTGTCAGCTCTGTGAATTGTTTTGGAGTGGGTGTAATATGACTCTTGCCGGAGGAGGTTTGTGAGGCAGGCAATGCTGTAATCAATCTTCTGTTTATCTAATCTCTTTCTCTCTCTGTTATCATAGCATGCATAGGCAACCCCTCTTTACAGCTTGCCTGTAACCAATGCTCTGGTTTCAAGTCTAAACAAATCTTCACTCTTCTAAATGCTAGAGGTTTATTTTTAGAGATGAACAGACTATGGTACTATTATTTGTTCCTTGTTTGGATGTATGCTGTATAGCCTCAACCTTGCCTTCAGATGAAGCATAATAACCTTAGCAGAAACCCAGTGTCCTAATGCTAATTACTTAGTGATAGATCAAGACACAACACTACTTGTTTTTATGTATTGCATCCATGTAGTTGATGTGTTTGCCACCCTGGTGGGGTATCTTAAGGTTTTTGTCCAGATCCCAATTTGAAACATTAAAAAAAAATCACAGATCATGTTTACACAGTATTTATGCTCTGGAGTGGCAACCTCAACCATGATGCTCTCATGGCCTGCTTCTTAAACTGAAAGCTATGTAACTGTGTCTGCTGGGGGTTATAGTAGGGTAATTATCATGGGGACAGGCTAATTGGCATTTTCACTCACCAGTGCTAATTAGCGCACCTGAAGCACTGTGTGGACACAACTACACTGCTTCCATTTAGGAAGCAGTGGGCATGTCTACATGTGCCTCTGACTGCACAGTTGGTACTAAAGGAAATACCAAATGACAGTGCAGTACCTACTGGTACTGCGTAGTCCCCGTGGCGCATGGGTTGTTTTTGACTCTACTGCGCATTAGCAATGAGCTACCATGCAGCAGCTCATTGCTATTGCACACTAGTGGCGGCATCCTTGTTCATACCTGCTGATACTATGTCACTGTAGCAATGAGCTACAGTGGCATAGTGTCTCGTGTAGATGTGCCCAAGCTGTATGAAGCATATCATCTTTAATGTGAAGACATTGCAATGATAGACCAAGGGCAGCTGCTTGTTTCATCATATAAATGTAGTAAATCTAGGACATTCAGGGCATGTCTACATGTGCACCCAACTGCACAGTTGTTACTGTGCAGTCATTTAGTACTTGCTTTAGTAAAGCAAGTGCTAAATGAGTGTGAAGTAACCGCTGGTACTGTGCTGTCTTGGAGCCTCACAGGTCATTTCCAACCCTACTGTCCAGTAGCTGCGAGGTACTCTGCAGTAGCTTGTTGCTACTGTACAGTAGCGGCGTCATCATGGTTTATGTAGACGCACCCTCAGTAAGTTAAATTAGTCTGTATAATGATGGGTCCATTATCCCATGGCTGCACCATGGGGGAATGGATTATCCTAGAGCAGCTGCTGCAGGTAGAAGTGCAGCCTCACTTCACCATAATTGGCAGGTGAGAGCTGGAACCCCCAGACAGGGCAGAGCAGAGGGTGTGATTGGAGCTGTAACCTCCATGCATAGGCAGGCAGCTGCAGGCACTGCTTCAGCCACAGCTTGGGCTTTGCTGGGCTGGCAATGTTGCAGCAGTGCAGAAGTATGTTTGTGGGGAAAAATGGCAAGTGCTTCCAGAGGGCCCATGGCCTGGCCAGCGTGCAGTCTGCCTAGTGTGTGGCTCCTAGACGCTCAGAAGTTGGACAGTGCTGAACCCAAAGGGGCTTGATTTTTTTTTTAAACTCACGCCACTGAAAACCACAGTCTACTTCCTAGAATGACTCTTGTGCACCACTGGTGTAAGATGAGAATCAAGCTTTACATCTAGCATCCAATCCAGTTTCATAATAAGAATACCTAAACTGCCCAACAGCGCAATAAAAATGCTCCCCAGAGCATGTAGTCCCATACCTCAAATTAACTTTTCTGTGTATTAGCAAGAAGAAATATGAGAACAATGAAGGTTTTATGATAGCCCATAATCTCCCAGTCATAAGTGCAGTGAGTGATAGGGCAGGCAATTAAGTTTTAATTGAAAAGTTGAGAGAGTGGAAAAATATCAGAAAAAATAAACATAAGAGTCAGAAAGTCACCTTAGTGGCTGCAGCTAATGTTTCCAACACAAGCTTCAAATCCTGAGCCTTCCTTCAGAGCAAACAGATGGTGCACTGGTCAGGAAAGTCTTAACCAAAGAATATTTAGCCATGAAGACAGTGTAGCTAAGTTAATTTATTTGCTCAGAGTCTGAATCAATATTAATAGATCATCTCAGTGGGGAGATGTATTTCAATTTCATTACAGATGTCAGGTAAGCCAAAGAATTTGACATCTGCAGTGGAATACTAGCTGTGTTCTGAAAAATGGCAAAAGTCACAGGGTTAAGGTGGGGATCCTGGAAAATGTGACCCACTTCTGACAGTGTCATCCTGAGCCTCAGGAAAGAGTAAATATCACCGTTGAGCGCAGGGCCAATGCACAGATTAGGCATTACTTGGGCCCTGCCTGCCTGGGACCAGTGTTGGTGAATGGGCCTTTTACTGTGGGTTCTGTATAGGGGTATGTGGCAGGGCACTGTTGGTGCCTGCCACTTTAAGGGCTGGGCCAGGCATCCAGAAGGTGCCTGATGGCGGCAACCATTTTGAGAAGTTAGTATATAAAGGCTGCAGTCTGCTGCTGCCAGCCCAGGCAGAAACATTGCCACAGCTGAGCTGCAGCAGGAACAACCAGGAGGTAATGGCAAGAGCTTATGGGGATGGTTAGATGGCTCTTGGTCCTGGGCATGACCTAAAACTGAACCCGGGGATGGGTGGCCTGGTGGGGCTCCTAGTGGCGTGGGAGCCCCCAGGAAATGCCAGGCCAGTTACTACCCTGGTGAAATGTGGGTTGGGGCACCTTTCTAACCCTAGCTCCCACAACCAGGTGGGTAATCCCATAGTAGGGCTGAGAAGGCAGACCTGTGTGAGAGAGTGGGCTAGATGCTCAGAAGCCTGACTCGAGGCACTCTCAACTGGTCAATGCTGGGGCAAGGGCCAGAAGGGTCAAAAGATGAGGGCCTGAGGCTCCGACTGGTCTTGGATGTGTTGTCAGGGTCTGTGTTGCCAAAGATCCTGGGATGGTCGCACCCAAGACAGGGAAGAGTGCAGGGAGCTAGGCAGCCCAGAATAAGGGTGGAGTAGGCCGCCTGATTGGAGGGATCCAGTTGGGGTCTGGACTGGAGGACTGTGGGGCTCAGTTTGGGGCCAGTAATGCTAAGAACTGCAATGGCATTTGTGAGACATGGGCTGCAGTGTAGGGGAGGTCGGAGCTGCAGATAGCACCCCCTGGCATCGGGGCTGGGAATGGGCAGCTTCCCGCGTTATACCATCAGTTTATGAAAACTACAAAGTCATAGCAAGCAAGACTGGGTGGACTGCCCCAGTAGAGACGGGTGGGAGGGCCAGCATGAGATTCAGCGCTGAGAGATGCCCCCTGTCACAGGGTATATTTCCAAAGAACATCTCATATGGAGGGGATGGCATTACGTTGTGCTTAGCCATGAATCCTACTGTGAGATTTATGTTACTGGAGAGCCAGTGGCTCCAAGATCCTCTGTAAGTGGCACCAAGTGTTTATAGTTACTGCTCCATCCACAGGCTGAAACCATACTTGCAGTGTGACTGTGCTGCAGCCCAATGTTGAGTCTGTCAATGGCTCCCCAGATCCCCTCACTTTACCTGTAGAGGGCCTAAGCTGGTGTTGGGGATCAGTACTTGCATGATCTTTAGGATTCCCTGAGGGATTGTGTTTCACTGCTTGACTTGGTTTCCTTATCTCAGAACTGGACATAATATTTACTTGGCAGGGGGCTATGAAGGTAGATTATTTTTGGGAGCTATCCATCTGCAAAATAATGCTATAATTAAGGAAACAGCTAGCAAACTCCTGCAGGCACTGGCTGCTCTAAGAAAAAGCCTTATTTTGGCCTAAAAGAAAGTTAGAGTTTCTTGTGGGAAGAATATTGGCTAATGAGGAGGAGGAGGTACTAAAAAATATCTGCTGCCAGTGAAGATATGTTAAATGAAGATCTGGACACAGGGAACTGTAGAGATCAGACTTTGACCTCTCTTTGTATCTAGATTGGGTCAGTGACTGACTGGTTTTAAAAGCTCTTCAGCAGCCTGCATGAAGCTACTTTAGTGGTCTCAGCTAAGCTTCTAACAGGCAGGTATCCACAGCACAAAGCCATGTACCCATGGGTGGTTTCAGGAGAGAAGCCAGGATCTGAAGTAATCAGGGAGATGAATATATTCACCTTGGTAAATGAGCATGTGATTCTTCTGTGATAGCATTGGTAGGGTGACTGGAGAATCTGGAGGCTGTACCATACTGGTACTGCCCTGTAGTTAAGGATTTCAATGCTTGTACTTTAATGCTTTTCTGATGTTTCATGTTGGGTGCTTATGTTGCACTGTCCATAAAATTTCACCCATTGGCCACTTTTGCATCAAAAGTGTGGACACCCCAATTTCTCTTTCTGTTACAACTTTGAGTTCTACATTCTTCTGTTGCTCAGAACAGATTTCTTTTAAGTCAGAAAGTGGCTTGTTCATGAACCCTGGAAATTTTCTTTTGTAAAATGGGCATATTTCCAGGTTCAGAAAGATCAGAGGAAAAAACCCCTATTTTAAATTGTTCTGCCTTTTGCTGTGAATAGTTTTGCACCCTGCAAAGAGCAGCAGCCCTGAGAGCTGGCCCCGTGACAGCATCAGATCCACATAGGGTTTGCGTACCCCTTGTGGGACTTGCGCCACTCAGAAATTCCATCACAGCACTCCCCTCAATGGGGCTGGGAGATGTATTTGCTATCGCAGCACTTCTAAACAGACCAGAACTTATCCCAGGCAGACACTGGACTGCAGATAAATAAACATGCCTGTCTCCCTTTTACACTGTGGCACTTTATGGTGAAAGTTTCAAAGATATATTGTATTGGCATAAAAAAGGAATCTCCAAAGCAAATAAGGAGAGATTTATTTTTTATTCAGGTTTATCAAATGCCACTTTGCTCTTTGTCCTCTCTTCACACAATAGCTTTTACCATTCTGGGATGTTTATTTAGTGCCTCTGCTATTTTTGTGTATTTCCTGGTATTTTTCTTTAACCAGCGAATAAACTTCATTTCTTTTCCATGTCCAGGGATGTGCTGTTCCATATAACAGCTACTTAATTTATCCACACTATAATTATTTTACCCAGAGTTATAATTGTTGTTGCTCTAAAAATAGCTGGAATGAATATTAAATTTCATGCTTTGGGGTTTAGGCCAATCTTGAAGGCTTGGTCTATATCCAGAAGTTATATCATTTTGCTTAAGTGAGTGATTTTTGTTTAACACTAAAATAGTTAAACCCCTTAAAGCCCTTCTGTTAATGCAGATATATCAGGTTGAAAAGGCTTATACCAGGATAGCTCATTCAGCTTTCCATACAGGAATATCTGTACTGGTGCACACACTCCGATATGAGTTTAATTGCAATTGCACAAGCAGAAGGAACTTGTACTGCTTTAACTATGCTGAGATACTTACACTATAGGTAAAATAGTGTAACAAATTATCCTGAGCAAATTATCCTGTTCTGTATTAATCTGTGAACACGTACATACTAATGGCCTGGCTACCTCATTAGCTGGCTACCGAGATAAAGATAGTTCATCACTACGATGGGTTGTTAGAATTTACAGAAATGTTTTGATTAATAAAGAGCAAGTCATGGGAAAGCCATGCAATAGATCTGGATATGGACACCTGAACACCCACCTGAAAGACTGGGGCAAACTGTTAGCTTTACGGATTCCATCTCAAATGAACATGGTAGAAGCTTGAGATAAAAAGAATACCAAAACATTAAAAATCATTTGGCACTGGGGCGGTGTGAAATTTCACCGCCATTTGTTTCGACTAGGGCTATGCGAAATGGCACCATTCTGTTTTGCCTTGAGTTTTGGCGGTTCGACGGAACAGTGTTACATCTTGAATTTCATTTTGAGTCGAAACAGCTGTTCCATTCCATTCCATCAAAACAGAAAGTCCATTTTGATGGTGTTTAGCGTTTCACGGGGGATGGGAAGTCAGACCAGCTGACATTTTGGCCTGATTTGCATGAACTCTGCAGGAATAGTAGCCCCTTCTGAGGGCATGAAGTCTGCCAAGTTTCAAGGAGATGTATGCAGGGAGTTCAGGGAAACTGTACCCCAAATTTTGAATGCAAAACTTGTTTCATGTGTACGTGTTAAGCCACAGTGGGGTCAAAACTGCACGCATGCTAGCCCCTGCTGGGGCCACAAAGTGTACTAAGTTTCAAGGAGATAGGTGCAGGGGGTTTGGGGAAACTCTACCCAAAAACCTTGAAAGCACGGATTAACACCTACCAAACCACAGTCAAAGGAGAGGAAACAATCAATACAGATCTGGGAACTGCTTCTGCCTCAAGACAGAGACAGTCAGTTGCAGAAGCACCCAAGTCATGAGTTTTGCCTGTCTGCAGCTAGGGGTGCAGGGCCCCAGAACTCCCCCTACACCTATCTCTTTAACA
The DNA here is from genome assembly GCF_001723915.1 of Gavialis gangeticus. Lineage (NCBI taxonomy): Eukaryota > Metazoa > Chordata > Crocodylia > Gavialidae > Gavialis > Gavialis gangeticus. The sequence goes on along the minus strand of NW_017728994.1, from coordinate 36,288,516 downwards.
GCTGGCAGGCTTTGTGGCTGCAGCAGGGGCTAGCAGCCAGGCGTACAGCAGTTTCCCCACCCACCCCCATGCCCCAAGACAGACACAGTTGCACAAGCACCCAGAACACGAGCTTTGCCTGTCAGCAGCTAGAAGTGCAGGGCCCCAGAATCCAAAGCACTTGGCAGGCTTTGTGGCCTCAGCAGGAGCTAGCATGCTTGTAGTTTTGACCCCACTGTGGCTTAACACATACATGTGACATGAGTTTTGCTTTCAAGGATTTGGGTCCAGTTTCCCCAAACCCCCTGCACCTATCTCCTTGAAACTTAGCAGGCTTTGTGGCCTCAGCAGGAGCTAGCATGCTTGTAGTTTTGACCCCACTGTGGCTTAACACATACACAGGACACAAGTTTTGCTTTCAAAAATGTGGGCACAGTTTCCCCAAACCCCCTGATCCTATCTCCTTGAAACTTGGCAAGCTTCATGTACTCAGAAGGGCCTACCATTCCTGCAAGTTTCATTCAAATAAAGCCAGAAATGACAAAGCTATAGGCTGTTTTGTTCTTCCCCATTATATCCTATGGGCAAAACGTCGAAACAGTTTCACCGTTTGGACAGAACAAAATGGAACAGCTGTTTTGAATCGAAACAAAATTTGAAATGCTGTTCTGTCGAAACACTGGTCAAAATGGGATGCTGCCATTTTGCACAGCCCTATTTGGCACTTGTAAGCAGCTATCTAAGGTGACAAACTGACAGAGAGTGAATGATCAAGATAGAAGGAGGCTTTGCAGAGGGATGCTAAAGAATTGGGCCTTCCAAAATGTAAGAGTTGGTAAGCCTTAGGAAAAGCTAGACAGGTGTAGTCTTTTCCTTGTTTTTGAGGCATTTTGTTTCTGAAACACTTTTGTTCTATATAAATAAAACTCTGCTTTTTGGAGGCTATCTATTCACTGTCACTGCTTCTGGAGGGAACTGTCCTGCAGGACCTGAACCTAGTAGGTTATCTCTGCTGATACAACTGCAGCTCCAGGCCAGTCTGAGAGTTGAAAATACTGTGATTTTTTTTTTTTTTTTTTT
>NW_017728994.1:36284531-36287385 GCF_001723915.1 Gavialis gangeticus | reverse complement strand
TTTTTTTTTTTTTTTTTTTTTTTGTTTCCCCAAATAACATGATGGCTAGGAGCCTAAGACAAGAGAGGGTTGTAAGTAAAGAGGCTAGGAAGGAGCAGAAAGGCAGTCTCCCACCATCTGTGACAGAGGCAAAGCTAAAATGTATGGCTTAAAAATATCCTTCCTTTGCAACTTTCCCAAATATTTCCTGTATTGCCTTTGACCTAATGTTCTTCTCATATAACTGTACTTCTCTAAATTCTCTATCTCCTAAATGTATAATTTACTGAGATTCACAAATGCTGTTATTTTTTTTACCAAAGTGCTTCAATTTAAAGTAAAACATAGCAGCTGCCTTGATACTCTTGAGCTACCCTAACAGGGGTCAGAATCCTGTAGTCTGCAGCCCAGATCCAGTCTACATGGTTCTAGTCTATGGATCTGGGAGGGTGGGGAGGGGGGCGCTTAATCCACACTGCCAGGTATGGGGGGGAGAAGCATTGCAGCCAATTGCTGTGAACTGGATCCTCCAATCCAAGGTTGTCTACTATCAAAAGAACAGCCAACGCTCGTTCAAGGAAGCACATCAGTTACAAGAAGAGAACACTGTGCTCTAGACCCAGCTGTGTGGAGCCCCATGCCTCTCTACCATTACACAGAGGGTATGATGGGAACCAGTAGCATTCTGGGGGTTTCTCAATCAATGCCACCTCTGTTTTTGGCACAGCTAAGCACTTACTCCACTGACCAAACCAAGGTGAACCTTGTGATAAGACTTCTATGAGGAGAAGCCTTGGACTGGACCTCCCCATTCTTGGAGCACAGCAATCTCATTCTCCAGAACTGGGAGGCATTCCCAAGCCTTCTTAACTATGTATGATGACCTTCACCAGACAATGAAATCCACATTGCAGAGCCTCCACCAGGGCAGACTACAGCTGCCACCTATGTTTCTCTCTTCTGTTGCTACAAGGTAGACACCAACTGAAAGCAACTGGCCCAATTCTAGTAGTTTTACTGTGGTGAACTCACCAGGGTGGAAGTTCCTCCCCCCTCACCTCCCCCTTCCAATTTGATGACTTTGTAGATTCAGTAATCTGCATTGGCCATCACCCTCAGGAAAGGAGAAAAAGAAGGGTTCCTTTTTCCCTCTTCTTGCTCCTGTGCAGATATCCATACTCCTGAACCCATGCAGGGAAAAGGGGGGGTGGGGGTGGAGGAAAGAGTGTCATCACTTCACTCCAAATGAGTGGGAAACATGTTTTCAGCACAATCTGTGCTTCTACTGTGGGAGATCAGGGCATATGCTTGCCCACTGCCCCACAACAAAGGATGTAGGAAGTGTGCCACCCCAGGCCCTATAAGAAGGGTTGGCTTGGGGTCAAAACAAACCCCAACTCATGCCCAGCAACTGAAATCCACAACAAGCCTGGTTTGCCAGACCCTCAGGCACCCTCTGTCCACCTACAAATCCCAAGATGAACCCTCAAGCTTCTGGCATTAACTACCTGCCGGACTCTGGGTCAGCTGCAATTTCACTGACAACGCTGTTGCCTAAGCCATATAAACTTCCTTATGGCAATAGTTCAGGCCAAAAACAATTGAGATCATACATGACTCGCCTTTTTTTCCTGGTCCATGGAGTGGGAAACCACCATTCATGATGTGGAAATCCACAGGCACTGCAATAAACTTTGCTTTGGAGCAGTCCAGTTTCTGCATTACCCCCTATATTCAGGTAAGAAACAGAATCAGAGAGAGCAATTAGAGACCAGGGACAAACCAAGTCAAGAAACCAGGAGGTGGAGAGGTGAGCAAAGTCTATGAACAAAATTGAGCCAGGAAACCAGGAGGTCAGAAAGCATGTAGCAAACCCACATGAGGGTACCCTAGTTTGCCCATCATGACCTCTTAGTTCAATAGAAAACTTGTGAGGTCTATTTTACATTTGGTTATTGCACGCAACACTATTGGAAGCACTAGAAGTCTATTCACACTGATTCAGGCAGGAATCTTAATAGATACCATTCTGCAGGGACTCTGCCTCCTGGGGCAGTACCCAGACTTCCCCAGAAATACCAAGACTATGTTGATATCTTTGAGAGAAGAATTTCAAAGACCCTCCCCACACAGGCTGGTACAAAAATCAGTGTGGGGTACATCAGTAAGTCATGTCTAAAACAGAACTAGCTGCCCTCCAAGAGTACCTTCAGGTGAACCTGGCCCAGGTGGGTAATATGGGAATTTATTAAAAAAAAAAAGATGAGAACCTCTGCCTTGGTGTGCATTAACAGACCCTGAATCAAATTGCCCTCAGACACCAGTACCCACTACCTCTAATCCCCGTGCTACTGGATCTTCTAAAGACTATCTGCATAATCACCAAACTGGATCTCCATAAAGCATTCAACTTAGTAAGAAAAAAGGCTGAAAACAAATGGAAAATGGCCTTCTGTACCTGTTATGCATTTTTGAGTACCTGGTTGTGCCACCAACCATGTTCCAGCACTTTATCAGTGACACGCCATTGGACCTCCTGGACCAGTTTGTCATTACCTGCTTGGCCAACATCCTAATCTTCTCAAACGACTCTGAACAACAGGTGGTGGATGGGTCATTTTCCACCTGGAGGGATGTGGGCAGTGGGGTCCCCCAGGGCTTGGTCCTCGGACCCACACTGTTCAACATCTTCATCAGTGACTTGGATGAGGGGGTAAAAAGCCTGTTCAAATTTGCTGATGACACTAAGGTGTGGGGAGAAGTAGGAATGCTAGAAGGAAGGAATAGGCTGAAATCAGACCTAGACAGGTTACAAGGGTGGGCGGATGAAAACAGGATGGGTTTCAACACTGACAAGTGCAGTGTGATGCACCTG
>NW_017728994.1:36253623-36279531 GCF_001723915.1 Gavialis gangeticus | reverse complement strand
AGTCCCTGTTTCCCTGAGCACTGCCAGGAGTGATCAGGAATAACGGTCACAAGCTGGCAGAGGGTAGATTTGGGCTAGATATCAGGAGGCGCTACTTCACTGTCAGGGCGGCTAGGATCTGCAGCCAACTTCCAAGCGAGGTGGTGCTGGCTCCTACCCTGGGGGTCTTTAAGAGGAGGCTAGACAAACACCTTGCTGGGGTCATTTGACCCCAGTACTTTTTCCTGCCCATGGTAGGGGGTCGGACTTCATGATCTGCTTATGTCCCTTCCGATCCTACCAACTATGAAACATCTGTCACATGTCTGCATAGTGCTGAAGTGACTGCATCAAGATGGCCTCTTTGTGAAGCTTGAAATGTTCATTCAACCAGACTTCCACCAAATTTCTTTGTTTTATCCTAACCCAAGAAGGTCTAAAAATTGACCCATGGGAGGTATGTAAATGTAAAGGTGCTCCAGAGATTTCTGGAGTTCACAAATTTTTACCAGTGGTTCACCAATTTTGCCTAGATGGGGACCCCCTCTCACTACTTAGCTTTGTAAACATAATCAGATCTATTAGCCTGAGGACCAGTGAGCCTTTGAGTGCCTGAAGTAGGTTTTTATCTTAGCCCCTGTATTGGCTCCCCTAGGCCAATGCTAGGCCTTTCTGGTGGAAACGAACACCTCCAGAACTACAGTTGGTGCTACACAGTAGGGCCCAGAATAGATGCCACCTCCACGTGCCTTCTGTAGGCTTATCCCAAGAGAATAAAATTATGAAATCCTGGACCTTGAACTCCTTGCCATTACAGAAAGTGTTTAGAGAATGACAATATTACCTGAAAGGGGTTTGCCACATGCTTTCTGACTTCCTGGTTTCCTGGCTCAATTTTGTTCATAGATTTTGGTCACCTCTCCACCTCCTGGTTTCTTGACTTGGTTTGTCCCTGGACTCTAATTGCTCTCTCTGATTCTGTTTTCTACCTGAATACAGCAATATTGATCCTTAGTTGGCTCGCAGGACTGGCTGCCCACATACCAGCACTGACAAGTTGTAGTGCCAGGCTGCCTCAAACTGAAGCTGGGTCGTTCTGGACAGCTGTTGGGAAATGTTGCTGACTGCTGCTCTACAGCAAAAAAACTATAGTAGTACAGGCAGCACTGTTGTCACACTAATGCTGCTTGTACTTATGATGAAGTTAACCTCAAAATCTCACCCTGATTTATTGATACCCTTGTCAATATTTGAAAGGGCATTTTTAAAGGATATTGAAAAAAGAGGTGGTTGATAAAGAATATAAAAATGAATTGAGGACTAAAGAAAATGCATCACAACAAGAGACTTGGTCCATGTCTACATGTTTGACTAGATCTGGAAGTTGTGCTATCAAGCTCACCTTGCTACTTACTAACCTAGAAGCAGTAAAGCCATGTCCTTTCAGGGCCATAATTGAGCTAACTAACATGGGATGCAGACAGGAGTTACAATTTTAACCCAATCTGGCCACAGAAGCAATTTATAGCTGTGACCAAACAAAAAGTCCATGTCTGCAGACAGCTTAAAAATGGCTGATCGGGTGAAAATCTGCCTCCTCATTGCATGAGGTATTAGATAAAGATGTTTCAAATGTAGCATCTTCTGTAACTTGTGTCTGGGCTGCTTCTAGCCTGTCACTATTTTCAGAATGGGAGGGGGGACGGAAGCAGAGGGAGTTCAGTTTTGGCCTTTTTCAGCCCTTCCTGGAGGGTGGGGTGGGTCTATTGGAGCCTCCCTGATGTGTGTGTGTGTGTGGGGGGGAGATGGGGGGACCTCCAATTCACCCACTTAACCTTTCAGCACTGGTTGGTGAGTCCCAAGAACGAACTCCCTCTGCTGTCTTACCTCCTCCCATTCTGAAAACAGCAAGCACTGGCAGAGCGCCTGGCAGTTACTATGAGAACCTGGCTGCAGGATCCCAGCCAGCTGCTAGATTCTCCTCCCCACAGAACCAACAGTGAACTTGTGTTTGGTTTGGGGTAACCTTGTAACACAAAACACTTTGCAGAAATTTTTCTGAGTTATGGCTAACTGGTGGCAGACTAAATGGCATCATCATTCAGCAGTACTAATTAGCCTGCCTGAAGCACATATAATGGGAGGCCCTTGGCTCCATTACAGAAAATGGGAGAGAAAAGTGGTGTCTATGCCTTTAAGCCACAAGCACAGACTAGGCTCAGCTCACTCCCTGGCTATAAAAGCACAGCAGCAGGCAGATCTAGTCAATTGGCCTTTGAACAGCTTGGTAATAGGAGCTGGAGGCTGAGTGATAGATATGAGGGAGGAGCCTGTCCGCAAGCTGGAGAGAAGCTGGATAAAGCGCGTGTAGGTACTGGAAGAAGATTAAGGCCTATCAAGCTAAGAGGCATGGTTGTAAGGGTAGCAGGGAGGCTTTACTGCGGCAAAGCTGGACTGGGTGTGGAATGGGCTAGAAGGCCAGAAGAAGGACTACTTGTGGAGCATGTCATGGGTTCAGAGAAAAGGCCTGTGATGTGATAAAGTGAGGCATTAAGAAAAGATGCCATTCTATTTGAATTAAGTGCCTATACCAACTATTTTGTCAAGGTGTATTTTTAACAAGAGTAAAAAATTGGAGTATCTTCATCTCTTGATGCTCTTTGGCTGTCTTCATGGATAAATCTCTCTAATTAATAACATGTTATTGGGTTCTAGGAAGAGGTGCCATGTATTCCCATTTAGCAATCATGATGGGGAAATAAAGTCCTGCTACTTACTCTGTTTTTGTGGTTTAGTACTTGCCAAATGTTCAGGCACAACTACCTGGCTTGTATATGTGGTGCCTAGTACTACAAGGCAGTTTCCATCTCAGTGCTAGCTAGACACAGGATTGCTTAACTTGCAAGATCAGAAGATATCAGTTGCATTCAGTCCAGCACATTCATTTCAGTAGATGTATAATGGGTTAAATGTTATACTCTGTGTTATTGGGATAGGCAGGCAGAATGATATATCATATTTATCCAAATCCAAGATGACTTTGAATTTAAAACAACCCCCAATAATTAGATTGTATAAATGGAAAATTATGCATCTGTTATAATTTTGTGTGTGCAATATCTAAGTATTAGAGAGACATCTTAAATTTGTTCCAAACCACTGGAGGGACAGCCTGACCCTTGCACCTTGCTTCCCCACCACTTGCACCCCCCCCACCTACATCCTTGCTGTCTTTCCCCCATTGCCTCTGCTGCCTGTCCCCTACCCAATCTCCAACCCTCACTGCTGCCTAAACCCCCATTTGCACTGCTGCCATATTCTCTACCTTATTTCCCCAAGATGCTGCTGCCTGATTAGCAGTCCTGTCCCCTGAGGCACTTCTGCCCCATATCCTGACACATGAGACTTCCCCCTCACACCTCCCCCACTGATGGAGGGGGAAAAAAACTCATCTTGGATTTCAGTGAATATGGTAGTGGTCTTCTGTGCCCTAAAATATATAACTATATAAATTAATTAAAGGGATTTGGTATTTGATGCAATGATAATCTCACTCTTCCTTTGTAGCCAAACTGAGCATAGAATGTAGGACTTTTGACTCCTTGGTCATGTCTATACATGTGCTTTAATACACAGTAGCCTATTTTACTGCACATTAATGTGTTATATAAAAAAAAAGTGCTAATACACTGATGTGCAGTAAAATAAGCTATTGTGCATTAAGTGTCACTAACAAAGCATATGTTTTTGTTACTGCACATTGGGGCTGTGGCGGGCTAGTAGGGGGCGCTCCTGTGTTGAGCCACCCACCTCCCTGTGCCCAACCACCTTCCAGGCTCTGAGTGCCTCCCTGGGGGCGCCTCATGTCTGACTGACCCCCTTCCTGGAGTACACCCATTGGCCTGGGGGTTCCACTGCCACCACCCAAGGCTGGGCTTGATTCTGGCTCTGTGCACCCTGGGAAACACAGGCCTAGTAGCCCTTGAGGGACTTGATTCACTTCAAAAACTTGGGATGCTTCCCTCTGTCAGAAGCACAAGTAGTGGTCTCCCTTAGTCGGCCGAACCCAAGGGGCCCCAAGGCATAATCTAGACCCACTCCCAATAAGTCTCCCACACTAAGTACAAAGGAGAACTTTATTGGTTACAAGGGGTAGGGTTGGAATAGGGTACAGGGTAGAGCAATATCAGAGAAATCCCATAGAGCAAACTGGCATGGCTTTGATCATGCATCTGAGTTACAGCAAACTATATATCTAGTTAGATCTCAGGTAGCTTACTCATAAGTATCATCCAGAGGCAGGTGGAGATTCCCTCTGGAGGCAGGCCGTTCCTTGATCATGAGTTTTGAGACAGACGGCAAGTTTCAGATGGTTCAGCTCTTCTCTCTCTTTGAGTCTTCCTCATGGCTGCTGCCCCTCCTCCTGGGCAGTCCTTAACTTATATAGCCCTCGTGACCTCATTTACCTGGTCCAATGGAGGCCAGCACCCACTGGCTGTCAGCCAACCAATTTGAAATGCATCACTAGTTGCTGGGCAGACTGGCAGTTCCTAGCTCCCCAGGGAGGAAGCTCTTCACCCAGGTATGTGATGCCAATCACGTAGGCAGAGGGGACAGGTTTCCGCCCTCTCTCAGGTTATATCCAGCTCAGGTTACCTAAAGAGATAGGGTAAGGTGCGTATCCTCTGCTGGGCCCATCCTAACCAAATTGTCACAGAGCAGAGTTTTTGGGGAGAAACAGAGGTGGCCTTCTGCCACACGGGTAGCCTTATGCGCATTTATTTAGTACCTTACACTGGAGGTATTAAATTTTAATGAGCATTTGGAAAAGCACATTAATGAACATGCAGACAAGGCCCTTGTGTCACATCTGAGCCATCTTATACTGCTGTTTCTCACAGGGTTAAGGCAGCATACGGTAAGCTCTCAGTGGAGAGGACCTATCTTCCTTAGATTTATTGAAAGAATTATTCAAGGAATTTTTTTTAATGATGCTAAAAACCTCTTGGCTATGTACTGTCAAACTGAATCCAAGCTGTAATAAAGCCCTCCAAATTTTCAACCAACATGAGGATAAACTTAATTGATACAAAATCTTGTATGCAAAGAGCTTAATTAAATGTCTGTTACTTTTGCTAAAGGCAAGGCACACCTGACTGAAACCCACAATACTGGAATTATGCACCAAAGCTATATAATTGTATCTCTTGACACCTCAAGCGCATATTTTGTTCATACAACCAAATACACACTCACAAATGCATCCCCCCTTTTGCTTGCTCAAGGCTGGTATGACTATAAAGCGATGGTTACAATAAGCAGCCCCTAGCAGCCCACAGGCACTTTGCCATGTTTGTATATCTTGAGGCAAAGACTGTGGGTTTATTCTACAGCTCCTGTTGTTTGAGTAAGGCCTTTCTTTCATCACTAGGGGAAAAAAAGGATACTGTGGTAGAATACAAATGTGAACAAAGTAGCTGTACTTTTAAAGTGTGCTAGCTGATTGAAGTAAGTATTGGGTGATTTTCATGTGTTTTTTGTCCTGCATTAGTTAGTTTTTGTGTTTTACCTAACATGGCCAGATTGCACCTTTCTTTCTAGGGTACATGTAAATGACACCAGGCCAATCACAAAAAAGATGTTCAAGCTAGTTAACATTAGCATAGTGTTCCAGAGAAACAGAAATTTAACCTGGGCAGGGTATTACACTGATGTGGCTGTTCAGTGTCTGGTACCCAACCTGGCTCATGCAGAGCTGGCTTGGGTATCTTGTCACAGTGCCACATTTTGCTATGTAGACATACCCCTTGTTGGGTTGTAACAGAGGCATAGCTCGGCAGTTTTTTGCCCTGCACAGTGGTGACACATAGGGCAGTGGCTAGGCCACAAACAATGGCCTTTGTTATTTTTTCACCCTCGGCTTACCACCTCCCTTCTGCCCTTGTTACACTATTGGGTTGTATAATGTGTCTGAGTGTGCCCACTTGTGTAAAAGAAGAAAGAGAGGAGTGTGTGTGTAGGGGAGAACTGTGTGTGTAAGACTGGAAGGACTCTGTATGTAAGAAGGAAGGATGTGTGTGTCTGAAGAGATGTATCTCTGTTAGTGTGTGTGTGAGAAGCATGGGCATGTGCATGAAGGAGAGGGAGAAGAGGTTGTGTCATTTGTATGCGGGGCTGTGTAAGAAAGATGTACCTTACATCTGACCTTATTCTTATAGGAACTCTTACTGGAGAGACCAAACCAGGGCTGTTGGACTCGGTTCAAATCAGGTGCCCTGGAGGAATTTGGGATTTGGATTCTGCTACTATGATCTCTGTTTTTCAGAGGGTGGGGAAGGGGGGAGGCAGAGGGGCCGGCATACTGAAGTACTGCACAACAGTACAACTAGAACACACACAGATGGTAAGTGTTGCTACTGAATCTCAAGGATGTACTTTTGTACAGGGTTCCCCTGCCAAATCTCAGTGCCCCAGGAATCCTGCCCTTCATCACTTCTTAGGAAAGAGAGAAAAGGTAAGGGCCCTCACACATCATGGACAAATTACTTGAAAAGGCAGAGTAGTTATCTGTGGGGCAGGGGGAAGGAGGTGCAAAAAAGGTTGGGGAGGATGTCTCACTTGTTCCTTTCTGTGTGTGGGCCAATTCACGGCACTAGAAAGAACAAGAAGATGCATTGCCCCCCAGTCATGCACCAGCTTGAATAGCCAGAAGGGGACTTAATGGCAATTAAATTCCTCATTAGTATTAGCAGGTCCCTGGCTCTAACAAAAGCCCAGTTGCAGGCCCTGGCCTGTCAAGAGACAGGCTAATGTGAAAACAGCTGCTTTTGCCTTTTGTTCTTTGTCAGTTGCCATTTCTCTGGGCTCATGATGAACCCTGCTCAGCAACTGCATTTTCAGTGCTCTCTCTCTGCCATGTAAAGAGGAAGGCTGGACAAAGATCTGGGTAAGGCCTAACCTTAGAGCAGGGCTGAGGCCATAACAGAAGCACCCAAGGTGCAGCCATATCAGATTCAAACAAATCTGCAAATTCTGCTAAATACCTAGTCACGACTCAGGATAAGGACATGAGAAGGAAGGAAGAAAGAGCAGGACTGTCCAATTCACGAGTGACCAGGGGCTGCAGGCTCTCAGCTTCCTCCACCCCCACTGACATGGGCAGACCATACTGCAGGAGGACCTACCTGGGAACTAGGTGATGCAGCAAGGGACTTTTTTAAGTGCTTGAATCGGGTAAGAATCTTTACTCCCCCACGCTCCACCACCTCTTGGCAGTCCTCCTTTTCCCTCCATGCTCAGCAACACCTTCCCACCTATCCCATTCACCAAGGGGTGGGAGGAGTGCCAAAGCTGCTCTTGCCTCACTTCAACAGGACAGTACAGGGAAGGTTGGTTCCTCCTCCCTAACCTGCGTGCAGGCTAGCAAGTAACACTTGGGGGGGATCAGTCAGGGAAGAGTTGCTGTTGAGTCTGGGGGGAGTACAAAATCACCAATCGGGGAGGGGTGTCCCCCAGCAACCAATCGCCAACCGTGAGGTGGGTCCCCCAGCAGCCAATTGCCGAGTCTGAAATCACCAGTAGCGAAACCAGAAGTGCACTTCTGTGGGCACTTGCAGTTTCATGGCTGGCATTTCCTGGGTGGTGCATGGCCTGTCTCAGGGGGTGCACTGTCGCCCATGATCTAGTCCAACCCCCTGCTCAAAGCAGGACCAACTAGATCATCCGAGCCAAAGCTTTGTCTAGCTAGGTCTTAAAAACTTCCAAGGACGGAGAGTCCACAACCTCTCTGGATAACTTGTTCCAGTGTTTTACTACCCTCCTGGTGAGAGAATTCTTCCTAATATCGAACTTAAACTTCCCTTGCTGCAACTTGAGACCATTGCTTCTTGTTCTGTCATCTACCACCACTGACAACAGTTTAGCTCCATCCTCTTTTGAACCCCACCTTCTGGTAGTTGAAGGCTGCTATTAAATCCCCTTTCAGTCTTCTCTTCTCCCAACTAAATAAGCCTTGTTCCCCACAGCCTCTACTCATAAGTCATGTGCCTGAGGCCCCTCACCATTTTTGTTGCTCCCTGCTGGACTCTCTGCAATTCATCCACACCCTTTGTGTAGCATGGGACCCAAAACCAGACACAGTACTTCAGGTGTGGCTTCACCAGTGCTGAATAGAGGGGAAAAATTACTTCCCTTGGGCTGCTGGCAACACACTTATCAATGCAGCCCAGAATGCCAACAGCTGTCTTTGCAACAAGGGCACACTGTTGGCTCATCTTCAGCTTATTGTCCACTGTAACCCCCCAGGTACTCTTCTGTAGAGCTGCTGCCCAACCAGTCAGCCCCCAGCCTGTACTGGTGCATGGGATTGTTTTGTCCCAAGTGTAGGACACTTGTTGAACCTCATGAGATTTCTTTGGGCCGATCCACCAATTTTTCTAGGTCACTCAGAATCCTAGCCCTTCCCTCCAGCATATCTAGTACTTCCTCACTTTGATGTCATCTGGAAACTTGCAGAGGGTGCACTCTATGTCATCTCCCAGGTCGTTGATGAAGACATTGAACAAAACTGGCCCCAGGACTAACCCCAGGGGCACTCCACTGGATACCAGCTGCCAACTAGACATAGAGCAATTGATTACTACCCTTTCAGTCTGATGATCCTGCCAGTTTTCTATCCACCTTACAGTCCATTCAGGCCGCCTGTACTTCCTTAGCTTGCCTACAAGAATGCTGTGGGAGAGAGTACCAAAAGCCTTCTAAAATCAAGGTGCATCACATCCACTGGTCTCCTCATATCCACAGAGCCAGTCACATCATCATAGAAGGCAATCATGTTGGTCAGGCATGAGTTGCCCTTGGTGAATCCGTGCTGACTGTTCTTAATCACCTTCTTCTCCTTCAGGCACTTAGAAATGGTTTCCTTGAGGATCTGCTCCATGATTTTTCTAGGGACTGAGGTAAGCCTGACTGGTCTGCAGTTCCCTGGATACTCCTTTTTCCCTGTCATATGGGCACTATGCTTGCTCTCCTCCCATCATCTAGGACCTCTCCTGATTGCCATGAGGTTTCCAGGATGAAGGGCAGTGGCTCTGCAGTCACATCAGCCAACACCCTCAGGTGCTTCCCATTCAGTCCTACAGACTTGTACACCTCCAGTTTTTCTAAATAGTCCTTAACCAACTCCAATTACTTTTTGACCTTCCTGACTTCTTCCCTGCATGCCGGAGCAGTGCTTTTATACACCTCCCTAGTTGTTTGTCTAAGTTTCCACTTCTTATCCTTTTTGTGATTTAGTTTACTGAAGAGTTCCCTGCAAAGCCAAACTGGTCTTCTGCCACACTTACCAGTCTTCCTGCACATTGGGATGGTTTGTTCCTGTGCCCTCAGTAAGGTTTCTTTAAACTACAGCTAGCTTTCCTGGACTCCTCTCCCCCTCAGACTGGCTTCCCAGGGAATCCTGCCCATGTGTTATATGAGTGAGTCAAAGTCTGCTTTTCTGAAGTCCAGGGTCTTTACTCTGCTGTTTTCCATCCTTCCTTTCCTCAAGGTCCTGAACCCAGTCATCTCATGGCCATTGCTGCACAAGTTGCCAACTACTACTACATTCCCCACCAATTTTTTCCTGTTGTGAGCAGCAGGTCATGAAGAACATGGTCCCTAATTGGTCGCTCCAGCACTTGTACTAGGAAGTTGTCCCCAACACCCTCCCAGCAGATGTTAGGATGACTGAAGTCTCCCATAAGAACCAGGGTTTGTAATTGGGAAACTTCTGCTAGCTGTTTGAAGAAAGCCTCATCTACCACTTCCTCCTGGTCTGGTGGTCTATAGCAGCCCCCCACCACATCATCACTCTTGTTGCTCTCCCCTCTGACCCTAACCCAGAGACTTTCAACAGGTCTATCTCCAGTTTCATACTGGAGCTCTAAACAATCATTCAGCTCTTTTACATAAATTGCAACTCCTCTTCTGCCCGGCCCATCCTTCCTGAGCGGTTTATACCCATCCTTGACAGTGTTCCAGTCATGTGAGCTATCTCACCAAGTCTCTGTTATTCCAATCATGTCATAGTTCCTTGACTGTGCAAGGACTTCCAGTTCTTCCTGCTTGTTTCCCAGGCTCCATGCATTCATGTACAGGCACCTAAGGTAACTAGTTGATTGCTCTGATTTCTCAGGAAATATGAAAACAGCTCCCCTGTTGCCATTTCCTGCTTGCTTTTTCTCCAGGTCACCCACCCAATGCGTCGGAGCCTTTGATTAATTGAGTCTGCTCTGACGCATTGTAATAAGAGCATGTCGGAACAGGCACTGGGCATGTGTATAGGTGCCCTAGGTGATGCAAATCTAAACTCCTCAGTTGCCATGTGGACACTTGTGTCTGTAGAGGTGTCATCCTTCTCCACCTTGGAAGAGAGATCCTATTTTGCTGGAGTAGCTTTTTTCAGAACTTGTGCAGCTGGGAACTGTCATTTAGGTATGTAAAGTGAAATAGGATTCCACCTTCAGGGACTTGCCCAAGGGCACCCAGATGTCTGTGGCAGAGCAGGGAATTGTCTCCAGTTTCCTAAGTCCTAGGCCAGTGTTCTGTCCCCTGAACCATTTCTCTCTCCACAGGTTTGACCCATCGTTCTCAAACTATTTTGTGGCCATTTGTAATTTATGGAATGTGATTAGTCACACAACATTACTTCTACTTCTGACTGGATGACTGAAAGATTTTAAAAAGAGGTGAATATTGAATAGCATATGCAGAACGGGATCATTACTATCACTGCTAGGTAAAAGAAGAGAAATCCAAATAGTCATTTATTATAATCTGATGAATGGCAAATAGCCTGCATTTTCTTTGAAGATCCTGCAGAAAGAGAGACAGTGGGCCCAATGCTGTTTCTGATTTTGGTTATGCTGGCATAAGGCCACAGTAACTATCTTGATATGCCTTTTTCTAAAAACAAGCAGGGTTTAGAGAGAATCATATGGTCTGTAAGGAATCCATGATTTAGGGAAGGCAGACAACAGATCCACTGTTCTTGCACAGTAGAGTTCTGCAAATGCAGGCCACGGAGTCTAGGTTAAGACTGATTTCATATGTAAATGTCTCCAATACCAATTTTTTAGCCTCAGGTCAGTGTTTGGCCAGCCATGATAATATAGGGGCACTATGCAATAGAACTACTGAAGTCAATTCATGCTCAGTGAAATGTGTTTGAGACTGTTGTGACACATGGACTCAGGAGTGCAGAAATCTGTATGTATTTGTAATGCAGGACAGTGAACCCAGTTTCAGTTGGATGCACCGGCAAAATGCAGGACTGAGTTAGTGCTGTGCCTGTAGAAGAAAGGAAGAGTCTCAATACTATGCATACTATCTATTGTTAAGGTGTCCTGGATGTCTTACTCGCTCAGTAACCAGTGTCAGGGTCAAGTCTCCTGCTGTAATCCCTCACTTTACATATCTACTCCCTGACTTTCCTTGAAATCATCCTGTAGTTTCAGTTTGCTGCTCTGGGTATATTTCACTTGCACAGGTTATTTTTGTTTTAATTTTGTTGTGCTTATGAGGGGTCAGTGGTTTCAGGGTGAAATGGAGGACTACCAGGTATCATTTTGTAGTGTATGAGCAAAAGGTTAGCCATTTTTAGTTATCAAGCAGGAAAACTTCGATGTCTGGACTCCTATCTAGAGGAATCTTAAAGGAGTCACTTGGACTTTGCATCATTTTTCCCAGTTGTGCAATGAAAGGATAATTTGGCCTACTACCAAAAGACCACGCTAAAGTCCAGAATTAATAAGCTGATTATTTTATGTGACCCAATTCCCAAATGATGCCTAGATTACAAAAAGGACCCAGAATATAGTCAGAGATAAGTGGGCGAGTGGCAGCTCTCAGCTGACAGAGATACAAAGCAGTTAGCTCCTGCCTAAACTACTTCCTCCTCCTGGTTTTGGGGTAAGTTAAAGCATCCTGCCTGTCTCCTACCCCACTCTGATGCATTTTGTGTAGCATACAACCTACTTCAGGCCATGTGAAAATTCTGGGGCTGCTATAAATTAGAGCAGCCCCATAGCTCATCTAACTCTCTCTCCGGGCCTAGTGCATATTGGCCCACAAAGTTATGGTACTGTAACTGAGTGCTTTACTGCCTTTCCCCACTGCATCCTAGAATATGTGCAGAAGAAAACATCGTCTGTGAGCTTCTTGGCTTACTCATGACATCATGATCATTCATCATTTGGAGGCTGATCAAATGAGAAACATCAGCTGCTTAAGGAAGGATTCAGTCGCATTAAATACTGAGCATCCTCAGGTTCCAGTAAGGCCAGTAGGAGTGGAAGGTGATCAGCAAGTTGCACCATAGGTCTCCAAGGCCCACATCCTTAAAGGTATTTAGGCACTTAGGGCATCTTCATATGTGCTCTGGGATGGAGGGGGAGCACCCGTAGAGCTGCTTTAATTAAAGCGCCCCACAGCATCACGTATTCGGTGTCCTGTGCTTCAAAATGGTGGCAGAGGCACTTTAACACGTGTTCAACTAACTTTAAGTGCCCCTGCCACTATTTTGAAGCACAGGGACACTAAATAGATGCAACATAGAGGCTGCTGGAGCATGCTAATTAATCGAGTCTGCTGATTAGCATGTGTCAGAGCAGATGTCCAGCACGTGTATAGGTGCCCTTAACTTCCATTTGAAATCCACTGAAATGACATCAGATTCAATGGGAGTTAAGTCCAGATCCTCAAAGGGAGGTAGGCAATTAAGTAAGTGTTTCCTTTGTCAAAGAGCTACCTGTCAAAAGGACAGACATGTGTTTCAATAATTCTCCAGGTGCCTGCAGGACCTGACGGTGCAGTGGGTAATAGTTACTTCTGGTGCTTCTCCTCATGTTGACATCCAGAGCTATTGCTAAGCTCCCAAGGCCCTCACCTGTGCATGTGTCTGTGCACAGAACAGTGAGGTTCCTCTGCATCTAAATATTTTTTGGCATATTGGCCATGCAGGCTAGATCTAGGTGGGAGTAGTGATGCTGACGGAAAGCTTGATGATGCCTTGGAGGCACAACAGTCCACAGGCCATGCTGGTTGTAAAAGGATGAATATACAGCTTAGATGAGTAGAGTCCAATCTCCAACTGCTGATGGCCAGAGATCTGACAAACCCCATTATCTAACCATAACGTAGGTAATTAGCAAACAGCTGTCCACAGACACCTGATCCAAAGTGCATGCCCACCCCCCAACCCCCATTTAAGTGCTGCCCTCAGGGCTTGCACCCAGTCACTGGTGATCAAGTTGTTAACGTGCAAACTTAGAAACCATCCCAGTGTAACATGACATAAAACAATCATACTAATAGGAAGGGCGGAGGGAGCTTAAACAAACACGTGTGAGAGCATATTTCCTCTGCCTATCAAAGAGGAGAGGTAGTGTGGTAAATGCTGAAGTGATCATGGATTAGTGGATATTGCAGCTCGAGAGTCAGGGGTAGCTGCACCCCCTCTGGCTGATAGTAGTGTAAACTGGGAAAAAGCTTCGTGGAATCCAAGGAATGGCAGTGGGATAAACCTACTAGGGAGGAGAATCAGTCTCCATGCTGTAAACCTTGCCCTGAACAATTAATATCATACATTTTTAGACTTTTCAACAGGACATTGTTTTTCTTTGTCAGACAAACCCATTGGGGTTGTGATTCTGAAGCATTCCTACCAGACAGTTTCTACTGCCCCAACCCCCTGAGGCTGAACTTTCAGCAGCAGCTGGTTTTTGGGAGCTGAAGGTGCAGATCCTGAAGTTTGGTTCTTTTGTTCTCAGAAATGTAATTGAAGATCTCCCACTGTCTGGTGCATCTTAAAGGACATGATGCTTATGGCTCTGTGGAGTGAGGCTTACTACACTTTGCTTTTATTGAGCCAGGGAAGAATGGGGCCATCCCTCAGAATGACGGCTTAGGAATTGCTGGGTCATGTTCCTTCCTGTTTGTGACTGGTGGGACTAATGTTGCTACAGGAATTTTTTCTTTCTTTTTTAGTGGAGAACAATGCTACTGCCTTGCTTTTGGAGTAACATGGATCCTGCTCCTTTTTTTATTATGCTTAGGGGAAAGCAGCTCCCACCTCTGCGCTAATGAAGACCTTGTATATCTCTAGTGCACCAGAAACTTTCTTGGATGTGTTTGTTCATTCTCCTGCAGTGTCTAGAGCAGGGATCCTTAACGAGGGAGCCATAGCACTCTGAGGTTCCTTGAGATCCTTTGAAGGGTACTTCAGGGTGCCACACAATATTAGCACTGTTAGATGTGCACATGATTCATAAGATAAGCCCAGGGATTTCAAATAGCGACAAAAAACATTTCTGACCTGCTGTGGTCTTTCTGAGTTTTTTGCAATTGAAGAATTAATATAATTTTCCTGCAGTAAAAAAAAAAAATTGTGAAAAAAGTAAGAACTGGCATCGCCAGGGGGAACCTTAAGTCTAAAAAGTTCTAGTATCACTGGTCTAATGTACAAATTGTGAACTACAGGTGGGTGGGCTGACCTTAGAGCAGCGGATGAAAGGTCTTACAGCACTCCTTCCCAAGGGAGAGTTCCTATCTAGGGATGGGATCTATCTCTGATTAAAGCAGAAGCTTAGAACTTCTCAAAGACAATGTTCAGTACCAGCTCTTCTGGAAACCATGGGTGCATCCAGATGAGTGTGCACATACCCTTTGCGGCACCTCAGAGGTTTTTGAGGTACTGCAAAATGCACATGGTGCATGGGAAAAAGTTCTCTGTGCTGCGTACTTATAGCATGGAGCCAAAATTAGATACTAGGAAATCTTGGTTAAAAAAAAATGGGGTGGTGCACATAGTTGTAGAGTGAGCCACCCGGAACCAGAGCTTGGCTGGCCAGAACCATGCTCTGGGTGCCAGCCAGGCTCTGTGCACCCAGATCACTACTACTGCAACCTCGGGAGGCCCCCAAGACCCTAGGTAAGGCTTCTGGGGCCAGCTCGGGTGCTGATCCCAGCCTCCCCTATCCCACCCAAAGCAATTTGCCATGTGCCACAGCGTGCATGCAGGAGAGCCTCCCAGGGAAAACTATGTGCCACTGCTATTTGTCCCTGGGGAAACTCCCATGCATGCTCATCTGAATGCACCCCATGTTAGCAACAGACAGACACACTATTGCTGGAAGTATACCAGTGTGCTATTGCTAGAAGTGCACCAGTGAAAAAGTGTCAATAGTTTGAGGAAATGTGCACCAGGTGTCCTGTTTTGGAATAAGATCACTTTTACACTGAACTCTGATTTCCATTTTTACCCTCAACAGTACACTTACTCTCTTCCAGCAAGCTCATGACAGGAGTAAAATTGGCTTCTTGGAGCTACTTTACCAGCTAAAGGGCTGATGTTGCCTGCTGGAAAGCAGGGCAAAGGCCCAGCTCTCTGCTGAAAAATAGTTGTGCAAAGAGGCTACTTTTGCATGAGTGAAATAATTGGCAAAGGCCACCCTGGAAGTTTTCTTGGATTTATAAAAGAGTGGATGTTAAAGTGAGGCTGTTATGATGTGATCTGTCTTTTAAAATCTAACCATAAACAATCAGCATTATTACAATGAACTCATTGCAAGGTCATAGTTAAAACTGGGTCCAGTTTTGGTTTTTGTTTTGGGGTTTTTTTGGGGAAGGGGGTAATAGTTAGTAGGGGTGTGTAAAGCAGGCAGTCTTTGATTCAGATTTGGCCCGATTCAGGAGACAGTGATTTAATCACTGTCTCAATTCAGTTCAGCTGAATATGAATCTGAAGATTCGATTCTGATTCGGAGTATCAGTGATTTGGCCTTTGACACAGCTTTATATATCTTTTCTATGTACCTCAAGGTACCAGGTGTGGCTCATGAATGCTGAGATGGTGGGGAGGATGGAGCATCCCACAGGAGCGCAGGAGGGTCCCCTGTGCTATTGGCGGTGGACAAAGAAGTGGACTGGAAATACTTCCAGTCCACTTCCAAAAGTAGTTCTGGTCCACTTCTGGGTCTGCTGCCAAGCATGCAGGGGACTCTCCTGTGCTCCCGTGGGACTCTCCGTCTGCCCCACCAGCTGAACTTTCACGAGCCATAACTGGTACTTTGAGGAATGTATTAAAAACATATAAAGCTGTGCTTATGGATGAATCATCAAATCTCTACGATTCGATTTGGAGGCTTCTGATTTGATTCAGAAAGACTAATGGGTTTCCTGATTTGATTTGGATTCGGAGATTCAGCTACTGAATCGGGCCGAATCTCCTTCGAATCGAATCAGTGACTGAAGCTTCTCACAGCCCTAACAATTAGTCAATATGTTCAAAGTCTTTTGACAACACCATATTTTAGTGGGTGTCCTTGAATATAACACCCACTCCCTCTTTTTAAGGCAGAAATAAGGGAAAAATATTTTTCCAATGTTATGGTTGCATAGATCAGAGATGGAGTCTAATCTTCATCAGATTCACCCCCCTTTCCTGCTTAAATTAAAGTTCAGACCCTAGCTGCTTCTGAACACTGATCACAATTTTGAAAAGAACTAAAAAGTCTTCATAGGTTTTGAAGAGGAGAGAGACTAGGAGCAGCTAGCAGACAACAAAATCACCTTTAGAAAAGTTAAATTTATTAGTGGAAAGGAAAGACATTAGTACCTCTGGAGTAAAGAACAATGGGTCATTTAAGTCAATTGACACCCTTTGCTGCCTGAATAATAAAGCTGCTTTACTGTGGAGCAGGAATCAAAGCAGGGTGCTTCTGCCCAGGCAGAAAAAAAAAAGGCTTCCCTGCTCAAGTCACATAGCCCAATTTGGGGGTGGGAAGTTGTCTTTTTTGTGGGGGGAGGGGGAGCAGGTTCATGTTGTATGTGAGAGAGAGTACCATAATGAATACTGAAATCATTTTTAAAGGGCTCTACATTTCTATGTATTTGTTAGTTGCATGTGGTTTTTGTTTGAAATACTGATTTCAAACATGGTTAGAATATAGACATATAGATTTTGGTCCTACTCTCTCACCATTCTTCGCTCACTCTCCACCCCCTAAGTATTTCACTGGAAATTTAAATTAAATTTTAGCTGTTAATTAGTATGAACATAAAATACTCTCAAGTGTATACTTTGTATTTATACAAATTTTGAAATGAAATTAAGAGTCTTTAGAGCCTAAAGTCTTAAGATCTTTTAAAGTATGTCAGTTCAATGACATTGGACTTGTAAGATACAAAATGAGAAATTTCAAGAGAGAAAAAAGATGCCACCTTTATGAGTATTCTAAACATACTGTATTTGTTTTTGAAAACATTATTAAGAATTAAATTTATGGCTGTATGCTTTCTTATTTATAGTAGTTTTTAAATTAAAGTAAAAGGCACAAGTTCTGTTATGAATTTATGTATACCTGTATTTGTTCAGAAAAAAAAGTCAGACACTTGTTCAAGTGTTTTGTATGTGCATTTGAAAACACTTTGCAATAAAAATGACATTGCTCTGAGGCTGCCTCAAATGCTTAGGCTCCAAAAATTTATAGTGTATTATCCATATTTGTATATTCCTGTATTTCATTATAGCATTAATATTTAAGACAAAAATTAAGAAATCTGTTATTAATGTGCCATTCAAAATGATAAAATCCAATAATTTAAAAAAATTATTACAACATTATGTAAGTCTTTCAATGATGTGAATAAACAGATGCTATGTACATGGTTTAGTTCTTTCAATGCCATAAAAACAATTAATAGAAAATAAATTTATATAATAACTATTGTTTCAGCCTAAATAACATTGTAGGGAAATGCTGTTGGCAAAAATTTTAAGCGTGTATTCTGATTAGAACAAAGGGTTGTAGTTAACTGTTGGAGTTATCAAGTATGATTTTTTTCATTTTATTAAACATTATTATAGAATTTTAATCCTTAAGATTTGTATTTCCTATTGTTTATTGTCTGTTTGTTTTTTAATTGGTGGGAACAACTTTAGTTAAAAATACCCCAAAACTGGGGTGCTTAATGTTTATTTCCATTACAGTGAGTGCATCTACATGAGATGCTTATAATGTGCATTGGACTAATTTAAGGTGCATTTAAGTGTAACAAAAAAACCATGCACTAGGTGAATGTGCATTAGATTAGTCTAATGCACATTTTTCTAATACCTGAAAATACAGGGTGTTTTTACACATGATCCAGGAGTGGGAGAAGCAGGTGCTTTAGAGAGGCTCCAAAAGCGGCCCTAATTTTTAAATCACTGCTGTATTTCATGAGTCAGCTTCCCAGTGCTTCAGTATGGCAGTGGGGGTACTTTAAAGGCCATCGAATGAGCTTTAGTTAAAGCCCCCCCCCCGCCACCACTCTGAATTGCAGGGACACTGATACACTAGACACAGAGGCTGGCTTGAGAGCACTAATTGGCATGCTCCAGCAGACTCAATTAATTTGCTTGATTAATCTTAATTGAATTTGCTCCTGGTCAGCCAGTTAATCAAGTCTGCTCCGATGTGCTGTAATTACAGCACATTGGAACAGCCTCCCAGCCCATCTACAGGCACCCACAGGTACTAGATTTAATGTGCACTAGTTAATGCATATTAGTAAACATGTAGACACCAGGGGGCCAGCCTCTGGCCAGGGGCAAAGCATCATGGCTGAGAGCCCCTTCAGACATGGGTCAGAGGTGGCTCCTCTCAATCTCCTGCCTAGTTTTTAACCCATGCCTTGTCTTTTGGACATTGAGGCTTTCCTTGATGGCCCTGTCTGGGCAGCAGCAGTGTTGCATGGCCCCTGCCAGAGCCAGAGGGCTCTGCTGACTGCTTCTTGGCCCCTGGGCATCATGCCTCTACAGTGATGGCACATTTTGGCTCTGGCACTCAAGCAAGCCCTGGCCTTGCTCTCAGGACCTTGTGGTGCACCTGCCTGCAGACTTTGGAACAGGCACCCCGCACACATGACAGCCCCCCTGACCCCAGGGCACTAAGCCCAGGGCCCCAGCTGGTTTGCAGAAGAGACTGAAGACCTCAGCAATTTGGGATGATGCTGAGGTTCAGCATCAGTTTGGCCAGGCTACATGGGCCAGTGCCCATATCTATGATGAAATGGCAGAGTGCATGAGGGAGCATGAGCACAACCACTCTGGGAGGTAGTGCAGGGTCAAAGTGAAGGCCCTGCGGGGACAGTGGGTGAGGGTCACTGACTCTAACAGTGGTCTGGAGTAGCCTGGAGGAGCATGCCCTACATAAGGGAGCTGGCCAGAATTCCTCGTTCCCAGGGACCCAGGCCATAGGCAGTAGGGCTGTGCAAAGCTTCGGGTGCTGATTCAACTTGGAGGAGATTCAGCATGTAGTACTCTAGTACTGCAGTGGGGACTCTGGCAGGCCACCAGCCCAGCCCCGAAGAGGAATCGCTGGAGGAGGGCCCCTCAGGCCAGCAGCACCAGCAGCCAGCACGCTTTTCGCCTGTGGCTTCTTCATCCAGTGCAGACAACCTGAGCTGGCACCTGGCCCAGCAACTGTGGGCACACAGGGAGAATAGGGAGGACTTACCAGGGAGGGCCACCCATGGCTAACTCAAGCTTCTCCCTGAAGGAGATCACTGACTGTGTGGCTAGACCTCCACTTCCTGGCACCCTATAAGCAGTCAGACCACCACCCTACCACCAGACTCTGAAACTGACCACTTGCCATGCCCAGCTGGTAAGCCCTGCACAAGGAAGAGGACTTGGGGGGATGGGCAGTACTGTGGCCACCTATGTCTATGTCACTTCACACGCCTGCCTCCAGCCTGAATGCCTGGAGCCAGAAGTCCTGAACAGGGGGTGAAGGCCCCCATTCCTGTCCCTTCCCCTCCCCTTCTCACCTTGTATGGCCAAGCTCCCCCTACCCCTCAGAGCAGTGGTGACATGTAGGGAGTGCACAGGGGTATACGTGCACCCCCTGAGAACACTACTGTTGCGTATTTCTTGGCAAGGAACAAGATTTGGGTTCCTTGTTGTTGTGCAGCTCCCTCCACCCCACTGCTTCCCTACCCACATATTGCAGTGAGAGAGAGAGAGAGAAAGAGAGAAATAAGAGAAAGAGGGGAGAGAGAGAGAGAAAGGAGAGCAAAGAGAGAACCACACACAGACACACACAGAACCACATGTGAACAAACACAGGGAACCAGAACACACACAGAACAGACACACGCACACACACATCCAGAACCAGACATGTATGCACACACACAACCAGATGCATGGGTGCATGGAGCCAGGCTGCCAGGCCACCAGACAAAGTCTGACCCGACAATGCCCTGGGCCCACTGGAGCCCCTGTGCTTCCCCAGGGAGCCAGCCCCTGGGCTGCAGCACGGCTGGCCGAGGCCCCGGCCTGAAGCCTGCCCATCAGCCCTACCACCCACCCACTCCACACAGCTAAGGCCCTAAGTTGGCAGGACCATTCAGGACATCTAAACTGTTATCCCCAGACAGGCTGGGAGAGCACATGATGGCGCATCCCCACCACAGTCCCTCCAGCCTGGTGCGAAGGCAGTGGGTGTAGCAGTGCATCAAGCAGTGTTTTCCCCCAGGAAAACAAACCAGACTGGCTCTGAACTGACAGCGCTGCCTATGCGTGACACCCTTCTAGGTCCAGGGCACTGATTTTGGGTCAAGTCAGTGCAGTGGGGGAGGGGAGAGCTAGGCTGGAGCCAAGGGAGGGAGTCTTATAGATTCATAGATGTTAGGGTCAGAAGGGACCTCAATAGATCATCGAGTCTGACCCCCTGCGTAGACAGGAAAGAGGGCTGGGTTCAGATGACCCTAGCCAGATGCTCATCCAACCTCTTCTTGAAGACCCCCAGGGTAGGGGAGAGCACAACCTCCCTTGGGAGCCCATTTCAGACCTTGGCCACTCTAACTGTGGAGAAGCTCCTCCTAATGTCCAGTCTAAATCTGCTCTCTGCTAGTTTATGGCCATTATTTCTTGTGACCCCCAGGGGCGCCTTGGTGAGTAGAGCCTCACCAATTCCCTTCTGTGCCCCCATGATGAATTTATAGGCAGCCACAAGGTCACCTCTCAACTTTCTCTTGTGGAAGCTGAAGAGGTCCAGGTGCCCTAGTCTCTCCTCGTAAGGCTTGGCCTGCAAGCCCTTAACCATACGAGTGGCCCTTCTCTGGACCCTCTCCAGATTATCCACATTCCTCTTGAAGTGTGGTGCCCAAAACTGCACGCAGTATTCCAGAGTCTGTCCTTGTACCCTGAAGGGATTGAGGCAATAAGCCAGAGCCTCCTTATGGGCTTCTGGGCCATGACCCCCAACAGACCCTGGCCCCAGGGAACAAATCCCACTCTCACTCTAATGCACAGAGGCACAGGGGAGAGGGGGACTTGCCCATAGCCATGCAGGATGACAGTGGCAGAGCTGGGGCCACTGGTCTGGGGTCCCAGTAGGAGACTGGGACAGCCCCAGGCTGCATTGTCTCATGAGCAGCAGCCACGTGGCTCTTCCCAGTGTCTCTGGGAGCTCAGGTCCAGAGGAGGGAAGCTCATTCCTTCCAAAGAGGATGTCCAGAGGCCAGATCACCTCAGATTCAGCTCCCAGCACTCCGTGGTTCTGTGAAGGGGCCGGATCTGGATCTCTGGAGTGCCCAAGCTGCTCAAAACCTTGAAGCAATGCCCCTGCCCCAGCCTTATAGCTGTGAGCCCAGAGGCTCTGGGACTGGAACCTACCAAATAAGTTCAGGAATAATGTTCAATGGCTCTGGGCAGCTGCAGCCAGGAGGCTGCAAACAGCTGTGCTGGGCTCCGGCATCAGCTCTGTACTGGCATGTACATGCGCGCCTCAGAGCGGGTGGCAGGGGAGGGGCCTGAGGCAGTGCAACCCTGGTCTC
Source organism: Gavialis gangeticus (assembly GCF_001723915.1). Classification (NCBI taxonomy): domain Eukaryota; kingdom Metazoa; phylum Chordata; order Crocodylia; family Gavialidae; genus Gavialis; species Gavialis gangeticus. The sequence goes on along the minus strand of NW_017728994.1, from coordinate 36,257,688 downwards.
TCTCCTGCTCCTGGCACAGAGTCGATGGCTGGGCTCCAGAGCTTGACGCAGCTGTTTGTAGCCAGCCCGGGCTCTGGGCAGCTGTGGCAAGCAGTGGGCAGGCTACAAACAGCTGCCCCGGGCTCCACAGCTCCAGTATCAGCTCCATGCTGGTGACGACTGCATGCGCACCTTGAAGCGGACAGTGGGGCAGCGCAGCCTCTGACCCCCGACCCCTGGTGTAGTGGGTTGGGCACTCCTCAGTATGCTCAAACTGGTCATCATGGCACGGCAGGGGGCACTTTCTGCAGGGGAATGGTCAGGGTGCAGGCCATGCATGGGGAAGTCCTGCCCTGGGCCACCTCTCTGGAGAGGCCCACCAGGGGGAGGTGGGAGTGTCACCAGCTCTGCATCCCAGCTTGGGGGAGTCCCTCACCCCCAACCCTGGCCGGTGCAGGCCTGGCCCCACAGGAACAACCTGCCCAGCTTGCAGGAGGAGAAGGGTGGAAGTTGGACCAGAGCAGCCCTGGCACCTGCTGCTAGGGGCCAGGCCTGGCCCTGCCTGTGGAGAGGATCTGGAAAGCAGGCTGCCTGCGGCAAGTATCAAGTGGGCCACCTGCCCTGCCCCTCCCCGCCCCCCTGCACCCCCCCCGGAGGGCGCAGGGACAGAGGGCTCAGCCACTGGCCACCTGTGGCAGGGGCTACCTGGCCAACTTACCATGGTCCCTGGGCACCTGTGTATGCATGACCCTTGATCTGAGGCTGGGTGGCACACAGCCCTTTGGTACAGTGCATGTTGCCTCTGAAATGTTGCAAACTTTTACTAACAGCCTCTCTGTCCTTCTTCTGCAGGTCCAGCAGCTGCTTTCAGGGGAGAAGCATGAGTCACCAATGGGGATGCAGCATCAGGGACGGTGCTCCTGGCAGCCAGCATCAGTGGTGCACCCAAGATCTCACCCTCCTGCTAGATTGGCTGGTCACCATCATGGAGGAGCAGCTGGCTGACTCACAGGCCTGGCACAAGGCAGCAGAAGCGCATGTGTGCCAGATGGAGGCACACGAGCAGGAGTGGGTGGCCTGCGAGCAGGAAAGGGACCAGGAGGCGCAGGTATAACATGCCTGTCTCCTGGAGCTTGAGGAAAGGCATGTTGCCCTCCTCAAGAGGATGGTGGTTGCCCAGGAGTAGCAGGCCTTTGTGACAGCTTGGGCAGTGGGGGCCATGGACAAGGAATGCAGGGTGCTTGACAGCATCCTGGCCCTGGCAGCCTTCTTTGTGATTCCCGCTACCCAGCCAGTGGACTCAGGTACATCTGCCACCTGGCAGCTGCCCACCACCCAGTCACCAGCCCTGGTCTTACTTATCACATGGTGCTGCCCAGCCAGTGGCCCCAGCCTTGGGCCAGTGGGCCTGGGAGGTGGCCCTGTTTCAGGTGCAGCAGCCTGTGGCCCTGCCCATGCTCCCAAGCTGGTGTTCCCAGCATCCAGGCTGTCCACCTGGGCTGGTGGCCCCCAGTCCCCCACCCACCGTGTGTCCCTTGAGCAAGAGATAGCCCATGTTCACCCCTGGCCAAGCCCCTGGGCTGCTAGCCTTGCTGCAGTGTCCCTCACTTGTGGTGGTGCTATCAGAGGCTGGGGTGCTGGGCACTTCTGCACAGGCTCTGTGCCATAGGTCATGCCAGCCTACTGTTTCCCACTTACATATACCAACCACACTGCTGTATATAGTTGCAGAGGGAAGAGGGTGTTTTATTAGTGGTGGGCATTGGGGTTTTTGGGGCAGGTTGTTGGGAAGAGGGTGTGTTGTTGGAGAGGGGGTGGGAGGGAGTCTGCTTTGTTTGAGGGAAATAAAGCTTGTTGAATGGAAACTGTCTGGAGTGCATGTAGTCTTGGGGCAGTGCTATGGGCCTGAGGTATGCAGGCAGCAGCCCAAGGGCCCTGCTGTGGAGGGCTGGGGAGGAGGTGGCCTGTCTCAGACATGGTGCCCTGTCCATCACTGCTGGGAGGTGCAGGGGGTAGGCAGCATTCATGGCACACTTGCTGCAGGATTCTAGAACAGCATCTCTTGCTAGGCTGAGCCTGCCTATCTCCCAACTTGGAGACCCCAGCCAGGCTGCGCTAGCTCATCCATGCCCTTGGAGATGCCAGCCAGGCTAAGCATGCCCATTCTTCCCCCTGACCTGCACTGGAAGGTCCAGGTCTCCTTCCACTACAGGGAGTTTGAACCCACAACTCCTACTGTCCTTAAAAGTTCTTTAACCAGCAGACCATGGGCTAGGAAGGCCAAAATCAGTCTTTTCCTCTTCTCTTGAAGCTCATCCTTGGGCAACCAAGAAGGAAGGAGACAGAGGCCAGAAGGAGAGCATGATATTCTGTACCTCAGTGAAGTGGACACTTGGGGGTGGGGGGTGAGGGGCGCTTGGGTTCTGGTCTGGGCTGCCAAAACTTTTTGATAAATTTTGCATTTGATCAAATGTGTAGTTCCTTTATACTTTCAGTGAGAAGCTAGTGTACCTCCAAATTCACATTCTGTTTCACTCTGTAGAACTGCTCAGCCTCCAGGGACAGCTCTTCTCTTGGCCAGATGTGCAGGTCTCCATTCATTTCAATGCTAAGTATTAGTCAGAATTCTACTTCCTCTTGACTGTGTAAGACAGAGACATCTTAAAAAGTCTTTTGACCTGAGCAGGACGATGTCTACATGAATGACTAGGTACCTTACAGGTACCTTACAGCCATGGTCATGCAGACTTAAATAATTATGTCTCTGCACTGGTGTACAGGCATTCCAGGAGTCCAAGAGCATTTGCAGTGAGCTAACAGATAGATTGCTCTACTTGGAAAACCTTTGGCTTGTTTTCCTTTTTTTGAGGAAGAGTTTACTTCAAATCACTGGAAATAGAGCTCACTATGAAGATGTTTTGCTGAGGAAAAGTGTGGGTACATTGGTTTATTTTCCATGTCCAACTGTTATGTATCCTCTGTAGCTATCTAAATATTTTTTCTACATAAAATGTTAATAGAAAAAACAAATGGGGAGCAAGCTACATATTTAAATGACACAATAGCTATCATTATAAGCCAAGTTAATTGCCAGTTTCACTCTTTTTTGGGTGGTAACCTTTCCGGTCTAATAGGTAACTGCAGAATTGTGTGAGTGATGTACAAAGCAAGTCTCTGAAAGTTTCAAGGAGATTTACAGAACCACAAAAATGCATAAAACAAAATTGAGAAATCTCAAGGAAACAGGGCAAGAGGGACCAGCTGTCAGAGACAGCTTGTCATACAGATATGATTTACTGCCTTATCCCAAGTGATCTGTACAATCTCTGTCAGCAATTCAGCAAACAAACAGCATCCTGGGGCCACGAGATGAGTGTTTGGGAGAGAACGCAGCATAGACGATGACCACAGGAAACTTAGGTAGTGAAACCTCTGAACAGCTCAATTTATGAAGAAAGCAAAGAGCATTCTTTCTCCATCTTCCTTTTGACTAGGAAAGGACAAGTTTAGGTCAAGGGAGAGAAATATCCAAAATCATCTAGACCTTAAGAATGAGATTTTTTTTCAAAGCTTTCTGGGATGTTTAGGTGCAAGCTGAAATAAATGGCACAATGCTACTAAATGCTTTTGGTGATCTTGAAAAAAAATCGCAGCTTAAAATAATTAACAAACTGCCCTAATATCTTTAGTAAAAATGTACTCATGCTGTAACATTTAGGTCTGAATTAAAGTTCAAGGATTGTTAGATTCAAGGCTTTGATTCTGGCCTGTACCACTATGTCTGCAGCCTATACATTAATAACAATCAAATACAATAGTTAAGAATTTAATTTAATATCTAGGGTTTTTTTTAATGTCATCTGTGTACAAGATTTTGGTTAGTTTTAAAAAGAGAGGGGAAGTTACAAGTGTCTGCATTGCTCCTTCTTTGAAATCATTAGAGACAAAGGCCTGACCCAGTTGTTAAATGTATTAAAGAACACAGAGCTTAGTTAGTTTTTGTTTTTAAATGTATTAGCAGATGCCCATCAAGAGCCCCATGTCTGCCCTCCCCCACCTGTCTGGGCCCACTCCCCCCCTTCCCCC
>NW_017728994.1:36253126-36253445 GCF_001723915.1 Gavialis gangeticus | reverse complement strand
TCCTTGCACATTGTTCCCCACTCCCAAGCCCCAAAGCCCCCTCCAAGCTCCCCTCCCAAGCCCCAAACCCTGCTGCTGCCAGCCTGCTCCTCACCCCCTGCCCCTGCTGCCTCAATAGGCCTGCTGCTTTCCTTCCCCCACCTCTGGCCTGCTTCTCCCCCACTGTCACTGCTACTGCTGCTGGGTCAGGGCCACTGCTCCCCTCCACCGCCACTGCCTGCTCCTCCCCCACCACCAGCCCACAACTCCTGGCCGCCTCCTGTACCCATTTGTGCCCACACCTCCTGGCCTTTTCAGGCCCTTCTGATTTGCCTATAGC
>NW_017728994.1:36241779-36248126 GCF_001723915.1 Gavialis gangeticus | reverse complement strand
CACTGCCTGCTCCTCCCCCACCACCAGCCCACTCCTCCTGTTCCACCCCACCCTGCCACTGCTGCTGTGTTGGCCCTGCTCCTTCTTTTCCCTTCCCCCGTTGCCGCCACCACTGCCACCGCTGCCGCATTGGGCCTGCTCCTCCCATCCCCCTCACCCTGTCGTGTCGGGCCTGGGGCCACTCTCCCCTGCCACTTGGGGTCCTGGCCTACTTCACCCACTGCACCTCCAAGGAGCAGGGGGGCTGCTGGCCTCGTTCCCCACCCCCCCGGTCCCATCCCCTCTCATCCCCTCTTTCATGGCAGTGCTCTACTACACCGCCACTGCCTGCTGCCCATCATGTTTTATTCACACTCTGATTGGCTGCCAGACAACCAATCAGAGTGTGAACAAAGCATTACAGCCAGACTAAGGCTTTTATATATAGAGAATACTTGTGAATTCTCAGGAATTCATTGTGTTCAAATGTATTTTTCACAATAGTTCCAAAAGCCCAGGTAACACTTCAGTGTGGACATTGTGACATAGGATATAATTCAAACAATTACCCCTGCCCACACACACACACTTTTCTCTACAGTTAATTTCCATGGAACAGTTCTCATGGGCCCAGCTGTCACTGGTCTTTAAGGCTAGGGACAGGATAAGTGATTGGAAACCAGTTCAAATCTGTAACGCAACAGAAGTTCAGTGCCCATAAACTGCTTTCAAAATGGCCAAAACCAGTTTAAAATAAACCTGGCTGGATGTGGTATCAGACTTAACTGAATTAGGTTAAATTGGTTTACTGAACTTCTGTCCCAGACCCCGTCCAGATTCAAGTTAACTCACTGTCCCCCAGCATTCTAGGATGCTTTGCACCACCCCCACAAACTGCACCCCCTTGCAGTGTGGGCAAGCTAGCCTTGGCTCAAGCTGTCTGGTCCAGTTGAGCAGGGAGGTGTGCTCTAGTGCTCCCTGGCTTCTGGCCTCTCCAACTGCAGATATGTGGAATTAAAAGTGAATGTCTATTCACTTACTTATTGGTTCAATCTTTGCAGCTTAGATTAACTTGCAAAGATTGAATCACTTCAGCTTTGGGCTTTTTGACTATCTGTACTTAGCCTAAAGGTTGTGCATGCTGATTTGTGCATCAGTGCCTATAAATCTGAATATAGGATTGCTGCCTGGGCCCTATGTTCACCAGAAAAGAGGCAGGAATGTAGGATAAGAACAGATGGAGGAATTCCTTACAGGGATCTTAGACTTCTAGAGTTCTTGGTGCGCTAGCTTCTTCTCTGAACTCTGAAGTTCTCCTGCATTTGTTCCATTTCTTCGTTTTATGTTGGATTTTGTAAGCCTATCCAAGAAATACAAAAACATTCCCAGAGGACTAAACATCCACAATCCTTTGACTAATACACACGACTCCAAATGTGCTTCACAGCTATGCAAGAGAACTTCAGAGAAAATTAGAAATCATCTTCACCAAATCTACTCCAAAAGAGTAGGAAGGAAATCGCAACTCAGGAAGGAAATCACCACAACAACCTAAAGGAGAAAAATCCAGACATCTTCCCTAATATAAGACAATGGATACAAAGAGACTACGAAAAATGTTCTACAACATCCATCCACAATAAAAAGAAGAAATGGAACAAATTACTCCAGGAACAACTTTCCCAGCCGCAGAACTACCATCAGAGAAACAACACCAACACCTCAGATTTCATGAAGCTGAAAGCAGCAACCAGCTCTCAAATATCATCAATCTCTCCATGTAAACACTTACCAAACAGAAAAATCTGTCCTTTCTAAAGGCCTACATTTCTATCCAGAAAACAACCAAATAAAATACTTCAATGTGGAGAACTAGAAGAATTCTTCCAATGCCTCTGCCTCAAGGAATATTTCCACAACCAAAATTAATCCACTTCAACAACTCATCCTTTGACAACATTGAGGAAAAGATCAACCCCCAAAAAACTATCAGATTGGACATCTCAAAGTGGACAAAACTCTAACCTTGACTGCTATATTGATGGCTTCAGGGAAAGAATGAACAATGGAATAATCAGCAACACACGCTATCATAACAACCTCTCCCTATCAGAGAGAAAGGCCATAGAATCTCTAAGATCTAATCACCAAATAGTAATAAAACCAGCAGATAAAGGAGGAGCCATAGTCATCCTTAAGTGTGAAGACTGCATAAAAGAAGCCAAGAGACAAGTCTCTGACACCACCTACTACAAAGAACTACAGGAAGATCCTACTCCCCTTTTCACCTGGAAACTCAAAAATGCCATAAAATCATTTCCATCAGAACTACAAGAAAAACTACAGACCTTGATCCCTACTTAACCCAGGGCCTTTTTTACATGCTCCCTAAAATCCACGAACAAGGGAACCCTGGTAGATCTATCACATTCAGCCATGGAACCGTAACTGAGGAAATATCAGATTTCATTGAATCAGTTCTAAAACCACTTGTCACCCAAAGAATGAGTTTTGTCCAAGTCACTACAGACTTTTTACAAAAGATTAAAAACATAGACCAACTTCCCAGCAATATCCTCCTAACAAACCGTGGATATGACCAGTTTATATACCCATACCAGGATGGCATCCAAGCCTTACATACTTACTAGAGCAAGTACAGAGTACAGACCCAAAGATATTACTGACCGTATACACTTCATCCTCACACACAACAATTTCACTTTTAACAACCAACACTTCCTCCAGGCCATGGGCACAGCTATGGGCACCAAAATGGCCCCAGAGTATGCCAACATTTTTATAAGCCACCTGGAAGAAGAATTCCTCAAAGGCTACACCAGGGGTAGGCAACAGTTTTTGGTTGGAGTGCCAAAAAAACCCACAATGTCTACCTTGGAAGGTGCTGGACTGCCGACATGCCAGAGCCCAAAGCAGCTATTTGCTGCCTTCTGACTGAAGCCAGGTCATGGAGCCCAGTCTGCTGGCAGCCTCCCAGCTGCCTGCTAGGAGCAGCCTGTGCTCTATGGCTGGAAGCAACTGCTTAGAGCCTGGGCTGGCGGTGGTGTGCGGAGCAAAATGGCTTTGCATGCCATGCTCGGCATGTGAGCTGGGGGTTGCTGACCCCTGGGCTACACCATCAAGCCATTGTTATACTTAAGATATATCAATGACATCTTCATCATTTGGACTGAAAACCTGCAATCTTTGATTAAGTTCCATCAGAAATCAACACTCCTTCATCTGACTACCTCTTGAATAGTCCAGCACCAACATCTCCTTTTTAGACATGGTGATCAGTATCCAGAAAGATAAAATACAGATCACGTTATACAAGAAACCCACAGACCAACATACATATCTGCACAGAACCAGCAATCAGCCTAAACACACCAAGAAAGGTGTGATATGCAACCAAGCCCTCAGATACCACCTAATTTGCACTGAGGAAAACCCCTGGGATTGCCACCTCACCAATCTTAAAAAGGCTTTCACTCAACAAGGACAGTCCTCCAGAGAGGCAGATTGCATGTTTGAAAGAGCCACCCAGGTGCCATGTGAAGAATTACTGCAGTACAGAAGGAAAAACCCCATGAATCGCACACCTCTGGTTATGACATATCACTCCTCCGTCGAACCTATACGGAAAATCCTCAAACAACTGCAACCCATGCTAGAAGGAAACCAAACTCTTAAAGAGATATTCCCAGAACCACCCATCCTGGCCTTCAAACAAGCACTGAACTTTGTTAACCTCAACACCAGAAACAAAATTCCTACAGTCCAAAACACATCCATTAATCCAGATCATGCCATGACAAAAAATGCAAAACCTGCCCACATATCTCCACTACCACCACGATGACTACATCCCACAACAGAACCATCTTACAGCTGCACCTCCAGAAATGTAATATATCTCATCCAATGCACCAGATGCCCTAAAGGAAAATATGTAGGAGAGACCAAACAACAACTGCGCACCAGAATTAATGCACACTGGAAATCTATTAAAAACAAGAATACCCAACTACCGGTGGGGCACATTTCTCACAAGAAAACTACTCTCTCTTCAATCTGTGCTCTAATTCTCAAAGGGAATTTACAAAATACTTTTCACAGACAGGCCTATGAACTTCACTTCATCAATCTCCTGAATACAAAAAAGCATGGACAAAATTAGGACATTGTATTTATGGCATCATAACTTGCCTGACATCTGACTCCCCAGGTACCTCTCCACTATTTACCTGCTATATTCATCCCCTTTCATCCCCTGTTCAGCCCCTACCCCTCAGTCTCTCACACACTGACTCCTCAGTTTACATCTTCACTGACTGGCTTTCTTGCATCTGTATCAACCTCTGGCTTCTTCACTATTCATTCCATCCAGGAAGAGCACACACCAACTGCAGATGCTTCCTCAGCTTGATAAAGGATTTTTAAACCCAAAAACTGAATAGGGTGACATCAGAAGAAAATTCCTCAAAGGTTTAAAATCAAACATCCCTGGGCCATGCACGGTGCTTAGTTGCTCTGGGGTGGGGATGCAGCTGGGATTCTGTGTGCAAGCTCTTCCCTAGCAAGAGGAATAGTAGTGGGAATGAGAAGGAGCCAAATCCTGGTGCAAAGTGCTTTTAATTATATAGTGGGGAGAGAAGAAAAGGAAGGAGTTCCTTTCTGGAGAGGGAAAGAAAGGGCTGCAAGCATGTTTGGACAGTGTGGACTCTTGTCTTGGGCTTAGATGTCTGTTGGACTTGTTCCCGTCGGGATTGTGCTTGGCAAGGAGACAGGGCCAAAGGTAGCACCACCGTTTCCCACCTCCCACTTCCTCCTGCATGTCACCTCTTGGTGAAGGGAAAATAGTGATGAACTGTGGCTTCACTCACCCTCTGGGGTCTGGAGCAACACAAAAGAAGTGACTTCAGCAGGAGACTGCACTGATCCTCCGGTGAGTGTAGACAGCTCATTCCACATATCAAGTAAAGCTGGAGGGGTGGGAATGCACCACTGCCCCCTCCATCCTGTGCTGCGTAAAATGGCCTCACATGCCATGCTCTGGCATACATTGCAGGGTTGCCAATCCCTGGCATAGGCCATCCCTGGTAAACTAAGCCTTTTTGAGTGTCTTCTAGGTAGACCGCCCCTCAAAAAGTGGAAAAAGTGGAATGCTCTTCTATTGTGACCATATTGTTTTTATTACTGAATACTAACAGTTTTGAACCAACCTTTCCTCAAGCTTCTTTTGGGTCTTCCTCAGGCTGCAGCATCTCCTCCTCTCCTTACCTTCGCCTCCCTTCCCCGCCCCACAACATCACATGTATCCTTTTTCACCCCTTTTTCCTCATTGCTGTGTGGTACCAACCATGGTCAGCAAGGACATCCAGAGCCAGACTGAATTTTAAATTATTTATTAAACTACCAAACTACAGGGGGAAACTAAAGGGGAGGGAATCTTGATTTGGGGAATTGGGAAGGTCCAGGCCGGGACTGTGGTTGACTCTGATTCCTGTCCCTGCAAGATAATGGAAGAAGAGATGAAATGTTAGGACAACGCTGAATTCCACAGGTTGAGCACGCAGATAACTCCCGTGTGTTCCCTGTTGTGGCCATGCTGGCTGATAACTGAGTGGTCTGGACTGAGCAGGATGCTGCCAGACTTCAGCTGTCCTTTCCTGCCAGTGCTGGGGATGCTCAGTACCACAGCTGTTCTGGCACTGTCCAGCTGTGTAGGACAGCTCTGGTCCCCTGTGCAATAGCACGGAGCCTCCTCCCTGCCCTGTAGGGGTTTGTCACCCTCACCCTGATGCACCCAGAAAGCTCATCCTCTTGGGCTCCAAGCGAAGCCTCAGTCCCAGACAAGGCCCACCCTGGGGAAGCTGCCAGGGGTGGAGGGTAATGTCCAGGGAGCTCCCACATGGTCCTAGGCACAAGCCCTTCACCTTTCTCCTACTCTTACCTGAGCCTCAGTTTCTGGCGTTGAAGCCTCTCCTCCTCTTCTGCCCACTCCCGCTCCCGCTCCTGGAAATAGCTTTCAACTTGCTGCTCCTTTTCTATCCACAGCTGGAGGTTCAACAGGACACAGAAGGGAACAAAGGGGGAGTCAGGGCAGACAGCTGCAAGCAACCCCAGAGGACACATCCCCACTGACAGGCCAACCACCTCTCTTTACCGCAATTCAGGACACGTGAGACACACTTATGCATCTGTTGATCAATGAATGTGACTGGGGGTGCACAATCATACACACAGAGACCCTTCTCCAGTGCACAGGGATATGTGGGAGTTTCCCACAACATCCTCACATATGGGCATAGACTCCCACAGTGCAGGCATATTTGTGTATGTGTTTTTCCACATCCAGGACC
>NW_017728994.1:36235776-36236779 GCF_001723915.1 Gavialis gangeticus | reverse complement strand
AGCCAAGAGGTTGCAAGGCACGCCAAGCACATGAGATGGGAGAACATGCAGAGAGCCAGACAATGTCCTGCATCTGTAAGCCACAGGTGAGAGAGAGAACCAGCGTGCAAGACTTTACAACCAAGAGCAACAGAAATGAAGGAGAACCCCTAGCAAGCCACTTACACGAACTGGGCGGGATCCTCGTCTTCTCTCCATTCTTCTTTTATTCCTATCACTATCCTTATAATCTATGGGGTATCTTATCAAAAGGGGTTATTAATAATTTCTTAAAAACTAATTTCTATGACAACTAATATAAAGTTACAAACTATATAAACTAACTGATATTAACCTACTAACTAAGCTATACTCACTAATACTACAAAAAGACAGACCGCAATCAATAGTACGCAACACCTGGGAAACCTCGCTAAACTAAACACTCTCTCTGGATACCAGCAGAGGTATGAGAAAAAATACTTGACGTTGCCTTTTCCCCTCCCACATCACAAATCTCCATGGCAACATAATGGCACGTGTCATAAAGCAGCACGGGCCTTCAAGCAGCCTGTGTCAGGCCCTGTACCTTGGGTTTCCAACCAGGCTGCCTCAGATTTCCATTTTTCTTTTTGAGTGTACACATGCATCTGAATATCTTTCTGTGTAAATAAAAAAAAAGGCAATGGGGCAGGGGGAAGAGATATTTCTCAATTTCCTGTGCCTCCTCTTGCCATCTTCCCCATGCCGGTCCCCCCAAACGGAGAAAAAATATCTTCCTGAAAGACATTTTGCCTTGGATCTGATCAATAGTTTATTTAAATCCTTCCCAATGACTTGGGAAAAGTGATGCTTTTTTCATGACGTTTCATTTTCCTAGGCTTGTTTATAGGATCAGGAATCCAAACATGTCTGATTTCCCCTGTGCAGCCCTGGAGAACCGTGTCAGGCATTTTCCTTTGAATGTTGTCTAGGTTTTCCTGCGGCTGTATTCCTTCTTTTTGCCTTTACATTCGATTTCAGA
>NW_017728994.1:36230393-36235765 GCF_001723915.1 Gavialis gangeticus | reverse complement strand
TCTCCCTGGTGACGAGATGGCACATGTCATAAAGGAGCATATGCCGTAAAGCAGCCTGTGTCAGGCCCTGTACCTAGGGTTTCCAACCAGGCTGCCTCACATATCCATTTTTCTTTTTGAGTGTACACATTTCTTTTTGTGTAAATAAAAAAAAGAGAGCGGGGCAGGGGGAAGGGATATTCCTCCATTTCCTGTGCCTCCTCTTGCCATCTTCCCTATGCCTGTCCCCACAAAAAGGAGGAAACATTTTGCTGAAAGACATTTTGCCTTGCATCTGACCAACATTTTATTTAAATCCTTCCCAATGACTTGGGAAAAGTGATGTTTTGTCATGAAATCCCATTTTTCTAAGCTCCTGCGTAGGATCAGGAATCAAAACATGTCTGATTTTCTGTGTGCACCCCTTGAGAACAGGGTATCAGAGATTTTCCTTTGAATGTCTAGGTTTTCTGCGGCTGGATTCCCTCTTTTTGTGTTTTTATCTGATTTCATGGCTGTAACAAAACAAAGGAAAAGTTAGTGGGCAACAAGGTCCTTGTAAGGATCCTGTGCTCTAAAACAATGATGTTAAACTCATCTGGCCAGATAGTTTTCCCAGGTCCAGCCCATGGCTTGCTAGGGGTTCTCCGTCATTGCTACTGATCTTGTTAGGAAAGTCTTGCACACCGGTTCTCTCTCTCCCCTGCAGCGGCTTTCCGCTGCAGGACAGCGCGTGCGTCTGTGCATCTTCTCCCAGCTCACGCTTGGTGTTCCTTGCCATCTCCTGCTGCTGTGAGTCTCTTCTGGCTGTCTTTAGCCTTGCGTTTTTCTCTTTCTTCTTCCTCCTGCTTCTCCGTGTGTTTAGTGTAGGCCTCAGTTCTCCTGGCTGGTAGCTTGGGCTCTTGGAAGGGAATCACTGTCTGGTCTCATATTTGGGCAACTGCTAACCTGAAATAAGGAGCAGCCTTATAACCCCAAAGTGAACCCTGCCTCCCAGTCACAACCATCACCTCCCCGGCTCTGTTCAGGGAAAGAGAAGGTGAACTCCTCAGGGACCAAAGTCAATGCCATGGGGATCCAGCACAACTTCCTCCCCCACAATACACGACTGCCCCAGTTGCAGCAGAGCCAGCAGTCCCTTGCTCCCTGTGGTGCTACAAAGGTACTTTGCGGTGGTCCCTCTAAGACAGTGCTTCAGAGCTGCGTCTCTTATTCAGAGCTACTGCTGTAACATTAAGGTTTTTTGAAAGATTTACCAATGGCTTCCCATGCCATAGATGGGTTTCACCAAGAGATGGAGAAAGAGAGAGAGAGAGAGGACAGGAGTTTGCCCTCCAGGGAATCTGATTCCCCAGGTACTAAGATCACTGCAGCCGGACACCTCCTGGATGTAACAGGCTTCTGCCTAAGTCTCAGCCCCACAAAAAGAGATCAAATACAATACAATAACCCGTCACCCACCTCCCGAGTCCAGGACACACTTTGCAGCAGGTGCTGGAGCTTCTCTGGTCTCAGTTCAAATTAATCCAAAAAGTGGAAGGATAGGCAATTCTTTGCAGATTTTATTCAATGGCACACATCATCTGCTCAGCCAGTCCCTGTCTACCCTCACATTTTTAAGGTCAGTGAATTTTAACCAGGAGCTCGGCCCTGCTGTGCATGCGGGTGACCGAGGCAATGTGAGAGCAGAGGGAATGATCATACCAGGTCAGGAATAACAAGTGGGAAGTAACATTGAAAAAAATATTTTTTGTGCAAAAAATTTTTAGGTTTAGTAAAAGATATCATCTCTACTTCAAGTCCTGATTGCTTCTGATGTGGAGATACTCTTTGGTTCAGTGCCCCAGCCAGAAACTTCAGCCAAGAAAAGCTTACTGAAAATGGTGTTTGCTAACTGGCTTCTCCTCTCACTCATTCTCCCACAGTGGATGATGAGCTCCAGCTGCCATGTTTCAAGACAGCAACTTTCTTACTTGGAGAGAGGCACATGGGCACAATCTAGCATCTTCCTGGGGAAGTCAGAGGCTCACCTCTACCTGGAGTCCACCAGACATGATGAGATCTCATATAAGAGACATGCTTTGCCTCCAGCTTTCATTAATTTTGCCCCAGAATGGGTGCAGGACAGACTGCAGCTGGACATACAAAATGTGGGACTAAAAATCTTTAGCCTAAATGAACACTATTTCCAGGGAAGTGAGATTATTGTTTCATCAACCATACTGTCTGTCATTTGTTCCACAGGAGAAGAAACCTGCTGGGTGTCTCAGTTGCGGTTAGTATTCTCCAGTGGGACGTGTGCGCACGTTCCCTAAATTCTTGTCCAGGACTTCAGGCACAGGCACACGAAGAGGAAATGAAGAGTGGGAATGAAACTTCTTCAGCAGACTTCATTGTGCTGGGACTCCTGAGCCAGACCAATGTACACATGTTCTCCTTAGCTCTGATTTTATTAGCCACATACTTTTTCCTCAGCCAATTGGCCTTCATGGACATCTGTCAGAAACTAATTGTGGTGCCCAAAATGTCAGCAGACCCAGACAACCCCATTTCTCCAGTTGGATCAGGGATGCAGATTTTTCTCACACTGACATGGGGTGTAGCAAAGTGCCTCCATCTGGCAGTCCTGGATCATGGCAGATACCGATCTGTTAGACCCCTGCCGTACCCCTCATGAGCAGGAACATCAGCTTTTTTTAGCTGCTGGGGTATAGATGGGGGCATCTGTAAATGCCTTGATTTAATCAGTGTTTACCATGACTCTCCCTTATTGTGTCTCAGAAGAGATTCACCACTTCTTCTGTGAGGTCCCAGCTCTGCTAAAATTGTCCTGCTCTGACACCTCTCAATATGAGACTCTGGTGTATATGACTGGCCTTGTCCTGCTCCTCATCCCTTCTTCCATTACACTAGCCACTGATGCCTTTATCTTCTTTAGGGTCCTGAGGATGAAGTCAACCAAAGGACAGCAGAAAGCTCTGGCCACCTTCTCCTCCCACCTGACTGTGGTGGGCATGGTCTATGGGGCAGCCATCTCCATGTACATGAGACCCAGCTCCTACCACTCACCAGCACAAGACAAGATTGTGTCTCTCTTTTACACCATTGTCACCCCAGTGCTGAATCCACTCATCTACAGCCTGAGAAACAGGGATGTCTTAGGACCCCCTAAGTAATCTGACTTGAAAATGCAGAGTCTTCCACAAAAACTGACAGAAACTATAGTTTATTATGAGCTGCGTCTCATTAACATGAGAAAACTGAAACATTTAGAAGGAACTTAAATTATTTCAGCCACTTCACAGCTAGTCTCCTTCAGAGAATCACGGGTGTTTGGACTCCTAAACGCTTACCAAAAGGTTTGATGAAGTCCCCCCACTCTCCCAGCTCTCTAGTGTTCTCCTGTTACAGGAAATTTAACCAAATTATTGCATACGTGAAGACTTTATGTGGGATTGATACTTTGTGGTTCCTTTATGCTGACCCTCTACAGAAGGCCCCAACCCTCCTGCAGGAAATACATCTAGTGGCACGACAACAAAAATTATCCGGGGCCTGGGAACCGAGACTTATATGAGAAGGTTTAAATTACTGGGCATAATTATCCTGAAGAATAAAAGACTGCCAGTAGGTTTTGATAACAGTCTTCAAATACCTGAAGGGTGATATAGAAATTATAGACATGGACTTTTCTCTGTGTCTGTTGGGGACCAGACTAGGAAAAATGGCCTCAAGCTGCAGCAGGGGTACTTTAGGCTGGAGATTAGGGGGATCCAGCTGATTTTGGGACTGGCTGGGTGTTGGAACAGATTAGCTAGAAAAGCTTAGGAGTCCCCATGCTTGGAAATGTTCAAGAGCAGGTGAGAAGGATACTTGACTGGGGACACTTGGTTAGGGATTTCATAGATTTCATAGACATTTGGGCTGGAAGGGACCCCGGAGAATCATCAAGTCTAGCCCACTGCCCCGGGGAAAGAAGTCAGCAGGGATCATAGGATCCCAGCAAGATAAGCATCCAAATGTGCCTTGAAGGCATCCAAAGTGGGTGTTTGAACCGCCTCCGGCGGCAGTCTGTTCCAAGAGCAGTTAACAATTCAATATAATCCAGGTCACAAGACAGGGAATTTTAATACAGCTGGAGTGCCGGTGTAGCCAAGATGGTACAAAAAATATGAGAGTGGCCAAGTAATTTGTGGGTGATAAAATTTCTTAGACCAACTGCATGATTGGATAGGGTTTGACACGCTTTCAGGCCTTTTCTCGGCTCTTCTCTCTCTAAACTTTCATTGACACAGGTATGCCAGTTACGGGGGAGATGTTACTTCTGCTTTTGGTATAGGTGAGGCTGCATTAAAACTACCAGCCTAAACTCTGTGTTGACTGGCAGAGATTTTTCAAAGCACTATAGAGAGCTACAGATGCCTTCTCATACATATTAAACTAAGGTACAAACAGTCTCAGAAAAAGCACCGGATTCTGTGGTCTGCAATCAAGGGACAGATTCCACTCATCTGAGTCAAATCTACTCAAATCTGAGGTCTCTGGGCCTGTTCTTCTACTATGATTTGCATCCTTCACTAGAAAATCCAGCTGTTAGAGATCTGGTATTCTGTATTCGAATGAAAACATTCAACTATGACACGTCCCACTTTTACAAAAAAATCCTACCCTTAGACTTTATTTAAAAAAGAGACAGAGATGTATTGTGATTTGTCCTTCCTGAAATGGTTTGCTATCTCCCACCTCAAGACAGAGGTTGCCAAGAAATTTCCCTGAGCAGAAGTTTACAGAGTTTTCAAACAGCTACATGGAGAACAGTCTGCTGGAGTACCATTTGGAGCTGAAAGTGCAACTTAATTAAAGACTTGACAAGAGTCCCTAGAGTGAGGGAAAGTTTGTGTATTGTCCTCCCCTTAGATTTCAAAACTATTGCTAATGAGTAATGTAATGGTCACAAACTTGACTTGGCTTTTGTAAAGACTGTGTTTTTTATGACCTGCCTGCTCCCCTCTCTCCACTACCAAATTTACCCAGTGAGCTGCAGATGCATGATGAAAAAGACTTGCACTGTGCCTTCATTCAGAACATCTTTTTTTAAAGACTGATTTCAAATAGTTTTTATATATTGGCCACGTTGCAAATTTTTAAATGCATTCAAATATTTTTTCAGGCTGTGGGCAAGAATTGTTATTGTCTTATTTTAGTCTTGAAATTGAAATGAAGCTCATGCCTGAGAGTTTTTAAAGTAATTTACTTCCTTAGAAAATGACTGCTGCCCCCTACTAAAGCAATGCCATGCCTAGAACAGTCACTTCTTTCATTTTAAAAGTAAAGACAGCAAGAAAAGAGATTTATGTGGATAGCTCATTTACTTGCTTTTGAGCTAATAATGC
>NW_017728994.1:36217074-36230382 GCF_001723915.1 Gavialis gangeticus | reverse complement strand
TCAGGCATTTTCCTTTGAATGTTGTCTAGGTTTTCCTGCGGCTGTATTCCTTCTTTTTGCCTTTACATTCGATTTCATGGCTGTAACAAAACAAAACAGAACGTTGTGGGCAACAAGGTCCTTATAACGATCCTGTGCTTTAAAACAGTGATGTTAAGCTCATCTGGCCAGATGGTTTTCCAAGGTCCAGTCCATGGCTTGCTACAGTTCTCCTTCATTTCTGCTGCTCTTGGTTGTAAAGTCTTGCACACTGGTCCTCTCTCTCACCTGGAGCGGCTTTCCACTGCAGGACACCACGTGCATCGCTGTATGTTCTCCCAGCTCGTGTGCTTGGTCTTCCTTGCAGTCTCTTGCTGCGGTGGGTCTCTTCTGGCTGTCTCTTAGCCTCATGTTGTCTGTTTCTTTTTCCTGCTGCTTCTTCATCTGTTTAGTGTAGGCCTCAATTCTCCTGGTCTGTAGCTTGGGCTCCTGGAATGGAATCACTGTGCCCAGCCACCTGGGAAGTGTAGTGTGTCATGAGCATTTCCAACCATGGTTTTATGGCCTCCTTGTGTAGATGTGGCAGCTTAGGCACAGGCTGCATGAAGGACTTGGTGATGGCTGAAAGGAGTCTTTGGTAGAGCCTTGGATGGAGCCTGGGAGCCCTGGGCTCTGAGGATTAGTCCATGTAGTCTTGGTCCAGTGCCTAGGACAGGTGGGCAAAACGCAGCTCACGGGCTGGATGCAGCCTGCCAGGCCATTCTATCTGGCCCGCAGGCCCCCTAAAAAATGTAGAAAATTCATATTTACCTGCCCTGGCTGCCTGCCATGTGGCCCTCAATGGCTTGCCAAAACTCAGTAAGCGGCCCTCTGCCTGAAATAATTGCCTGCCCCGATCTAGGAGCTAATGGTGCCTCAGGCTTCCTGTTAGTCCAGGAAAGGCTGTGGTCAGACAGGTTGGGCAGGAACCCTCTTGGGCATGCAACCCTGGACAAGAGGTTGTGCTGCCTGGCAGGGCCTTGTGATTCCTGGGGCCACTGTTGACTCGGGATCCTGCAGAGCATGCAGAAGTAACCCCAGCCCATGGCCATATCAAGGTGCTTAAGGGACTGTGCTCTGTTTCCTGGCAGGATGTCAGCAGTATCAATGACTGCTTAAAAATTCAAAGGTGCCAGGCTTTCTTCCCAGTCCATAAATGGAACCAGTGGAAACAGCAGCTGGAAGAACAGGAAAAGGCCCTTGTCTGGCTCCATGGCATCGAGAAGCTGGGGGTACTGCAGAGAAACCTGAAGTCCTGGGGCACGGTCTTGTGCTCTCAAGTGGTAGATGTGTTTGTGCATCTGGTGAGAGGTGGCTTATGGTGTTATTGGGCTTTGGGTGCTGGATGCGCACACACACACACACACACACACACACACACACACACACACTAAGGAGCCCGCATTCTGGGAGTCTCTGCACACATGTGAGGGTGTCCTGGGTAATGCATACATGTATATCTTGGGTAGTACCTGGTTATGTACTCCCCTCTCCAAGCGAAGGCAAAGGTTAGCAGGGCAGGCACACTGAGGGATGAAACTGCTGGCTGCACACAGTTCCTCTCTGTCCCCTATAGAGCCAAGCCAGGACACTCTGTGGGCTGCAGTTTGGGAACGTCAGCATTGGGCATGTGCAGCTTGTCCTCCATGTATCTGGGCATCCATAGCTCCAGTGCCTCCAGCTGCAGCTGTGGATTCCTAATAGCTTTGAGGCAGGTCTAGCAGTCCTGCTCCTGGGCCAGAGGAGGAGGGAGGTGAAGTCACACAACTAAATTAGGCCACCCTAGTAAATGACCCTTCTAATGACCATCGCCTCGTCACAGAGAATGTTGTACCAGGTGTTCTGCTCCCTGGGACCTGCCGCGTTGGCCCAGCAGAGTCAGGTTTATCTCTGATTCTAGACAGGATTTCCATACAAACCATGTCACCAGAGTCTGCATGTCATTCTTCTCTGTGCTCTGAGGCCAGGACTTTTCACATACGGTTGCTGATCCTGAAGTAGCAGGCAGATGCTCATCAGGGATGACACTGAGACCCCGTTTCCCCATCTCGGCCATTCCACATTAGCTTTGGTCCAGTGCCCACTAGGGCATTCTATCCAGCCCGCGGGGCCCCTAAAAACTTTGGAAAATTAATATTTAGCTGGCCCTGGCTGCCTGTCATGTGGCCCTTGATGGCTTTCCAAAAGTTAGTAAGCGGCCCTCCGCTGAAAATAATCCCCTGCCCCTGAGCTAGACCAACCTTCCCAACCCAACAGAGATTAGCTCCTGGGTTGGGGGGTGGGGGACCAAGCTTCAATTTGGAACTGGTCGAGTGAGAGAGGTTACAGTTAGGCAAACCCCAGAATGGATCTCCTTCCTCTGCCTCCCCCGAGTTCCCATCCTGAGATAGCACCAGGGCTGAGGTTGGGCTGCAGCAGCCCAGCCACCAGAGCAGGTATAACTTAATGAAGGGTTAATTGGTCACATGATCGGAGTGTTCTTCAGCTGTGCTCTTCTGTTAGGGCATGGCTGTAGAGCACTTTCAAGGGAGCAATTGCACAAAAAGTATAGTTTCTATCTGTGCCTTCTATATCAGCCCTTCAGGTCTATGAAGACTGCTATCATGTCCCTTTTAAGCACATTTTGCACAGGTTTAACATGCCTTTTTCTTTCAACCTCTCCTCGTACGGTTGCTTTCCAAACCCTTTCATCCTTTTTGTTGTCCACTTTTGGACTGTCTGCACATAGTACTCTAGATGAGTTCTAACCAGTGCCAGGTAAAGAGGCACTATCACCTCCTGTGTATTCACCTTTTGTGCAGCTGCATTGCTCTGTAGACTCATGTTGAGCCTATGATCTACCAAGACTCTCCAGTCTTTTCCCATAGAGTTTGTCTCATATTCCTTAGCATCCTTCAGGGCCATATGCTCATCCTGGGGGGGGGGGCTTTAGTTTTCTTTTTTTTCCTGACAAAGCCACAGTCTGACCCAGAAACATAATTAAGGGAAGGAAGGTGGTGACCAGGCAAGCTGACAGGTGCATGTGCTACTGCTGCTGGCAAACTGATACCCCTATCCCACAATGTAGAGGCAAATGCATCTTCTTCTTATCCACCGCAGGCAAATCTGTGCACAGTCACGTCACAAGGCACAACTGGTTCCATGACATCATCATATCACACCCACCTGTGATACAGGGTTTTTCTGGTGTCCAATGGTCGAGATTCTAGGAGTGCCTGCTGGCAACTCAGTCTGAAGGAGCTGGAACAGAGTACAGAGTGTTGGTGCTTCTCACCTTGCAGAGGGCAGCAGGTCTCCCAACATCCTTAGTTTGTGCCTCATTTGCCATTTTGAGGGAGGATGTATTCTGCTCTTGTAGAGAAACAAGGAGGGAGCAGAACCTAACTTGACTTTTCTAAGACAACCAAACACCCAGGTAAGATGGTCATGTAAGCATGTGGGACCTGGGTCTTATTTGTCATGGGTACTCTGGGAAGAATAGCAGCACTTGTCTTTGCAACACTGAAGCTGGGATTTTCTGTAAAACCTACAGTGTGCCTAACTTCCCTAGGTTCTTTTGAAAATACCAACTCATTTGCACTGTTGAGCATTGAAATGACTCAATGGTAACATCCTCTTTCCCAGAATGACTTAAAAATAGTTGCTCCAAACCTACAGCATTACAAACATCTCAATGGAGCTACAAAAAAGGCTGAATGGATGGCTCAGGCCATTTTCTGGTCAAGTGTGTAATGTAGCATAATAAGGATGAAAATGGATGCTTGTCCTCCATGGAGATGGGGCAGATCATCTTTTGGTGCCAATTAAGCCATTTTATTTCTATGCCCTGGTCTGGAATAAGGTTATTTCCACATCTTTGGATAAATATCTTGACTACATATTACAAGGTTTGGGCTCAGATTGAAAAAAAAGTGCTTACTGGTCTACCTAGATGAATGACAGAGTTATCAATTATTCAGGTAGGTTGGGTATTCAGCATGGCATGCTGCTGATGCTGGCATCCCAAGAATCTTAAATAAGAATTCAAGATGTTCATTTTGTATGGGTCCTAAGCGATGATATCACTCTCCTACCAGAAAACAACACTTACAGTCGACAATTTACTAGTAACATGGTGACTGAGGAACTTAACTGGCCCTAGTGTAGGAACAAAAGAGTTCACAGCAGGCTGGGTACTTTTGCATAGCACCTACATTTTAGATTGGGGAGGGGGGTACAAATCCAGCACTGTGCTAAGTCCATGGGAAACCATGGAATTACACCCGTGGGAAACTATGGAATTACACCAGGGCCCTGCCTGGCCTATTTTTTTCCACCAGGCAACAATTCTGCCTGAAGAACCAGCATCAGGGGCCACCAAAACATGGTTCTGTTGGGTGAACCAGAGTGGAGAGGGCAGCCACAGGTGTCAGGTGATCTGTTGACTCTCATCTTCATAAAAGAGGGAGACACTCTTTATTAATGTGCCCTCAAATTCCAAGGATTTTCAGCTGACTGTGGCTTAGGATGGCCATTAGTAGTCAAGCCTTATTGGAAATTTGCTGTATATTTTTCCTTGAAAATGTCTGTCTGAAGCTGAGAAAAAAAGAGGCTTCCAGATAGCTCTGGAACATGGGCACTCCTCACTACAGCCTCTTAGTGACCTTCCCGCACTGCCCCAGAAACTGCAGGAAGGCACTCTCATCTCTTCAGAGAACAGATTTTGTTCTGCAGGGCCCCTTTATTCTTTGGGTCATGTTGAAGGGGACAATTAGAGTCCTTCATGATATTTGCTGTGCGGTGAGTCTCTGTCTCCTGGAAAAACCATTTGCACACTCACTTTGCAACGGTAGTTTGCAACTTTGAGTTGTTACTGACCAGGCTGCTACAGACACTGGCCCTTCGTCTTTCTTGCTGTTGCAAAACACAGCCTCATATGGATTCTGTTACTGTCTCCTGAAAGTCTGGATCTGCAGACTGATTGGTGACTCAAGAGACACTTCTTCTGCAACCTGCTTTTGAACAGAATTGCTCCGTGCACTTTCAGCCACTTGTGGCTCTGAGCCCAATTAAAAACATATGTGCCAGTTAATCGCAGGTGGAGGAGTTACTTTGCTAATTAGGCCTAGATTTCAGTGTTCCCTGTAACCAGTGGGTGAGACCCTGCTCTCAATTTTGTTAACACAGGAATTTCTCTGTTATTGCACCATATCAGAGGCTTAGAATCTTTTGACTTCTATTGATACAGTTATATATGCCATGGACTCCTTTGTGAACATTACCTCTCTAGTGTGGGTGGTGAAGAGGTGCTGCTTTCCAGCCTGCAGGTCTGTATGTCCAAAGTAAAAGTGCTAGAATCAGACAGGAAAAACCTCTAAGGGAAGGCAGTAAACTCCTTTCCCAGCAGCATGGTGTCCTTCCCTCCCTGACATCAGCCCATTTTCCCTTCTGTTCTACACCTAATTGCTGATTTGACCATTGATTAAATAGGCTGCAGTTGCTGGCTAGACTGCTAGCTGTTAATTACCCCCTGCATCTTAGAGCAGAAATTAGAGACACCTTACATTGGGACTGAAGTGATAGACTTGTGCACCTCCCTAATTTGGCTCCAGCTTTAGGTCAACCTGAATACTGTACATCATCATTTGAGGGCTGTTGAGGGGAAGTGGTTTCAGTTGTAAGAGACAAAAGTTCACAGCAGGGCAAATAGGAAACAGGTGACACAAGTTGCCCTTCCCCCTCCTTTAGAGCATCAGTCTTCAGAGAAAGGATTCAATGAACAGTGGAAACCAAATTTAAAGCACCTGGGGCCCTGGGTGGGGGGAAAAAGGGGGCACATATGGGATGTCTGCATTTCTGTTGTCTTGGTGGTCCCTATTCCATGGACACAGGACCTCATGCCAAAATCCTTAGATGTATTTAGGTGCCTGATTCTCACTGATGTCAAAGTGCTCTAGATGTTTGAATACCATTGAAGATCTGGGGGTTTGGCCCCAAGGCTTTCATTCTAACCCTTTTCACTAGTGTTGACTGGGAATGGAGCATACCTGGCATTGGCAACTGGAAACTTCATGCTGCCTGAGCCCATGGAATTGTTCTGAGACACTTTCCTTGGTATTTTGGAAGAAAGTCCCACTCAGCACTGAAATGTTTCTGGCTGGGTGCTAACTTACAGCGTGGGATTGCTGTTGGCTGCTGTCCCTAGTGAAGGATAAATGAATGATTCCCAGAAACGGGATGTACAGTTTTCTGTGCTGACACAGGGAAGGGTAAGCAAATAAAACAGGAAAAAGTCTGAGGACTTTGTTTCTGAGCCAGATTAAAGTTAAGGCAATGAGCAAGCCCATCTGCTAGAATATCTGGAGGTTACACACAGCTCTTGGGAAGACCAAGAGTAATCTTTTCTACATGCAAGGGGAAAAACAGGCGCACATTGCCTGGATGGCTTATGTTGCTTAGGGAGAAAACAAAGAGAGAACAAATTATAAAATGTCCAGAGCAGAGTATGAAACATTATGTTACCTGTCTCTTTACTTAGCACACAATCAGCCTGGTATATGAAGAAGAGGTCTCTGATTTTAAGGGGTAGAAAAGAGGAAATAATCTTTACACCTCCCCTTCCTTTCCATGGCAGCTGTGTATGTGTCCTCTAATGGCAGATTCCATAATTTACTGGTAACTGGAGCCTAGAGCTTCTTATCTCCCTTATGAATCTGAAAGGGGAGTGACCTGTGCTGAGCACTTATGTGGAGGGGAAGGCCCCCTCATTGGTTTGTTTTGCTTAGTGAGTAAGATCAGAGGAGAACTAATAAAGCTCTTTATTTTCACCACCAACAGCTGCCTGCTTTGGAGTGAATTCCAAAGGAAACACTCTTCCTCCTTTGTCCCAATTAAAAAGCAATAAAGCTTATTTTCATTTTTTAAATCTGAAGTTAAGTAAATCTGCCAAAAAAACCCTCTGTCTCCCTGCTGTGGTAGATGTCAAATATCTTTGGGCCATATCCTTTACTGGTGTAATTCTGTGCATCTTCTTCGATTTACATTAACTGCGGATATGGAGCTTAATTTCATGAGGCAGTTTGAAGAAATGCAAGCTATAAGGATCAGGTTAACAATGTCATGTGCAAACCTTCTTGGTATTTGGACATAGATTTCTGGAATAACTACAGTGAATTGGATGGATCTGAGTCTATTTGGCCCAATGGTTGTAACAACTCAATAGTGGTTTTATATTTTTTTATCTTAATGACTCTAAAAGCAGTTAAGTATATGTAGTATATGTAGTACAGGAATCTCTTCATCCAATAGTAAAATGCAGTCTTTCTTCAACAGTGCACAGCACAGTTTAGGTACTGGAAGTGAAGAATCCCATACCTAACAACATGGGGGAAAGAGAGAGCGAGCAAAAAATAACTACCCAGCATGACATTGGTTAAGACACAGGAACCAACATCTCATTTTTCAAAGAAATTCTCATGAGATCAGGATTTAATTTAATCTGGAAAGAAAGGTGTCAAGTTCACTGCCAACACCAGTGAGTTGCTCCTCCTTGTCCCAGCAGTGAGTTTAGTCTGACATCTCCTCGTGTTGAACTCTGCCATTTCTTTATGTTGCTCTTCCAAGCTACCCTTCCATTCTGCCTGTATATTTTGAAATTGTAAGGGAAGAGATAAAGGTCCCGTTGCTTCATTATCTTAGGACATTTGTAGATGACACGATGTTTAGTCCTTGTTAATTAACCGCGCCTTTAAAATTGTAGCCTGGGTTAATTTGGTGCCATGCATTTTTGTGTGAATGACACACTCTTTTGAGCGACATAAGTCCTGTGTGTCATTCCCTGCAGATTCCAGCAGGGGGAGCCAAGGACCAATCTACCCCCCCCAATGTCTTTCCTAATGAATTACAGCAGGAGGCACATGTGAACCGGCCTCCACAGTCCCCGCCCCCTGCCCTTGTTAGGAGTCTCCTGTTAAGTCCCCTACCAAACTGGGCACATTCACCCCAAAAGTCTGCCTTAGTGATTGCAGCTGATGGTAGTGGTTGTGGCTTTTTAGGACTACATTTCCCATCATTCCCAAGCTGACAGGACTTGGAAGAGTTTCCATGGAGATGTGTCCAATTGTTTCCATGGGGACATGTCAATGGTGCTGCTCTCCCCGCCCCCCTTCCCCGCCCATGTTCCACTGTGAAGCTGTTTTTGCAGTGCAACATACAATGTTTGGAGGGGGTGTTGTGAAATGTTTTTGAAATGGTGGGTTACTGCTGGGTTTGGGGTGGAGTATGCACCACCCCCCTGCCCCTGCTACACTTGGTCCTCATCCGCTCCCCCCAACTGGCCAAAGAGAGGTAGAGGTATAAAACCCAACCATCTGCACCTCCCCCTCCAGCCCCCAAGAAAGGTATAGTTAACCCTTTTACCCATGGAGTGAGATAGACAGACACAGATGTAAATTGTAAAAGAATTTATTGTAACCTAACCAAAAGAGAACAAAGCACTGCTAGTTGTACGGTGCCAGACAATCCTGCACTTGCGCTGCCTCTCCCAGCCAGCCTCTCCTTGAGGATATCTCTTCGGTCCCTGCGCTGCTTGCAAAATCCACCCTGGGAAGCTGCCAGACACTTTGCAAAGTCCCTCACAGGGGCTAACTTCTGGCCAGTCTGCTCTGCCTCTGGGGCTTGCATCTGGCTGCCCTGCACAGACCCCAGAACTTTGGCACAGAACCCAGAAACTTTGCACACACACAGCTATCCTACCCACTTTTCCCGTTTTCCTGCCTTCTTTTCCCGCTCTTTTCCAACTTGGTGCCAGACTGTTTGGGTTTTTTTCCACACCAAAATAAGGCCAGGTAGTGGTGGTGGGGGAACCTGCCCTGCTCAAGGCCTATAAATTTGAGGAAAAGTGGTCGTGCTGCACGTTTGCAGTATTGATGAGAGAGGGGAGGTGGATGAGACACGGCTAAACACCAGAGGCAGAAAAACTGGGAATACAGCATTTGACAAGAATGCAAGCCACAGACCTGGGGTGCAGGGAATCTTCAAGTACCTGGATGAGCGCAGCTTTGCAGCATGCGACTTGAAAGAAAGCAGCACTGTTATGCATTCATTGGTAAGTGAGGGTAGAGGTTTGTTTGTAGCTGGTGTGTGCATTCACTGGTAGAGGGTAAGTGTTGTTTGTAGCTGGTGTGTGTTGGTTTTCAATAAAAAAATCCTATCCTCTTTTTCTATGCTTTCATGGTAGCTCCATGGTGGCTGGTCCCAGAAGAGGAAGAGGCCACTTGCTTCAGCATTCTCTGAACTATATGCTGCAGTATCTGTTACTTATATTAAACTTTTGTTATACAGAGTTCTCCAGTGGTGTGGAGAAGTGGTCAGGGGTACATGAGAAGCGGTGTGTCGCTGCCAATGCAGCCGTCTCCTCCCCTCCCCAGCACAACCCCCATGATCCTGAAGTGGCCGGGGGACACAGGGAGTGGCCTCAGCCAAGCCTGAAGGTGAGGGGGAAATGGCTCTGGCCTGAAGCGGCAGTGGGGTGGGGAGGAACAGCTCAGGCCCTGGCCCCAGCCCGAAGCAGCAGGGGGAGCTGGGGATGGAGAGAGGTGGGGACCAGCACAGGCACTGGCCTAAAGGCAAGGGGGAAACAGCCCAGGCCCTGGACCGAAGCAGCAGGGGTAGGTGGGGAGCAGCCCCGGCCCCGGCCCTGGCCTCAGCCCAAAGCAATGGGTGGGAGGTGGGGAACGGTTCAGGCCCTGACCTGAAGGGGAGGCAGGAAATGGCCCAGGCCTCAGCCCTGGCCTGAAGTGGTGGGGGGAGGTGGGGAGTGGCCCTGGCCCTGGCCTTGGCCTAAAGGAATGGTGGGGAGTGGGGAGTGACCCAGGCCCTGGCCCCAGTACAAAGTGGGAGGGGAGCAGGGGAGTGGCCCAGGCCCCAGCTCCAGCCCAAAGTAGCAGGGGGAAGCGGGGACCAGCTTAGGCCCCGGCCCAAAGGGAGGAGGGAAACAGCTTAGGCTCTTGCTCTGGCCTGAAATGACAGGGTGAGGTGGGGAGTGGCCCCAGCTCTGGCCCCAGCCTCGGCCCAAAGCAACAGGGGGAGGCGTGAAGTGGCCCAGGCCCCAGTCCTGGCCTCAGCCCGAAGTGACAGGGGGCAGGCATAGAGCGGCCCAGGCCCCAGCCCAAAGGGGAGGGGGAAGTGGCCAGACCCTGGCCCAAAGTGGTGGGGGGAGGTGGGGAGTGGCCCAGAGCAGCAAGAGAAGATGAAGAAGCAGAAAAGCCTGAGAGACGCTTCATCCAGCCTTCTCTCAAACAGTATACTATACATATTATAGCATGTTTATACTTATAGTAGACTTTTATTTTACATAGACTCATATATAGACTTATATTGTATATAGCCTGATGTCTATAGAATTATGCAATACTATATAGACCGTATAAGTCTATATAACTTTAAGTTATTGTAAGTATAATATAACATGATTATACTATATATAATATAGTATAATTATTACAATATAATTGTTATAATAATAGTTATGACTATTTAATAACTTATAGTTATAATTATATGTAATTATAACTAACTTATAATAATTATAAGTTATTATAAGTCTATATAGACTATATAGAATTATAATCACACACATATGCACACATATACGCACACTTAGTGCACACTCAGTCACTGCACTGACAAGCACATTCCTCAGGTCTGAAGCAAGGTGAATTTGTACCAGGGCTTGAATACTCTGTCCCACCAGGGAGGTCACCCACTATAAATGTAAATGTAAATGTAAATTATTATTATTATTGACTACCTACCAACAGCATGCTTGGGTGGGTTACAAATGTAAGTACATTTGCAACCCATGTAAAGCATGTAAGCCATGTAACCCAAATGTAAACCATGTAATGCAAATGTAAGTACAAATGTAACTCACTCCTATTTTTGCTATTGAAAAGAAAACCAAAGACAGTAATGGATTGAAAGACAGTGACTCCTGTGATTGACTGACACCTTTCTTTTGTGGTAGTACAAGCAAAAATTTGCATCAAAAGAAAGCATCACCAGTGGGTGCGGTCATGCATCGCCTCTCCAAACCAACCCCATGAAGGAAGAAAAAATGAAAAAATAAAACATTTTGAGGGTTGCCAAAATATGGAATAAGCTTCCAAGAGAGGTGCTGCTGTCCCCTTCCTTGGAGGTGTTTAAAAGGAGATTGGACAGACCAGACATCTGGCTGGGGTCATCTGACCTCAGCACTCATTCCTGCCCAGGGCAGGGGGTCAGACTCGATGATCTAATAGGTTCCTTCCAGTCCTAACATCTATGAAGCTATGAAATTATGAAAACATGAAAACATGCCACACATAAGTAGACAAAAATATTACAAGACGTTATTACAAAATTTACAAAACCTTATTTAAAAAAAAGGCAGTGGGTGCATAAGTACAAAAAAATTAAATAAAGTTGCTGTTCAGCTTTGGGTGGAATATGACCCCCCACCTCCCTCTCAGTCACATTCCTAAGGTAGATTTCAGAGTGTTCACTCACCCCCGACCCATCCCCCATGCCTGCTGCCAGGTGCCCTCCCCACCCCTCCCCCGCCAAAGTATTTAACCCTTCCACACACAGGACAATAGACACTGCTGTGTAATGAGCTCCCCCCACCCCAAACCACTGCCAGCCTCCAAGCAGCAACCCCTTACCCCAGTCCACCTCGCCACCCGCCCTGCTCATCCTCTTCTCCACCCTGTCCCCCTCCCCTCCACCCCCCATCTGCTACACTGCACACCCCTGCAGACAGAAACAGATATTTAGTTGTACATTTTAAAAGAATTTATTGTGCTGAAAAGAAAGAGCACTGCTAATTTTTGTCAGCAATATGTGCTGCCAGGGAGTCCCGCACAAGTGCCACTCGACCAGCTTCTCCTTGTTGATATTTCCTTGGTCCCTGCACTGCTGCCTGGCCACGTCTCTGTGTGGCCACTGCCTGTTGCGTTTCTGCAGCTCATGAGTCCCTGAAAACCTCTCCACGGATCTCACAGATGTTGTGCAGCACGCAGGCTACCACTACAAATGCTGTGATATTTTCTGGCTCCAGCTCGAGCCAGCACGTAAGCGCCTGCCAATGTCCTTTCAGTAGGCCAAACACCCATTCCACAGACATTCTGCAGCTGCTCAGATGGTAGTTGAAAAGTTGCTTCTGCAGGATGGAAGTGTTTCATCCATAAGGCTTCATGAACCAGGGCTTTAGGGGGTAGGCAGCATCCAGTTATATAACCAGGGGAACAGCAACACCATGGATCACTGTCTCGTGGGCTCTGGGTTCATAATGTCCTTTCTCCATGAGGCCAGGGAGAGGAGAGTTTCTGAACACACGTGTCATGTGCACTGCTGGCCCACCTAGTAAAAATGTTTGTAAACCAGCCCCAGTAGTCCACCGTGGCTTGCAGTATCATGGAGACAAATCCTTTCCTGTTTGTGAAAGACCTCCCCCTCCTCAAAGGGCACACCACCGGGATGTGAGTGCTGTCTAGAGTCCCCATGCCATTAGGGAATCTCTTGTCATTGAAGCCATCTATGACCTGCTGTGGATTCCCAAAGCAGATAAATTTGTTTTCAGCAATGTCCTTCATCAGCTCCAGGTCCAGTGCAAGATCAAGACCCTGAGATCTGTGTTTTACTGTTCCAAAGATGCAAATTCTTGCTTTGGGGCAGGGTGCACAATTGCTCCTTTCTATGACCAGCTGTCCATCATTCTCACCAAGGATGCATGGTGATGCTTCAGGTATGCTGACTTTCAGGACCAGGGTTGAGGAGGAGGAGGAGATCATGCTGACAGAGGCTGTTCCTCTTGAGAGTTGTACCATGAGAATGTCAGAGAAGTACGGAGACTGCTCCATGGTCCTGCTGGACGGGCACGGCCAAGAAGAAGACCAAGTCACCCTACACTTGATTCTAGTGTCAGTGTCCCCCTTGACTCCAGAGACTAATACAAATCAGCTGGAGGAGGAGGAGTAATGGGGAGAAACTGATGCAGTCGATGTGGGTCCTCTTCCCAGCACTCAGTCATCATTTTGTGCTCCCAAGACACAAGAAGATGTGCGACCCGTGACTCGTAAGTATCTTGTAATGTGCCTCTTGTCACTGCCAGGCACTGCACTGCTCAGGTTCATGTTGGTTGTGCTTTGTGGGCTGCGGCAGGGCGTTACATTCATGTGTGGCTGGTGGTAGGCCACCATGCTGTTTCAGGGGTGGTGGATGAGGGGTATACACCATTGTTTTGGTCAGTATGAATGCTGGGTTCTTTTTCTG
>NW_017728994.1:36202753-36212074 GCF_001723915.1 Gavialis gangeticus | reverse complement strand
CAGGCACTGCACTGCTCAGGTTCATGTTGGTTGTGCTTTGTGGGCTGCGGCAGGGCGTTACATTCATGTGTGGCTGGTGGTAGGCCACCATGCTGTTTCAGGGGTGGTGGATGAGGGGTATACACCATTGTTTTGGTCAGTATGAATGCTGGGTTCTTTTTCTGTGCCTGCATGCATTTTTTCCACTGCAGGGTGTATGTGTGTGGGGGTGGAGGGGGGTGGGGGGTGTAGTTTCCTCCTCTTGGAAGAAGAAAAAGGAAGAGTTTTTTCATTTGTTTAACAGCTACCACACCCACACCCGATGGCAGCCAGGGATGTGCCCCCCGACCACGGACCCAGCTCACAGTACAGCAGAGCACTGCAGGGATATGCACTGGAAGCAGTGATGCTCCCGAGAAACCTTGATGGAGGTTTTGGTGGAGTAGGAATGAGCCAGACTATCATGAGAGGAAGCCTGGTGTCCATGCATTCAGATGATGCCATCTTGAAGAACATGGGAGAAAATGTGCAGAAGCTGGTAGAGATAGCTGTGAAATCCCAGAGGTCATATGACTTGATACATGTTATCCTGGACAAAATGGTGAAATCTGAGTGTTAAAGCAGATCCCAGCCGAATTTCCACTTCAAAAAGTGGGTACAGAAAGGCAAAAGTATCTCCCCTCGGCTTGCCTCTGTCTAGGAGGAAGTCAGTACAGCTGAGCCTGCTCCCCAAAATGCACTTGAGTCAGGGGAGGGCCGTAACACTGCCACCAGGGCCAGGTGGTCACCATTCTGGTTCAGGGAGCCAGGGCAGGTTCAGGGTGATGGTGGGGTGAAGGCAAGGAAGACCAAGGAACTGGGTGCTTACAATATTGTGTTCATTACAATAAAAAATCATGTTATCACATTCCCATAAAGTGCAAGTGGTGCCTCACCCCTCAGAAGCCATGCATGACACTCTGAACAGGCTTTGGCTCTAGTATCCCTCTGTTGCACCCAGGGCTGTGACTTCTCCCTCCCTGCCTGTTGCCCCAGAGCTGAGGCCAAAATATGACCTCGCTTCTGGTGGAAAATTCCCAGCCTGTCTATGCACACACACTCATGCACGTGCATACACACACACACACTTATGCTACTACATGCTTGATAGTAATACTGATCAATATTGATCAATATTAATCAAACAAAAATGTTTATACTGTTTCAGCTGTATTGTGATTTACCAATCAGAATAGATGGCATTTCAATTTATTGTGAAAAAATGAAGAACAGAAAGAAAAAATGCTGATTTGTACTTGCTTCTGCTTGATTGATTGATTGGGGAGGGGATGGTGTTTTGATTGACTGATTGGGGAGGGTGTTTTGGAGATGAGTGATGGGAAAACAAAAGCCAATCATTACACAGAAGACTTGCCCTCATTCAAGATCTCTGCATGCATGCCTGGCCAAGTATTGCCACTTGCTGCTTTTCTTCTTGTCTGTCCAGTTCTGGGGTGGATGAGTAGACGGGGTGGGGGACGATGGGATGACTATTGCTTACAACAAGGTAATCCTGGCTTTTGCATTGCGAGTAAAGAAAACATTGGAGGACCTCCCATCTTTCCAGTATGCTGTGACTCCATAAATGCTAACAATTGTTAACAGCGAATGATTCATGTCACCTCCTGTCTTTTGTAAAACTATCTTGCATACATGCCAAGGATCCCCAGGCTGAGAAGGGCAGGCACAGCCAGCACTTCTCGCAACCAACCAACCCCACCCACTCCCAAAATGCAATCTGCCTATGTATGTATGTATGTAGGAATGAAAAAAAACCACAACTGACACAATTTCAAGTTTCTGAACTTTATAACTGTGATGAACAAAAGTGGCTTCTAGATAGTATCAATATTGAAAATGTTCTATCTTAGATGTTCTGCAAGGAGGGGAAGAAAAAAGGATGGGGTTTGAACCAACAAAAGTCAAACCTCCGCCCCACCCCCTCCCCGAGGTCATTGGGACATTTATTACCTATATATTACCAGGGACAGTTTATAGTGTGGGGGGACAGTCTGGCAGGCAGCATCCACCTTGACTAATTGTCATGGTTCTGGAATGGGAATGTGAATTATAAGAAATATATAAGAAATAGAATGGTTTGAAATATTGAATGGTAAAAGGGAAGGTAGGTAGGTACCAAATTCCAGAAAGCTGGAAACTTACCATTCTGCTGATCCTGCTGTGCTGGTCAGTACTGAACACTGTGTTGGTGGGCACAGCCGACGTGGGGAGTAGGTACTAGAATGGGAAAATGAATTATAAGAAATAGGAAGGTTTGAAATATTGAAGGGTTAAGGGCTACCACACTCTGTTGCAAACTTGCCATTCTGGAGATGCGGCTGTGCTCCATGCTGAATATTGTGCTGGGTGCAGCGGGCAGGGGTGCTGGTGCTGGATGGAAGACGAGCGCAGCGGGGAGCAACACATACACTACCACCAGCGGTGATAGGACCATGTAGCAGAGGGGGCCTCTTCGGGGTCCGTCTACTGGTGGCCCCACCCACCTGTTATGGGCCAACCGCCTTCTCGCCTGCCCTGCCTTGTTGTTAATTGTTAATTAAGTGGGAGGCTGCCCATTGTATGCCCGGATGCCAGGGGCCGCTATCTGCAGCTCCGTTCCTCCCCTACACCACAGCCCAAGCCTCGCAGATGGTATTTGTAAATTCCTCTTTATGTTGGGGTCTAGGCCACTGTGGGCCCACCCCTTTTTATTCTAGCTAGGCCTGTCAGTCAAAACCCCCCCACTAATCAGGGTTTGACTCCCAGGCTCTAACTCTCAAATAAAAAACCCTCACTTGGGCTCCTGTCCCTCTGTGGTGCTGGGGTCTACTCACTCCTGAATACTGCATCCTCTCTGGTGCTGGGGTCAGCTCACCCCCAAATATTGCACACTCTCTGGCACTGGGGTCAGCTCACCCCTGAATGCTGTGCCCTCTCTGGCGCTGGGGTCCCCACACTGCAGTGGACCCCCAATGAGGCCTCCTCCTTCCCCAAATAGCCTGACCCAAACCACCGGTGTTAACATTAAACAAGGGAGGCAACATGCCCGCTAACTTTAGATGATTGTGAGGATGGCTCCTGGCATGAAGTAGTCTTCCAACAGAGACTGCAGCCGTGGCACCGTAGTCATTGGAAGTCCACTTCCCTGCTGCCCCTCTGGCCTTCTCCACTCACCATTTGTAGGGGGCTGGACTTCCTCTTCCTGTCACCTGACCGGCTGCAGGACTTGAACCTTAGCCCCTACTTGACCAGCCGGCCATGACTAGAAGGTTCTGGACTTAAAGGGGCCAGCCTGTCTCTTAGTAACAGGGGTAGGGATCCCTGTTACAGACCAAAACAACTGAACGTCCCATAATAGATTGCTCCGCCATTACCTTCACTACCTGGCTCCCTGTGGTCAGCTGTGGTGTGGAAGCAGGGGGAGGGATGGATGGGCAGAAAAAATGCTGCTTGAAGATATTCCAGGGGGACAACACCCCTCCCCCCAGGGACCATGCATTATAATACAAGAAAGAGTTGCTAATCACCCTCAATGAGAGTCCATGCATGCCTTCTTGCCTGCTTGCTGCTGTGGCTGGGGATAGGGGTCACTGTACATTGGGATGGGAGGGTGGGGACAAGCATTTGACCTCCAATAACAGCCTACCCTGCAACTCTTTCCAATAATGCCATGACTCCATAAATAGCCCCACTCAAGCAAAGCATCCCCATGCTGGTTGAGGAGGGCGCGGTCATCAGGTCTGCCAACCCACCCCACACAGGCCTGATTAGCTCTGCCAATCTGCCTATGAAATAAAACATGACACGCATATATATAGACAAAAAATTACAAAACTTTTATTAACAGAAAAAGAGGTACATTTTTTATCAAAAAAAGTAAAAGTACTTAAATTAAATAATAGATAATTAAAGTAAGGAAAATTATATATAAATAATAATATTAAATATTAAAGCTATCTCTATCTATAAAAATATCTCTATAGCTCTATCTATAAAACTATCTCCATCTATGCAAAATATCTATAAAAATCTAAACGCTATCGTTCTTTGTTCTTCTTTTTTCTGTCTTTCATTGGTTGGAGGGATTGCTGCATTGTTTGGAGGGAGGGGGAAGAAAAGAGACAAAACCAGAGGTCGGTGGATATGTTAAACAACGTGTCTGGCAGGTAGTGTCCACCTGAACTATTCTCTGTGGTTTTGGAATAGGAATCTCTTTGAAATAGGAAGGTTTAAAAAGAGAAATGTTCAAGGAAGTCTTAGGGTAGGGGTAGCTAGCAAACTCAAGACTTTGCAAGCTTACCATTCTGTCGATGCCTCAATGCCGGGCAGCTACGAACCCTATGGATGCAACAGGTGGGTGGCATGGGCAGTGGGTACACAGGGAGCACATACATTACAGGTGGCAAAAAAATTACCAAGAAGTAATTAACTACCACTTGTTGCACACCACAGGTTTGCTCTTGCTTGGCCATTATCCTACCCATGTATAAAAATAATATATTTTGAAAGCCGCATCTTAGTCAAACCCAGACCTGGTCAGCTGAGCAGTGGGAAGGAGGAGTTAAAGATGACACAAAATAAATTCACAGCACCACCTGATGGCGAAGGAAGCGATTACAAATCTTTGAGATGCTTTGAGACACTCGGTGTGTGCACAACACAGTCAAGCATGGTAAGCCAGGGAGCCGGGAAAGAAAACTTTTCTGAGCATGGTTAACTAAAAGCGCTAAAAAGAATATTAAAGTGGTGGGAAATCCCAATCATGCAAACGCAAGCGTAGTTGTGGCAGCCAAAACGGGAAACCATGTGTTGTCTACAAATGCCCATAATGCATGCCCTGGATAAGGAACAATTCTACCCTCGTCCCTCAGGGAAGGAATAGGGTTGCTGTTTTCATTTCTATTTCTATGGCTTAATAATTAGTGACAGATAAACTTCAATACTAGCCTGTGGGACAGGAGATATAGGGCTGGAAGAGACAGCAGAATTTATCATGCAGAATCTGCTCTTACATTACCCTCTGCCTTAGAATCATGGAAAAAGCCTCAGGCATCATCTAGTCCAATAGAGACCAATCTTTTTGGCAGGCATGCCACACATTGGCCCTGCACCCTCCCCCGGTACCACCTGGATTCTTTTTTTCTTAC
Source organism: Gavialis gangeticus (assembly GCF_001723915.1). Classification (NCBI taxonomy): domain Eukaryota; kingdom Metazoa; phylum Chordata; order Crocodylia; family Gavialidae; genus Gavialis; species Gavialis gangeticus. The sequence continues at coordinate 36,206,909 of NW_017728994.1, read as the reverse complement.
CAGATCTGCTGCTCAGCTTTCTGCTTCCTGTCCTATGCTCCCTGACCAAGCTTCTGCTTTGCTTTCTGATCCCCTGCCTGATCTGATGCTCTGCTTTTTGTCCCCAGCCCTATTTGTCACTGAGCTGCCTGTTCCCTCTCCAGTCTGCCACATACCACACACAAAGTCTGCCTGTGTCACTTATGATACCAGTGCCACAGGTTGGCCACCCCTCATCTAATCCAACCCTCCCCCTCCAACCCTACATCGTCAGGATTTGATGTTTCTAAACTAGCCCAGACAGATCCTTATACAGCCTCTTCTTGAAAACTTCTAGCAAAGATCATTCCACAACTTCCTCTGGCAGCTTGTTCCACTGTTCTACTGCTCTTACAGATAGAAAGTTTTTCCTTCAATTTTATCTCGACCTGCCTTAATATAGTTTAAACCCACTGTCATGTATTCTTCCCTCTGTGGCAAGGGAAACCAATTTTTCACATGTCTTTTATGGCAGTCTTTCAAATATTTAAATATGGAAAAACATTGTTTTCCTTTTCCCACTGCTTCATCCTTTCCTTTTCCCATCATATCTTTTTGAAGAAAGACATGATTAACATGTTTTACCACTCTGCCACAGATCTGGTAGGGCCTTCTAGATCATGCTGGTAAGGCAACTGGTACAGCAGAACAGGGGAGTTGCAGGGAGCAGAGAAGCCACAGCACTTTCCCTGCTCCATGAACAGGTTTTCAGGTGCTCCTCATACTTACTCTGGTGGATAACAGTAATAACTCAATTTGGATCAATGTAGAAGTACACTGAACCAAAACTGTGATGAGAGAAAAAGAAGGAGCCTGCTTGAGTTGTGCAGGGGCCCCGAGCCTCCCTCCGCAGCTGCAGTGCCCCCTGGGACTGCCTAAGCCGGGTGCCTGCAGGTGGGTGCCATCTGGGGGGAGACTGCCACTGCCATGGAGGAAAGCACCAGCCCCTCCCACAGCCCAGGGACTGGTCTGCCTGCCAGCAGCTCGCATGCCTCTGCCTGCTGGATAGGCAGGTAAGTTAGCGGGGTATGTGCATGACATAGGGGTTTAATCGGCCCTAAATGAAGCGGTGTTTTTTAAAGCCCACCGCTTCAATTTAGGGCCCCCATTTCATCTACACACAGCCTACAAGAACCAGCCTGATTGAGCCCAAAACCTGAAATGAATTTGAATTAAAAAATTTCTTTTAGGCCCAATAGTTCGGGCCTCACGGCAGCAGAGATCCTAATTTGCCAGTAGAAAAGCTATCCTGATTTACTGGAGCCATAATGCACTGGGAATGTCCTGATGCAGCTAATTCCTATGATGTCTCAAGCTAAGAAGCTTGGCTTGTAATTTTATGCTTCCTTAAACTTTCAGAGCTTTGCTAATCATTGAAGAGAAAAAAACACTTATTAGCAAAACACACAATCTCCACCAAAAAATCCAACTTTTGGCATCACATCACGGGTTGAAAACAGTGATGGACAAAACAGAATTGACACAAATATTTGTCCATTTTTAGAACCTAACTCAAACTCCCCTCTCAGGCTCCAACTGGTGTCTGAACCAGAACTGGAAAAGTATCCTGGGGCAGTGGAAGAGGGATAAAACAAAACACAAATTCCTGTTTAAATAATGTTTCCAGCCCAGTTTTGTAGGCTCAAGTTGTTCAGGTAGTGTCAGTATTCATGATCAGTATCTGGAGCAAATAGAATCCAAGCCATGTGAGGTTCCCCATCTTCAGTCTTCCTACCCACATCCTTTCTCTTCTGACTTTTCCTTGCATTGTTCTGGGAATAAAAGCTTGAGGAAATCCAAAACAGCTAGATCCATATGATTAGATGCCAGGGATGACCTCTGCACTGACAGTTCCTCCACTATGCACATCCTGATGTGGTCTGGGTTGGAAACAAACTCTGGTGTTGCTTTGAGATGAGCAGAAAGAGGCAAGCACACAAACTGCATATAAGACCAGGAAGCTATTTGGCCCTTTGGCCTTGGTTCACATGCATATGAACAGCACTTCCAGAGGAGTTTGTATTTCACAGACACACAGAAATTATAGATGAAAAGTTGTACTAAGCTATCTGAATTCACCCTTGGAAATGCATGTAGGATGGCTTTTTATATCATATTTTCTTAGAAATTTGTCCAGTCTAGTTTTAAACACCAAAGTAATAGAGATTATTCTGCAGACTGTCAGCACATTCTTCCTGATAGTCACTCTATTACATACATTTCTTTCTCCAGTTGCTATTTCTGCCTCTTGATAGCTAATCTGTCACTCATCCACACTTTTTGCATACAATCTTCAAATATCTGTAATTCGTTACGATGCTTTTGTCCCTTCACCAAATCACTTAGCTGAGCCATACATATTATGGCCCTGATTCTAGAAATAATGGGATACTCGAGTGACATTGCACAGTTGGGATGTCTGAATGAGTTCAGTGAGAAAGCTGTCAAAGAGACTGTGCCCAGGAAAGGAGCTGGCAACAATAAGATACCTCCGGAGCACCTAAAGGCAGGGGGGAAAAGCCTGCGAGTGATATCCACACACTTCTCTGTACATTCTGGGAGGAAAGCCACACACTCCAGGATCTGAAAGATGCAAAGACAATTACTTTATACAAAAATAAAGGGGACAGAACAGACTGTAACAGCTAATGGGGGGTGTGGGGGGCAGTCAGCAAGGTGCTTATAAGGGTCCTGCTGAAAAGACTCCAAGTCCTTGCTGAGAGAGTCTACTCTAAGAGCCATTGTGGGTTCAGAGCTTGATGCTACACATATATCATGTCTTTCACACTGTGCTTGTTGCAAGAAAAAAGCCATGAACAACAGGCAGTTCTCATCTGTTGACCTAAAAAAGGCCTTTGCCATGGTTAGCAGGAATGGCAACTACAAGATCCTGTTGAAAATTGGCTCTTCACGAAAAGTGCTTCCTCTATTCAAAGAGCTCCATAAGGGAATGAAGGCAACCATTCAGTATGAAAATGAAACTTCATCTGAGTTTAGGATTGATACTGGCATGAAGCAAGGCTGCGTTCTAGCACTTACTGGCTTTGGCATCTTCTTTTCTATTCTTCTCAAGTACACTTTTGGAAATGATCAATCTGGCATACTAATTGAATCAAGGACAGACATCAGCTTGTTCAACATCAGACCATTCCAGAGCAAAAAGCATGTCATCTAGCTCACTATTTGGGATCTACTCTTTGCAGATGATGCTGCATTCATCTCTAACTTACCTGATAAATTGCAGACCCTGATGAACAAGTTATCTGATACATGCACCAACCTTGGCATGGTAATCAGTATAAAGGAGAATAGTCAGGGAAGCACTGAGGTCCTGGAGGGGAGGGGAGCCAGGTGTCCAAGAAGAGTGGTTGCTCCTTAAGGAGACGATCCTCCAAGCCCATAGGGAGGTAATCCCAACATGGATCAAAGGGGGCAGGAGGGCGCAAAAGCCCCCATGACTCACCAAAAGCATCCGGGAATGTCTCCTAGCTAAAAGGGAGGCGCACACCCAATGGAAGGGAGGGGCCATCACCAGGGAGGACTTGACTGCGGTTGCTCAGGGATGCAGGGGGGCAGTCAGGAAGGCCAAGGTGGAGATGGAACTGGGACTAGCTTCCCGGATCAAGGACAACAAGAAGTCCTTTTATAAATACAGAGGGGGCAAAAAGAAGGTACCAGGTAACGTGGGGCCCCTGCAGAACAAGCTAGGAAATTTGGTTGTCACACCAGATGACAAAGCTAACATATTTAAGGATTTCTTTGCCTCCATTTTCCTGAGCACGGACCGGAACAGCCACCCCCTCTCTGGGCCCCCCTTAGAGCCCAGGGGAGGCGCAAGGGTTAGTGAGGAACTAGTTAGGGAACTTCTGGAGGGACTGGAGGTATTCAAGTCAGCTTGTCCGGACGATCTCCACCCTTGACTACTGAGGGAATAGGCTGAGGTCATTGCAGGACCCCTGGCATGGTTTTATGGGCACTCGTGCTGCTCTGGTGTGGTGCCAGAGGACTGGAAAAGGGCCAATGTGGTTCCCATCTTCAAAAAGGGGAGGAAGGAGGACCCTGGAAACTATAGGCCAGTTAGTCTTACCTCAATCCTGGGCAAGCTTTTTGAGAGAATTATTCTGGCACATATCCACGA